>NW_019174274.1:0-379848 GCF_002260705.1 Seriola dumerili | reverse complement strand
TGATGCTTTTCTCTCTGTGGGGGGGGTGGGTGGGTGGGTGCGGGGGGGCAATGTCGTTTTGTCTCCCACTTTCTCTTCCCAGGCATTCGAAAAGCGATGCGGGCGACATCATGTGCCTCTTTGCTTGACATTTTGTTTGCCCGCCGGCTGTACAGAGGGGCTTCTGTTCTTCGAGCTCGCAAAACCAGCCAAATATTTACATGAGGAATCACAACTGCGCAGCATGCAAAGGAAAACTTCCAAGACTTGGGTGGAGAATATCGGCTTTATTTGGCCTCTGTAATCATCCCCGACTCTTCTTGCTCTACTCTCTCCGTCTCCGGCGCTGCGTTTGGCCGGGCAGACTTTTGAACCCACATGCCTTTGCTGCCTAATGATGAGCGGGGTTGGCTTTGGTTGTGCCGAGGCGTCTGGTGCCAACTCCTAGTGTGAGTTAGATTGGCCAGTCGGAGGCTGGGAGCCTGGCACAGATGTCCCCTTTCAGGAGGACTGAGATCTCACTCGCACACAGAAAACACAGTCCACGCATGCACAGGGATCCACTGTAAACACTCTTCTATCTACACTCTCTGTTCATCTCTTCTTGCATGCTTGTCTTCTTCTTTGCATCTTAGTTTTTCTTTTTCTCTTGCACGCACACACACACACACACACACACACACACACACACACAAAACACACATACACGCTCAAGTTGTGTAAGTTCATTAAGGTGAAGGGGCAGCGGAAGCCTTGTTGAGTGGTTTTTAAGTGCAAGGAAGCTTCCTCATTATTTGCTTGAAGTACAAATCTACTTTTAGTGTTGTTCTGAATTCTCTCTCTCTCTTTCACACACTCACACACTCACACACACACACACACACACACACACTGCATGACCCAGGAAAAGAAAGGACAGGAAAGACAGAGGATTTTTTTTTTCTCTCTCTTTAGTTTCTTCTAGACCACTGGAGGGTTTGTTCGGCCCGCCACTTGTAATTCCACTCAGAGAGAAATGCCTCCATCCTGCGTCACACACACACACACACAACACACACAGATCCTGCCCAGCAGTGCGGGCTTGCTCACACCACTTCAGAGTTTCTCTTTTCATATAAGAACCTTTCTTTTACTTTGACTTTTATTTTATTAGCTCTCCACTAAGTTTTTCACACATTTGTCATTTCTTTTCCTTTTCTCTGTCTGTTGCCTTAAATCTGCTTCTCTCTCTCTCCCACACACACACACACACACACACACACACACACACACACACACACACACACACACACACACCTGCCTCCTTCCTGCTCTCATCCATTCACACCCCTCATTGTATTTCTGTTTTATTTCCCTACTCCGTTTTCTCTGTCTTTCACTCCCTCTGCTTTTCTTCCCTCTTTTAACAGCTTTTTATTTCCTCTCCTTTGTCCTTCCTTCTTTCCCTTCCTCCCTCCCTCCCTCCCTCCTTCTCTTACTCACTTACTCACTCACTCACTCACACACACACATATCTGCACACACACACACCTCCCTCTGTCTTTCGTTAGCCTTGTGAGCGCGGCTGTCACTAAGCACACAGGGAGAATGGAAAACAGCCCCCCCCCCCTTTTAATTACGACACCCAATTTGTTTCACGGACAACATGCTGTCGGTGGCTCCCTCATACACCAATCAAACTGTCATTGACATGCTTACATGCATGTATGTGTTTCTTTGCGTGTGTACTTCCAGGCTTTTGAGCGTTAAAGCCTTTTGAAGGGAGGTTTAGCTGCTGATTTTGTGTCCAGGCTTTTGGTTTACAGTTTACTGTATATCCCGAGTCTGGGTGTGTTTAAGATGAATGTACATCTTAGTCATGTAGATCTGGCGGTGTTAGAGAAAAGACAATAATCATCCATGTGCAAATTTTTCCTTGGCCGGCTTTTCAGAGTGTGCCTGATCAGAATACAGAAGAACCATTAAACTTAAAGAAGTAGAAAGTTTCCAGGGGCATGATATTAATATAATTAAGACACTAAGTGTTGTTTTACTTCTCTTAAGCAGGAATTAAATACAATAAATTCACACTAATTGTGCAAATCAAGCGGGTAATGGCATTTTATGGTACAGCAAAGTGCTGAACTGACAATTGCGTAGATTAAAATATTAAATTATGGCGATCATCACTTAAACTCGGATGAACTGACTTTTTGGCCACTTGGGGGCAGCACCACAAGCTGTAAACACTCAAGTTATTAACTTGAGCATGCTAGAAAACATGGTGGCACCGACTCCTGAGCCACATATCTGGCTCTTTAGTGGCAAAATGCTTTGCTATCGTCGTATGATATCTTACAGGGAATCAGCGCATTATCCACCTTGGGATATACATATAGCGTGCATATGCGTCCCCTTGTGCATTTGTGCTTGTGTAGCTATAAAAGTGTTGGCTTTAGATTTACATTTGCTGTGCCGTGCTCAGGCACCAGGCCAACGCAGGAAGTGGGACAGTGTTCCGCTTCCTTTGATTGGCAGCGCTTCTTTGGCGAAGCGAGATCAAGTGCCATCGACTCCCGTCTTTCACTACAAGTCTGGGCTTTTTCGTTTACTTCCTTTGCCTTCTCTCACTTGCTTTCTGTCTTGGTTCTCATTGCAGCACAATGGAAGGTATTAGAAGCATAATAGATTTTTTTTTTTTGTTCTGTAACCTTGACAAAGGCTTGTGTTTTAATGAAAGTCTGTGAAAAGAGAAATGATCACTGGTCTCTAATCCCTCATCTATGCGCGTGTCGATCTGGCAAGTTGGCCACGACCTGTAGATTTGTTTCTCTACCTCCGTTGAATTCTCTCTCTTTCTCTCTCTCTTGTGATGTCATTACACACTACACACTCATATACACACCTTTACATATACACACCAACTCGTCTGTCTCACATTTGTATCTTGCTGTAGTTAAAAACCCAGTTATTTTCAACGTTTGTCATTAATTTACTCCCTCTCTCAGTGTGTGTGTGTGTATGTGTGTGTGTGTAGTCAAGCCCGCCTGCTGCATTGTGTGTGCTAATCCCTGTTAAGATATTCACGGCAGCTAATCTGTTTAATTACACTACAAATTAAGGATATTTACTGTTCCAAGACTTTTATGCGACACCCGCCTTAATCAGGGCCTTAATCTGTTTGGCACTGTGCGAGTGTGTATTACTCTGTGTGTGTGCATGACTGTGTGTGTTTGTGATTGATACTCTGTATGCCTAGGCATGTGTGCCTTTGTGTCTATCAAGCTATTTCTGCCAAAGTCGCTGTGCTTTAATTCTTTCTCTGAATATTTGCCCGGAACCAAAAGAAAAGAAAAGAAAAGAAAAGAAGAGATTATTGTGTTTTTCCAGTCGTCTTGGTGGCAGAGAAAGGCGTCATTTACGAGGATTAAAATGTAATATCGCTGATATGTTGTTATAGTGTTTAAAGGACACCAGCTCAGATCCACAGGAGCGTGTGTCAGATCCACGTTCAGTTAATTCAACAAGATTAAGACTGTGTTTGAAACATGGAGTCATGCTGTGTTTTTATGTCAAGGGCAAAATAATGAAAGGGGGTGTGTGTATGTGCATGCATGTCTTAACACTTGGAGTTTTTTCTGTATTTATTGTGGCCACAGAAGATGAATTTTCATTGGCTTCCAAAAAAAATAAAATAAACATCATTGTCATAGTTTAATTTTGTGTTGAATTGTGGTAATATTTAAAAAGGGCAAGTCTACTTAAAAAAAAATGGTTCCAGTTTTAAGAACTTATGATGATATGAAAACATAACAAATTCAAATAAGAGTAAGAATTAGTCAAGGAATCTCTTTGGATTTATTATAGGAATGGAGTTGTATGTGTAATGACCTTTTTATGGCCCTGAATTCAGTCTTTAAGGTGCTTCCATCCATGCTGTGCCTAGATAGTTATATTGGGTTATGAAAGCAGAAACAGTTCCCTTTTGGTAAAAATAGTGAGTCAGAGGGGCTTGTTGGGAGTAATACAGCATATCCCAGGGGTGAGCTTTGCTTGAGAAGACGGGTTCTGGGTAGAGATGCCTTCAGACTTTGGACGTTGTGGAGATGTGATTCTTCTCCAACTGACGGCAGTGTAATAACCCTATTAACATTCTGGTCTGACTTCAAACTGTAAGAGAAGAAGGCAAGCAACTGCGGGCGCAGCAACAGGTCCACAGCGACTTATGGAGGGCAAGAAAAGATGGCCAGACAAGGTGCATGGAGACATTTTTTTTTCACCGCGGAGCAGCGAGGAGAAGTCACGGACGACTGAAGGCCGTGGGCCGAAGAGCGTTTCAAATAAAAGGACTACAACAGACTTCAGGGTGAGTGAGTTCCAGTTGTTAACTATTTGTTAACACGTTATAGCGCGTTCATGTCGTGTAATGTCATCGTTACTGTTCGTCAACTGTGATTGTTGACATTCGCCGTGGCAAAGGGCTAACATTAGCTTGTTTAGGCAAACATAGTTAGCAGGCTGCTGTCCTTAGCATTCATACTGTCACAATATAACGCTGACTCATGAATGAATATTCATTAATATTTATTGAAATTAATTTTTCACCAATGTCTCACCGTGTTAATTAATTTAAACTGCTGATTGCACACTGTGTGCAGTTAGCAGTGAGACGAGCACGTGCCTTCAGAATTGTGGAATTTCATTACCATTAGTATCAACTACTAAATGTCTAGTATGGTGAGAGGCCTTGTTCTGTGGAGACAAAGCTGTCTTCACTTGGAAGTTTGTTTATAGAGATTTAAGCTTTATTTTAATTTGACTTTGATGTGGTGTGAAAAGATTTGTGATGTTTGGTTAAATTTGCCTGGAAGGACTTGTTTGTCCTTGTGTACGTTGTTTGTATTTTCAAGTCAGCATAATAGTTTTATGCACCTGCTGTATTAGCAAGCCTGTGTAAGGGTGTGTGTGTGTGTGTGTGTGTGTGTATGTGTGTGTGTGTGTGTGTGTGTGGCCTATGTGAGTGTGGGAAGTTCTAATTTGCAAATATGTAAAATTTTGCGCATGTTAGTTCTGTGCATGTGTTTACGTACAGTATTTGCAAATCCATGCATACTGTATGAGATTCAAGTGCTGTGTGTGTGTGCGCGCCTGTGTGTTCAGATGGGGCACGTTGTCCTTTTTAAGCGGCCCCTCCTGCGACGGTGACCTGTAATAAATGAGTGGGCGCGAGAAAGTGGCAGCCATGACAGCTGACTGGGGACGGAGGGAATAGAAAGAGGTGG
The DNA here is from genome assembly GCF_002260705.1 of Seriola dumerili. Classification (NCBI taxonomy): domain Eukaryota; kingdom Metazoa; phylum Chordata; class Actinopteri; order Carangiformes; family Carangidae; genus Seriola; species Seriola dumerili. The sequence continues at coordinate 374,608 of NW_019174274.1, read as the reverse complement.
AGGGAGAGAAAAGGTGGAGGTGTGTGTGTGGAGAGGAGTGTGTGTTTGAGAGAGATGGAAGACAAAGCGAGACAAAGCGGAGTGTAAAAGAGATGGAAAGTCTCTAAGGATAGATAAGGAGCGAGCATGAGAGGATGAGGGGAAGACAATGGAAAGAGAGAGGAGTGCGATAATGAAGGATTGTGGGTCGGTCGGTGAGGAACAATACCTTGACCAAAGGTGGAGACATTGTCTCTGCAGACACTTGTTCTTCTTATCCTCATTACCCCCCCCCACCCTGCACTTGTTTTTTGTCTCTCTGAAGTCACCTTGCAGTCCAGTAGAAATATGGCTGCTCCTTTGGCTGGTTTAAAGGTACATAAAACTCACGTAGGAGAAAACCTTGGCCAGCCTTTGGTTGTATTTGTGTGTGTGTGTGAGTGTGAGTGAGAGTGTGTGAAGGTCGGTCACCTTCAGCAGTAAGAAAGATGAGAGAGCTGTGGAAAGAGTGCACTTATAGAATCTGTTTGTGCATTTCTATGGTTTTGTGTGTCGGTTCATTAATTTGTCTGCAGCTGAGAGGCAAAAACACACACACTGGCAGGAGCACACGATCTCACACACACACACACACCTGAGTTCTCCCTTGCGTCGTACCATAACCGCTTGCTCCGCGGCAAAAGACGCTGTCGCTCTTGGCAAGGTGAAAGCGAGCTGATGGTGGGTCATTTGCAAGATGGGAGACGGTACGACAGAGACAGAGCGAGAAAGCAAGAGAGGTGGTCTAATTTCAGCTGAGGAAGGAGGAGATGTGTGTGTGGTTACAGTATGTGTGAGTGTGTGTGTATGTGCGTGTGTGTGTGTGTGTCCAGCAGAGGTTAAGGTGGAGTGAGAGAGACAGTGTGTTGTCTCTGAGGAGTACAGCTATCACTGCTGCTGAACGCTCCAATTAATCAGCCTGGGCCACACAGGCACTCAGTGTGTGTGTGTGTATGTGTGTGTGTGTGTGCTGATGTTTGCAGTTGTGTGTTTGTCAGATATCTATTGTGTGACTGTGAAGTGTGTCAAGATCTATATTTATATCTGTAGGATGCACCATTGCACACAACCATGGATAATGCTCATGGGGCCACATGTTTGGTTGTACCTGTAGAAAAGGAGAAGATGGAGCACAGATGTGTGTGTGTGTGTGTATATGTTTATTTTCATGTGTCAACGACACATCACCAACTGCATTGTTCACATAAAGTAGCTACAAACTGTTCACTGCCAAAACAAAATGTGCATACTGGACATATCTAATGTTCAATGTCAAAATAATTCATTTATTGTTCACAAACATCTGCTTCTGGTGACTGAGGCACTGCGGCTAAGTATAAAAAAAAAAACTGCCACAATGAAAAAGGAGTTCTTTGGAAATGTAAAAATTCTTGCTATGAAACCTTTTCTTCATTCTACAAAAGAAAGACATAAAATTCAAGCATTTACACAAACAGGAGTACAAGAACATTGCAAAGAAAAACAGCCTGAAAATGGTTGAATTGTGATTTAAACTAGGTTTTATCCAAGAATCAAAGAATAAGTGAGTTTACACATTGGTAGCTGAATGATTAAAGCATAAACCAAATAAGCCCAATGATGTTGCACACCACAGCACCCCCCTTACTGTGAGTCTGCTACTTGGTAAAAGTAAAAATAGCCAAAAACATAGCTTAAAAAAAGATTCCAAATCTAACCATTGGTACTTGTAGCTTTTTGATAAATTTCAGTCTGTACCAAAGTAGTATTGTGGCTTAATACTCAGCTCAAGTGGAACGCAGGTCTAATAAGGAGAAATGGAATTTTCAGTTATTTGTCTTAAGAACTGATGATTATTTTCATTATAGGTTAATCTTAATGATAATTATTTTTTCAGTCAGTTAATTAAGTCTAATGTCTAATGTCCAAATTGCTTGTTGTGTCCGATGATCAGTTCAAAAACTAAACATGTTTCATTTTAAGCCATGCAAACACAAAAAAAACAATAAATGTGCATGCTGCTGATGACAGCGATCATCATCACAGCACATTTAAGCAAAAAGTAAGAGAGGCATCCAAATAACACCAAACTGATGTTAAAACGCTACAAATCGCTCAATGTTTCTTCCCTTCAGGTTCATTCCGAGTCCAATAAATTCCAGAGCGGCTGCACGTATTCACGTGTTTTCCTGCTGATAAGCGCTGTGAGAAAACCCCGAGCGAAGAAGACACAAACAGAGAGACATTTAGAAAAAGGCCGAGATAAATGCAGGGGCAGATGGAGCCGAAGCGCACGTGGTCTCATCGTCCGGCGTTTCAGACAGCGCTTCATACCGTCACGCTGCTGCCCTCTGTGAGCCCGCGTTCTGCCTCCAAAATGAAATTCTCAAAAGGCTTTCACTCCCTTGAAATCATGTTTCACCCGCCGGGCAGCAGGGCATACAAACAGGTTCACTCACAAAACTCATTGTTGTGGTCCGCTGGTCTGTCATAGCTTTTTGTGCCGGATTATAGACTGCTTTTAGAGGTTTTTCCAGTTGAGGAACCGCTGTAAATCCAATTAGGTTTGGAAAAAAAAAATAGATCCTGCTCATCATCTGGTAGCTGTAAAGCGATGTATGTTAGTTACTCCTCATTCAGAGAGGGCAGGAAAACCATCCAACACAACCTCAAGTTGTAGTCTGTCAGATTTCGTGTTGATATGGCAACAGGCAGTTAATAATTGAATTTCGTGGAAGCATTTTTGATGACACCAAACTTGAAATACATTCTTGTGACTTTTTCACATTAAAAGCCCCCTTGTGTTTTGCCAGTTGAATGTTTTTAATGTGAACCATCGTTTTTTTTTAATCCAGTGTTGGACAATGAAAACTATGTAATTATTTAATGTTAATACATTGCATGGCTATTGCTGAAAACACGCAGACCCAGAATGGGGTTTGATTTCGTTAACTAACGTTTAACAGATGAAGAACAAAAGATCCAGGCGAGAGATTCAGTCCCAGCTGTTTCATTGAAAACTAAATGTCAGGGTTTGAGTGAGCCAGCAAGCAGAGCTGGTGCAAAAACACTTTTTTTTCTTTTCTTGTGTGTGAAGATAAAACAATGAGAGAGAGTTGCTGTAGTGCCAGACAGAGAATATGCATAGAAACCTTCAGACAAACACTGTCAGACTGAGTAGCAGGGAAAATCCACTGGCATGAAATAGAGGAAGAGGAAAGACACTACACAGGAACATATTAGATACACGGACACTTACACTAGCAGTCGTATTTAATTTCCCTCCATACAGAGAGTTTTCATTTCCTTTCTGGGAGGTGATATCCACCTGCAGGACATGTGACATGGGTGTACAGTAAGCACACACACACTGAGGTAGAAGGGAAGGAAGTGAGAGAGGGAGAGCAACAGAGATAAGAAACAAAGAGATCTGGACAACAAGAGAGCGAGGGTGATGTGTGTTCTTACCATTAGAAGGCAAGCAGAGGTGAGAGGAAGGGAAACAGTTGCAGCCCTGTGGGCTACATGGACAGACAGAGGAGGAAGCGTGGCTATTTGCCTCATCTTCTTCTCCCACCATCTGCCCCTCCGATTCTCTCATTTACTTAATTAGAGCGGCTGTGTCTCAAGGCCGCTGCTCCCAAACGGATTTACCCGTCTGTGTGCGTATTGACACGTGTTCCCATACCTCAGACATCCTCGTGAATGCACTTGCGTGTGCGTGCGTGCATGCCCCAGGCAGGCTTGTATATGTGTGTGTGGTGTGTTTGGAGGGCTAACCTAAGGCGGGTGTTGTTCAGAATGGAGGGAGCATGTAACAGGTGCATAAAGAAAAAGAGCAGTGACCTGTATTTTGGCTCAAACGTGCACAATTACAGCTTTTTCTTAATTCTTCCTTGTACTACTCACTGCTATAATAGACTTCAAGCTCTCCTAAGCTTTCATCATTAATTATCTTACTACTAACTCCTACTCTCATCCTACTGATATGGTTATTGACTTCCTGTATGTCATCCTCCAGTTTGTTTCGCCTTTATGTTGCAGAACAGGCAGCCTTTTAATACAGAAGAGAAAAAGTAAGGAAAATATTCGCAACACACTAACAAAGCCAAAATTATGTGGACACATCTGCCCACACGTTTGTGCAGTTCCAGTGATGACAAATCTTAATGATACATCATGCAAAGGTATTTCAGATGCAGCTTTGTGGCGACGGCTTCAAACTGAAGAATGCATTGGTGGTTGCAGGATGAGATGTGTTTACGGTTTTTAGACTTTGACCTGCGAGTTCTGCCTACACAGTCAGCCAGTAGAATCAGTGTGGATTCACTCTACGTTTGAACATTCAGGACACGTTCATGCTCCATTTTTGCACATCTCTCAAAGTCAATTAAGAAAGTTGGTGCAAATTAAAATCATTATGTGACTTTGAAGACAATGTGGTTGATTTTTATTTGCCTCTAGAATATTTTCTCAATATTTTACACGTCTGAATTGCAGTAATAATTCATGTACATTTGCCTGCTAAGCCTTTTGTAAGTCTCACATTCCGCAAATAGGGATGTATTTATGATGATGACACTCAGCATCTTCAGCAATTTTCTTTTTCAAAGAGTTACGATGACGGCGTCAGCAGGTGGAAAAGCCTTGAAAATGGCATTTACACCACTGTACATCTCTGCCTTTCAACCTGAGATAATGAATTTCCACTTGACAGCCTTGCAGTTCATTCAGCCAAGGTGACCCACTACACCTGCCTTTAAATGAACGCTTAATGTACAAAGAAATATAGATAGTTAAACTAATAAAGAACAACAATGAAAATAAACCCGCATTGCAGGTTTTACAGACTCTTTTTTTTTTTTAATGCAGCTGTGCTGAGGGAAGAACATCCATCATATATGTGATAGAGGGGAAGCTGATATCTGCTATTTAATAAAAGGCCAATGTCTGCTAGATAAAATGGCAAACCAATATATCTAACCTCACGTAGTAAGACTGTTACAGCTTTTATATAAATGCCTTTGTAACTTTTTTCCAGTGTAGTTGAGGGGAAAAAAGCCTCATTCAAAACAATAGGATTTGATATCGGTAATAAAGGTTTGTGAGCTTGATGGTTATCATTATCATTATGCAAATGAGAATTTGACCAATCGCATTGTCTGGCTAAATATTGCTGATTGTGCACTGATTGCTGGTCACAGTTGGGTTTCCGTTTCTGACGCAACAATAAGAACAGTAGATTTCGCCAAACAGTGGGCTCTGCTGCGTTCCAGTGATTTCTCAAGTGCCATGAGGAAAACAGACATAATTAATTGTTGTCTTAAGTGTTGCTGCCACTTTTTGAGATCGTAATCAAGCTTATTTATAGGAGTGCAGTAACATACACTCAAGCTGTATATGTGTGTGTCTCGCAGAAGTGACATTGGATGGAGTCACGCTCAGACTGGCATGGGATGGACGGACTGTAATCTGTCACTCACTCTCCATCTCCTTTCCTTCTTTTTTTTCTGAATCCTGTCATCTGACAGATATCAACTCCTGCATCTCTCCTTCTCATTTTCTCTGCCTGGAAGTTTTTGACTGGCATGAGAGAGGAAGCGAGGGGAGGGAAAGTCAGCAATGCCGAAAGCTGACACGGCTTTCTAAGTTTGTAAGTGTGCTTGTGTTGCTGTTTCGCAGCGCGCTGCTTCCAGGCTGAACACTCTTTGTTGTGTGACATCAAACATATGAGAAACCACATTCATGCTCCTTCATTCCCCTCACGAACAAGTTCAACTCGGCAGCTTCTTCAACCGTAGACACGCCACCGGAGACCACATAAACCCTCATTCAAGGCAAATGGGAAAAAGGAAACAAGTCAAAGGCAACTCTTCTAGAGAAACATTATGAGGGCGTTAAATTTCTGCCACACATTCAAACCGTTACATGTTTGAACTTAATGAAGGGCTTTTATCACCCCTGGTTTGTTCTCTCTTACATTTTCTAGATTTATATTCCTGCAAAACAAGCACCTTCCTTGGAGAGAAAACTGGCAGCGACTCACAAGAAGAGTTTTCTATCTGGAACAATGCTCTGTCGCCATCCTGAAAGTAAATCTAGTTAAAAGGGAGGAGGGACGGAAGTGCTAACGAAGCTTTGTAAGGAGAGATGGTGATGCAAGGGGCCCAGTTTTATCAGTGGGAGGGCTGCTGTAATCGGCTATCAAGGGGAGGGAGGCGGCGGGCGGTCGCTAGTTATGAAGACAGCTTTGGAGAGTCACAGAGGACCTGCAGCAGTGGAGAGGGAAGCAGGTGGATTGTGTGTGTATGAGATTTTGGAAAAACTCAGAGTGAAAGTGCGGCTCCATAGTGAGATAATCTGAATTTTTAAACTTCTCGCCTTTCTTGTTTGGGAGAAGAAACAAAGTAATTAATTATTTTGACATACAGTATGTGCTCGCAGTTTTCTAAGTTTTGTACACCAAATCAAAGTAGTAGCTTTTTTTTTTCATCAAAATAGATTAGGTGATTTTTTTTAATTTAATTGGAGTGTAAAAATGGAAGTAGAAATTGCACTTAGTTTTGTGCACAGCATCTGGTGCTGATTTGACTTAACGTTGCACATGTAGAAGCTCTTGCTTGTTTTGTGTGTTTATATAAAGCGGATTTCTGAGGTGGTTGAATATGCATAAACCAGGCACAGATGTGATAATACTCAGAGATATTTGTTGGAGTATTCCTATAAAAAAGAAACCACCTCATGATTGGAAGGGCCAGTCTGATTAACAAAAACTTTATATTGCATTGTGTTGTTTGCTAATGCAGCACCCTGCTCTTTATGTAAATGACTGTGTTTATACAAGATGGATTTGAAGGCTGTTTGTACTTAGAGTATATATTACAGACGTATAACTTACTATATGCAGACACAAATTAAAAGTAATCATCACATTAACTCTGAGAATATAAACTGCATATCACACACGGCTCTCGTTCAGTTGCTTCCACACTCAGCTGCAGCGTCCATATAAAACTATACAGGCGAGTAAAACACTTACTGATCATTTGCCTGCGTGTGCCTGTATAATGAGCATCTGTGCTTTTTTTTATGTAATGTTATTACCTTTAACAGCACACCTGTCTGTTCTCAGATAAAGAACGGAGATTTATTTATTTATTTATTTTTTGGAAGCCCTTTTAAATGCCAGCCGGCAATTGGCTTGGTGGGTAGTTAGCAAAAGGAGGACTGACGCACACACGCACACACACACAAATACGCAGACACACACTTGCACAGCAGAAAACATTCTGTTGGGAAAATAGTGTTGCTAATTAGTGGAATTAGCCACAGATCAAAAGGTTCAATTAAAAAGTGGTGTTGCAGCGTGGAGGCAGCGGGCCTCATTTGCATCACAACACATGTTCAGTGCGGATGAGGCAGACGGACGGACAGACAGGGGGTTGATGCAATATGGCATGGACCTCAAAAAAAGTGCAATAAAATGCTAAAGCAGGCATCAATATACTACATATAGAAAATATGCTGCAAGCTTAAAGGGGTGCTGCACCCAAATTTACTAAAGCACACATGGCATCTTTTGGTCTGAACGGTCTTTTGCTGGAGTTATTTTAGATAAAATCTGCAGGTTTTAAAGGAACTATCTTCCTGAAACCGAGCCAAATAAAAACATGGCTATCATTATGGGGGAAATGAGGTAAAGGAAAACATTCATGTGTGTAAATACTTGCATGTACCAGGATATGAGAAATGGCATTAATTTGCTCAAAGACACACACTCGCATATCAGCAAATGAAACATGGGCATGAATTTGCCCTGAAGCAAACATGCACACACATGCAAAGACACACACCACCTAATCAGAAGCATGCCATTAATTTGCACACACACACACATACGCACTCTTGACTTGCCGTGTGGTCGTCCATACGGTGTGTGTTGATGGCCTTTTGAGTTCCAGGCTAATTAAGAGTATAATTAAGTGTGTGCTGTTATGGCTTTGCTCAGTGGGGTGTGTGGTTTTGTGTATGTGTGTGTGTGCATGTGCATTTGTGTGTGTTTGCATGCATGGACATCCCTGGAGCTGCTAAGCATGCTCTCTGCCACAGCTTGGACCAACACGGCCAATTCACAACACCGCTAATTTACCATTTAAATACCACATGTTTGACTCCTAATTAAATACAACACGGACACCAGCAGCACACACGTTTTTTTTCCCCCTCCCTCCACATTGTTGTTTATTTCAGCGAAAGCAATTGCACAGTCTAAATGTCATGCAGTATAAAATGTGATCTCCTGCTTTATTTTCTGTGTTTTATTTATGGGTGTTATGACCATTTTCCCCTCTGGCTAAATGTCTTTCTTCCTCGCTGTCTGTTCTCTTTCAAAGTCACCCTCGCTGCTCCCTCTGTCACCTTCTTATCAGTGACAAGTGAGCATGTGTGTCTGGGTAGATTGTATGTTTCCAGGCTTTGAATGTTGCAAAAACAACTCATATGAACAATTATTGAGTAAAGTAAATAGTTAATGAAATCAGAAATAATTGCCACAAGGGGGCAATGGAGCACGTTGTTCGTAAACAATTGCTAATTGACACATCTAGCAGAAACCAAGGGACTGTACTGAGAGCAGCGCACCAAACGTTGCCATGGTTACTATAATAACGGTCATGGCTTGGGTTGGTTTAGGCACAAAAACTACTTGGCTAGGTTTAGGAAAAGATCATGTTTTGGGTTAAAATAAGTACTTCCTCAACATCTTTGTTGTCATGGTTACAATAATAACAACAAACGGTCATGGATAATAGAAATGATATAAATTACTGGTTTCACATGGAAATTGAACACCAAGCTCCTGTGTTTTATTGACCCATCCATCCACCCCAACCCCCTCCCAGCGTGGCCTTTGTTGCTCTTTATATTACGTAGCCGCACTTTTCCCTTTACTCCTGTTGTAATTAGGACAGTCTCGTTTATACAGCAGTGCTGACATCAGGTTATGCCCGTCTAAGCTACTCAGCAAGGACAGTCATTAGTTACAGGAAGAGGTCCCCTGTCAGGAAAATGTTAACTTAGGTTGTTCTAAGCATTTTCACAATCAACCAGTGCTCTTGTTTCCCTGCCGGAACCGTCTTGTTCTGTTCTTTTGAGGGTGCAGCCATGCCAGTGCCTGTTTTGTCTGTGCGCGTGCATGTATGCGCAATGTGTGTGTGTGTGTGTGTGTGCATTCCTGTGCTGCTACTGTCTGCAACAGTGGCAGTTTGTAGCTCCATGCTGTGTTAAATGGGAGTGTCCAGGCTGCTAGCAGGCCTCATTCATCAGCCTCACACAGGACCAGACCTGGCTGCTGGGAAAACCGCCTGGGACACACACACGCACACACACACAGCACGCACGCGCGCAACCTACTTTAGCCCTCAACGTCACAACTAAATACATTGACGGAACAAATTTTAAAATGCACACACATATATTAAGTGTGTATAGATCCAAGCTGAAAACGCAGTCTTGACCTCATACTGGCAGTGTTTAACACTGACACCCTCTCCCTGACCTCTATGTCCTCTTCGCTGTCCCCACGGTATTTTTTTTTTTTTTCCACCGTTCCAACCCTTCTTTGCTATTTTGCAGCTGAGTCTTTCACGCCTGACTCCATCTGCTGCTTGGCTGCTACTGTTGTGTCCCCGTTCACACTGCAGCTCCTGCTTGAGCCAAACCTGCACTGGCCAGCATTGGTATCAGTCCAGCACATTTCCTCGGGTAGCATCCACAAGAATTTAAAGAAAAAAAAAAAAGGATGATAAAAAGATATTTTCTCTGATGAAGTCCAGTGTTAGTATCTCCCAAGAGACACATCAACTTCCATCTTGGTGTGAAATGGTTTTGGAAAGCACTCAATTTTTTTCAGTTTTAATGTTAAAAGGCTGAAAAGTGAAAGATCTGTCTATTTTTGCATTTTCAAGAAACTGCCTGTTAAAAGGTTTTGATGGCGGCTTGCAAAGCCACGATTGTTTGTGTGCCATTTGGTGAACCCTTTTATTCTACCGCTGTGAGTGCGTTCCCTGTTCACTAAGTATGGCTGAATATCCCTTTTTGTTCATTGCATTATTTAAATCAAGCACCTTGAGAGAACAGTGAATTTTGACAGTTTTTCTCTTCCTCAAAAGTTCCCTTTTTAGAGTGTAACCAAGTGCACAGCTGCGGAGTTTAGTGTTGAACTACTTTGAAAGCACCGGGGGGAATACAGTGTTTTAACGATGTCAGATCCATAATACCTTGGTTTTTGCCATTACTTCAAGTCAGAAGTGATTAGGATAACAAAATACAGGCTTTTGAAACTGGGCCAAGTTTGTTCAGCTCTGGGATTGTTTTTCTAGTAAAACCTGCAGTCATCTTTTCTCAAAATACACGGCTTTTGTCGCTGATTCCTACAATTTCAAGAACTGTCGGCTGAAATTCAGTCATTCCTTCATTAGTTTGTACTTCCTTTTGCAATGCGTAGAAGGCTGCCTGAGAATCGTGGCTCACATCAGGACCTGAAAAGTCTTGAGAAAGAGTTTCAGAGCTGCTCTCATCGCTACAGCAAGTCTCTCTTCACTCCCATGAACTGAGGGGGAGATTTATACGGCTCTCCTTGACCTTGAATTTCCTGTTTTATCCTTCTTTTTATTTTACACCATGAGTGTTCTGTTTCTCTTAAGACCTATGCCTTTGTAGTCTGAAATCACTATTCCCTGTGTTGAGTCATGGTAAAGGCAAAGCGACAAAAAAAGGCAAATGAAGAAGAAGGAAAAGCCTAGTTTATAGTAAGACAGAGAAAAGTAGGAAAACGGATTTTCCCAGATGAAATTCTGCAAGACTTGATGAGCCACTTTTATCATCCTAACAAGTTGGAAAGCAGTGGAAGTGGTGGCGCAGACGTCGTGTTCTGAAATTTTCTACCTTGAAGAGAAAACTCGGGAACGAACTCAACTCTTGCTGGAAAAGCAAAGTGCTGAAACAGCTCTGCAGCTTCGTGCTGGTCTGCTGTTTCTTTCTCTTGGGTCTTTTTGTGAAAGGAATCCGGCGTGTCAGTGTGGTTAAAACGCTCACATTTTGATCCTGATCTTTCTGTTAACCCTCACTGGAGGCGCTGGTGTCACTGGTGTCATTTTGCCTTACGGAACCAAAAGCATCTTCTTTTTCTAATGAGGTTAAACCCAATCCTGTGGGCTGCCGCCTTCATATTGTGTGAGGGATCAAAGCCCATGTTGACTGTGTAAAGCTTGTTTACTGTTACTCTGCGACCTTCGTACTCCTGCAGAGTAATACGTGCCGCATGACTCTCCTCGCTTCATTTTCAGTGTGTGTGTACAGTGTGAATTAGTGAGAAAAAACATGTTTTCCTTAACGTTCCTGACGGTCATGTTTGCTTCTTTCATTGTCAGAATATAAATATCAGCGGGTGTGAGCGACCTCACCTTGGAACTTCCTCCACCTCCTCCTCGTTTGCTCCTTTACTTTCTCTCTCCTCTGTGAGGTTGCCCCCCCCCCTTGCTAATTGGCCATCCATGCCTCCCCCTGAGGGGGGGTGGAGCATGTGATTGACAGGGGTGATAATCACTGTAATGGCAGCTTGTAGTGGTTGCAAGGCCAGCTGCCTGCCAAGGTGTTGAGAAAGCCTGCAGTAAAGTAGTAGAGAGGGTGGGAGGCAGCTTCTTATCAAATCCACCACTGGTGTTCTGTGTATGTGTGTGTGTGTTTGTGCCAAGATGGGTGTACAGGGACAGCAGCTCAGCCATTGTAAGATCAGCTTGGCTGTGAGCTTATTGTGCCCATGTTACCCTCCTCTGAGGTATCTGTGCTGAGAAATGCCACTTTCTTTCTTTTCCGCTCTCCTCTCACCTCGCTTCTCCTCCTTCATTGCTCCTCGCTTTACCCATGCAACCATGGAGGTGTCATTAGCAGCGTGTCCTAATTAGTCCAGTGCCAGCTAATTGTGCTTCTGACGCTGTGTCTCTGGGGAGGCAGGCCTTGCTAATTTCAATAAGAGTAAACAAGCAAACCGCTCCCCACTGACGGCAATGGATTAATTAGAGACCATCCACTCTCCCTTAAAGGGAGGAAGTATTTGGATGGGTGGTGGTGGTGGGGCTGTGGGGGGGATCGGGGAAGACGTAGCGTAGAGAGACAGCAGAATAAGCTGCAGATGAAGAAGGCGAGGTGAAAGAGAGTTCGCTCTCATTGTTGTCACGCGACACGCTCCGAGACTGCCGATCATTTTAGGAAATTACCATCACTTTCATTTTGCGCGGCGCTTCGAAAGCATGATGCTCACGAGCGGCAGCTCCCCGTCGAGGAACATCGCCCTGAATGTGTTGTTTTTCTCAAGTTTCATTTAAAAGGTTGAAATGAAGCAAACAAGTCTGTTTTCTTTTCCTTGAGAGAGACTGATTTGTGTTCGCTCAGGGCCCACACCGCTAAAGTAAAGGCTGTCACTCCTTTACAGTCACTGTTCTTAATTCTCATTCAACCTCACAGAGATACCATGTTTTTTTTTCTTTTCATTTAATTTCGAAGGTTGGCTGAGCATGCATGCTTCTTTTCAGCAACACTTTGCCTCATGTTCGTGCAGCTACAGATACACCTGAGAGTACAAGTACAACTTTTTGTACTCCTGTCCACTGCGCAGCTCTGCTTGACTGGCTCTAGCTTCAGTGCCTTGCTCATGGGAGCTTCAGTCTTATTTCATGTGAGAGGGAAAAGTCTTACTTCACTCATTTTAAGATTGGAGAATGAAGAAAGTTTGGAAAATATCTGTATGTGCTGCTGGTGTTTATCCACAAAATGGACTGTGCACTGTAACGGACACTACATGCAACTCCAAATTACAGTATTCAGTATGCTGCTTTGCATTGTGATTAAAATCATAATCGCCATAAAAATACAAGTGCAACTCTGTGATTCAGCAAGTTAGTTTGGAGATTTGAGGCAGATATTTATTTTTTTGGTTTTTCTGATGGTAGATGATCTGAAGCAAAGGGTGAGCAGGTGCCGCGTTCACTTCCACCCCCGTGCGAGAAACTCTTAAGGAGTCAGCAGCGAATGAATGGACTGCGATGTGCCTGCCTATCTGTCCCTGTGGCTTCCTTTCTCGCTATCTGTGAAACGCAAGTCTTCACATCTCACTCCACTCCAAACCATATCGCACTCTACCTTCTCACCTAATTAATCACGCTATTGAACCTTAATGCCACTCAACAAAAAGCAGTTGGCAGAGAGAGAGAGAGAGAGAGAGGTGATTTGCCTTCCTCCCTCACCCCTCCCCTCTTTCATTCTGGCGTGATTGCTACGTGCGAAAGGTTCGTTTTTCACGGTCCAGATACTTCGCCGCAGCCATTGTTTAATCGGGTTCACCGAGGGTCCTTCTTTATCACCACAAGACACAAGCCTGCCATTAGGTCAGGCCTTAACAACGGAGCTCCACATCCACTAGTGACGACGCAGGCTTGTAAATCTGAGGCCGCTGAAGGGTGCATTGCCTCCCCCAGGAGATGAATGGACTGATGGGCTTTCATTAGCGGCTTCATTGTGGACACTTAAGCACCTCCGCATAGACACGTGCATGATTAAAATGTAAATATAAACTCTCTTTTGGAAAAAAAAGAAAGAAAGAAAAAAAAAAAGCAAATACAGATAAACTGTGAAAACTGCAAAAAACAGGTACACACACATCGCACATATCCTCACACTCTTTAATGACAGCAGTTAGAGCTGCCTCGAGGGAGCGGAGGTGTTGGCGCAGACAGTTATTTTTCAAGAAGACACTCTCAAGTGTGTGTGTGTGAGTGAGTGCGCGTGCGTGTGTGTGTTTCAAGTTTTGTCATCTAAACACGTGGATATTGCTTGCCTATGCGACGGAAGGAAAGAGAGAGAAAGAGAAAAGGAGGGGGAGGCAGAAGGGAGGAGGGAGAGATGGGGTGAGGATTTATGGGTGTAATAATGGAATCTCAGTGGCTGGGCTGTTGACACTGAGGCATTTTCTCTCATTCTCCTCCCATTATTAGATGGATGGAACAGGAGGGAGTAAGCACAGCAACATATGGGCGGGAGAAAATGGCATGCTGTGTTGTCAGAGCGCAAATCACACACTGCGGTGATTGCAGTGCTTTTATACCATCCAGGCATCCTTACACATCAAACCATATTAAATAATTCCTCGGCAGTTGACTCCATTGCATCTGGTTGTCATGGTTTGACTCTGGGAATGTTAATCTTCATCTTTTGCTGCATGTAAAAATGCCATTCATCACCTGTTGTTTAGTCAAAGTTTTCTGGATTTGCAAGCCAGTCGGGATAAATAAAGTGCTATATAAATTGAACTGAATGAAATTTGTAATTAAAAGCATGTCCCAGGGCTCAGTTCAGCCTCCCTTACCAGTCAGATCAATAATAAAGTGTCAGATTCTCATTTTTATCTGTATAGAAACAGTGCCACTGCCTCACTCTGTGATTAACTTGTTCCATTCATCTTCTCAAGGCACGTTGCAATGTGTTATGAATGATGTCACTGCTAACGTGCACAAAACAAAAGTTTTAAAAATTCTCCTGCATTCTCATTAGGATTTTTGATACCTAACCCGAACACAACAGGACCCTGTACTCTTTTACATAGGTCAAATTTAGATTTGTTTTTTTTTCGGAGTGTAATACATTGAGAAATTCCTCTCCTTCCGTCTCTGATTGTGCCACTTGTCTGCATCAGTGAATATTTGTACAAGTGCTGCAATTTAACACGTAATATCCATGTGGGAGGAGGTAAACAGTCGCAGTAACAGTCTAAAGACCTAATGGCTACTAATGGAAGAACTTAATCAAATATATAGCTTTTATTTGGTCCTTTAAAGGACTGGGTTCAGGTCTTACATGTAGCAGGACCACTGTGAAGACCTCCGGCTATTCACCACTTTAGGTAAATTCATTCCATACATTATCAGTCATGGTCTCTTTTAGCAGCTAAATAGGCTGGTGCAGCTGTTGTGGTGCTGTTGTAAATTATCTCCATTCAGTCTCCTTCCATTGTCTTTGTACCTTCATGTTTTGTTATGGCCTCATATTATTACCTACTGCCTCATACAGTGCAATGTTGTGGCTTTTTTTATTTTTTATTTTTTATCTCCAAGGCCATTATGTTGCCACTTCCTGATTATGTGTGCTGTTGTAAACACTGGCAGCGATGACTGTTTACAGTAATGTGATTTGTTCTTATTATCTGTCCTTAAGGTCACCGCCGCATTAAGCAAAATTGCTCAGGCACTCTTGTCCTTGTTCAGCAGGCTGCGAATGAATTAAAGCTGTAAAATCGGGTAAACTTTGCCGTGGTCCAGAAGAAACTGTTAATGAAGGATCCCGTGGCATGCTCAATTAGGGAGATATTTTTGCTTCATGTAGTGGATGTTTACGTATCTATGTTGCTGCTTTGAAATACTGGAGCACTTTACTTTTGCTTTTAAGTAACTTTCAAGTTGTTTTTCTGCAACTTTCTTGCTTTTTTATGCTGTTTTATTGGCCATGTTTCCCATGGGGGGAAAATATATACTTAGTCGGAATAAGCTGGTTATAGACAGGTTAATCCATCCATCCATCCATCCATCCATCTATCCATCCATCCATCTATCCATCCTTCAACTGTATCTTTCCAATTCCTGTAAGCCCACATCTTCATCATGGTCCTGAAACCGTGTTCCAGTGTGGCAGATTGCCACATACGCTGACTGCTCATTGGCTGTCACCGAGCAACAAACACCTGCCATTTCAAAATTAACACCTGCTGTGGGATAACAGCCACCTGCTTTTGCCTGCATTGATTATTTCATGGTGACAAAGTTGAATGTAATGAATGGCTAAACACTTTTCCTTCATTTTCATCACTTTTCATCAAAGTAGCATCCTCAGCGCTCATCCTAGATGCAGTCCCACTGCACACTTAGCTCTGATAGGGGAAAGGCGATGGTCAGCTACAGTCATTTAAATAAATGGCAACATGCAAAATAATGTTCCATTTTTCTCACATTGTTTCCAGACTTTATTCTATATGCATTCGCTTCTCGATAGTAATTCCTTCCTGCTTTTTACAAAATGAATCTACATTCATAAGTTTATACAGCCATAATCAGATGGATTAAAGGAGTTAACACACACATCTACTTTTAGCAAAACTGCACTGCATTGCATTGCTACATTGCTACAAAATACTGTAAATTACCATGAGATCAGGCAGCACTAATGGAAACTTGTAGTCATTTTCTCTTCTTTTCTTGTCGTCAAAACACATGGTTTTGGCACATTTCTTAGCTTGTATCATGTGCTTTCTTATCCTTTCTTCATTCTCCAGTGCTCCAAATTGCAATTCTTTTGTCTTTGTCGACTCAACACAATGTCCCTGTTATGGAGCTTTTGATTGTGTCGCATAGTCTTCCTCAGCAGATGAAGTTGCCGAGTTATCGTAAAATTGCAGATTTTTGCTTTGAGGACTTAACATTTGTGTTGGCTTAGAAGTCAAAATTAAAAGTGGTTTACCAAAGGGTCAGGTCATACTGTACTCACTCTACACAATGTGATTTCAGGCCTTTGATAAAAGGCTTTCCAGTAGGTTGACTCAAAAGCCTGGCATGCATATGATCTGCCAAGCTACACTGACAGTTTCGCATTCTCAAACCCCACGCTGTGCTGTGTGTGTCTAATAATACTTGTATGGTACTGTCTGCTTTTTAGTTACAAGATTGAAAAGGTTTCACCTGAATTGCTGCAGACAGCGAGTGGGAAAGCTGTAAGAGTTAACACGGCATATTCAACAAGCTCAGAGTGCATCAATAGAGCATCAGCATTTGCTACCAGCCACTGAAAGCAGGGTCAAAAAAGGAGCAGGTTTTAAGGTTTGCTAAGTTAACTCAGGAAAAGAGAGAAGAGGTGTGGAAAGTAAATTAATTCATCCACTTCTCCTCTGCTCATCTTTGGCCCCCGTCGGACTCAGTTAAGCAGCACTGGATCCTGCGTTCGCTGGAAAGAGAGAGAATAAAAAAGCAGCCACTGGAGAAAGACTGGGTAGAAGATATTTCAGTGATGCTGAAGGCCAGACAGCATCGGGATCTAACAAGAGGAAATAAGGCGCATAGCATAGAGGAAAGCAGGCACACACAAAGTTGAGATTTTGAATGAAGCTGTAAGTGTGCTTCTGTCAATGGAACCAAATACACTTGAAATTTAGGCAGACTACTGTTTTTTGGAGTATTCTGACCTCTGCACTCGAGATCATCTCCTTCCTTCTCAACTTTTCATCCAACACTAAAGTGAGCGTTGCCAGGAGCGGAACTGCCCTCATGTTCACCCACTGCTGTGTTTCAAACAAGAGAGCAATTGAAATATATGCTAATCCTTGGCTCGTTTTTGCTGCCATCCCACAGCGCAGAGCAGCATAATATTTCCATAGCGATTCGGACATTTTTGAGGGATTAAGAAGGGGGTGGAGGGGGGGTTAGAAGGTGGTTGGGGAACCCCAGGCAGCTCTACGCATGCACACACACTACATCATCTGACAGTGAGCCCAGTAAAGGGCATGTGTTTAACTGTGATTGATGCACTGTCAGTAATGTAGAAGACAGTGGGAATCCAGATAAGAGAAAATGACCCATGGGAGTGGAATGAGAGATGGGTGGGGGAGATGGGGAGAGCATGAGAGAACGTGAGACGGACAAAAGATTGTCTCTGTGAATGTCTGATAACCCGTTTTCTCACTGCGACGTTTCGCCTCTCGCTTTGAAGCCCAGTCTATTACTGTGCCGGCCCAGAAACCAAGATATGGACAAGTTTCTTTTCACTCCCCGCTGCTTCCTTTTTAATCTGTGTCTCTTGTTTTGTAAAGACGGCTTAATTCCTGTCAGGCGCTGCAATGGTGACCCCCTCCAAAGGACGCCTTTTCAAAGTCTACCCAGTGA
This sequence comes from Seriola dumerili, assembly GCF_002260705.1. Taxonomy (NCBI): domain Eukaryota; kingdom Metazoa; phylum Chordata; class Actinopteri; order Carangiformes; family Carangidae; genus Seriola; species Seriola dumerili. The sequence continues at coordinate 356,636 of NW_019174274.1, read as the reverse complement.
CTTTAGTGGAACAGTTTTCTTGCTGTGTATGAAATTAAAAGGATGTGGGCAAGTTGTGCCTCAGTGTTGCTGCTGTGGCAGGAATTAATCTTAATTTAAGAAGTTATGCTGGTGTGATCACAAAGTATTTCAGGCCCAGGTATGAGTTCTGCGTCAACAGCACAGGAAACCACTGAAGCTTCTTTGGTAAAACTGGTGTTGGAATTCATGGTGGAATTACATTCTGGTCATTTACACTTGAGACTAATTACAAGTAAATAATGTGAGAACGAGAGTTGATTACCATGCATCGAGATCCTGGTATTGATTTGGAATTGTCTCCAGTCTACTCCAGAGAACAATCCCTCAGAGAACCTTTGTGTGTGCGCTTGTGTGTCTGTGTGGGCCTGTGTATTCATGCACTAAAAATGTGTACTGAAACATAGACGATTTTCTCAGACTTCATTAATCCCGCCATGCAAAAAATACAAGCCTGACTTTGAAGCGTCGTTATTATGGTGATATAACTGGGCCAACTTGGTCCTTCCAATTACTTCTCTTGCCAAAATGGCAGCTTGAAAATATCCAGCTGTTTGGGCAAAAACATAAGTGAGTACAAAAATCTTCAACTTTCAGCAGGTGAGGCATCAAGTGCATGAGATAGCCCACCTGATTGTCCAAGAGCAATGCTTCTATACCCCAAGCCACCAAAATACCACATAAAAATTGGCAGATTTTCCTTCCCTGCCGCTGCACTCATTAATAACCTCAGGTCAGCAGCATAAAAGTGGTTACAGGCTCCCATATAATACTTGAAAGCCATAAAACTGATAAGAGGAGATGCTAAAAACAAAGGATCCAACTGTTCTGTTGCTACATATCAAAGATAGTTAACTTTTTAAAGGAATTGTTGTTTTGCTAAGATATATTATTTGTAATCTATTGAATATGAAAAAAAATAACAAAACAAACTTCATGCATGACGAGAAATACCATTTTTCCTCAGACAGCAGAGATTGGTTTCTGGGAAGTGCATCTGCTGCTCTAAAGGGCCACACAGGACAAAAGCAGCAACCCCCTATCCTCTCTTTTCTTATGCTGCTGCTTGACTTCAGGATAAAGTGCAGATTATTTCCAGGAAGAGCAGAAACAGTGGGTGGTTATGGTTTGGCCGCACAATAGAAATCTCCAGCATGTGGCGAGCTGTGTCATCCATTGCCAGCGAGTGGCCTTTGCAGCTATTATGAATGTGTGCTTCATGTATAGACAGATCTGTCAGTGTCAGGGGCCAGGGAATAGAGCTGAAAGCTGACTGAGGGCTAATGGGGCCCCGACTCAGGGACCACATTGTGAAGTAACAGGAAAAGTTTTGAGACTGAGAGTGAGCATTAAGGGATGAAATAAAAAATTGGTGAGATATAAATGTATATTGGAATTGTACTAGTGTTTGCATGTGTTTGAGCTTGTATGATTCTTGTGTATTTGTCTGTGGGTACAAAGAGAAAGTACCTTGGCAACCCATCCATTGTGGCTGTAAGCATGGCCCCAACAGAGGGTAATGGCCCTTATTCTAATCCTCTAAAAGATGAGGGGTACAAGAGGTTCAAATGCATAGAGACGATGGGGAGGAAGAGACAAAAAAAACAGGCAGGGGATGGATGGAGAGGCCCCATTCCACACCTCATTGAGTCCACATACGGAACGGCCGGCGCTTCATTAAAAGACGAAGGCGTCTTCTGCAGAAACAAAAAAAAAAAAAAGGGCCGCTTGTTGTTCGTACTCCATCACAGCCCAGAGAGTGTATTTGTTTTATTGCAACCACAGAGCACCCGAGTGTATCTTTTGAAGGAGGCGGGCTGCATATTTGTAATTTATGATAATTGTTTTCCCCCCATATATATAAATATATAATACATAATTTATTTCCGGGGAGCACACACACCAGATGATGCGAAGTTCCATCAGATGAGGACTTGAAAATTGCTTGAGCAAAGTGTTTCTGATACATGTGAAGTGAGTGGGGGTGGGATATGGTGTCAGAACAGTTGCACTTTTACACATGAATGCGTGTAAACACAGACACACATACAAACCCCCAACTTGTGTTAGCTTTTTCTTTTTTTCTTTTTTTTTAACTTTTTGAAACTGAGTTTTGAATGAAGACATGACACATTGTCTGAGTGTTGAGCGCTATTCCCACCAGAATAACAGCGTTTTTAAGATGTGAGAATTTGTAGCTGCTTTGCTCTTTCTCATGACTCTATTACTAAATATTTTTTTCCCTCTCCTGCAAACTGCTGCACGCATTTAATTTTTTTTAAGATACCAGAGAATTACCTCTTTGGAAACTCTCAACATTTTAATCTTATAATGCTAGCAGGAGCTAGCAGGTCATAGCCCTGTTTTTGATGCTGCTTCCCACAATAAAATACTTGGTAAAGAAGTTTAGGTTTATAAGAAGCTGCTTGATGGTTCATTCTGATTGTTATATTTCATAAAGACTATGTGCGTGGATTTGGCTCATAAATGGTGCTAGCTGCGGTGTTTTTCTGTCTAAAATACTATCATGGGACGGCTAGCTATTTAACTTTGCTAGGCTGATAAAGCAGCAGAATCTTGTCGCACTGCATTATTTTCCAGACCGAAAGAGAGAGACATAGTGCTTTTAAGCAGATTTGGTTGAGAGATAAATTAAAGGTGTAGATATCCCCGGCTCACCCACGCCAGTCAGCTTGTGAGTTGTGGTTGTGTGGTTGTAAAACAGAAGTTCTTTTGCTCTGTGTTGATAATATGCTGCTGTTATCCAAAGATTGGATCACAGTCGTACATGCCATCGATACATCTTGATTGTGCCGCTAAAATAAACTCCTCAGTTATATTAATCTTCATATTAGCACTGCCACCGGCTCACTGTCGGTATTGACCATTGGTGGTAGTATAGCACCATGAAGCACCAATAAAAGGAGAGAAGAAGAAGAAGAAGGAGCCTGCACAGTGCAAGTTTCACAACATCCTTAACAGGAATTACTGTGTGTGTAACTATATAATCTCGAGAAATCAGTCTCACCTCTGCACTGGTCCTGTTTTGTCTCCTCAGAATAGAGCTAACAGCATGATGTCTTTGACATGGTGTTATAAGATGTGAATTTCCTCCTCAGAGTACCTGTTCACCTTCCACCAACCTGAATAATGCACCATTGCTATCCTGTGTTTCTGTCACTGGCTACTCAGTTCACCCGGGTCACCCTGCGTTTATCTCTCCAAAACCCCCCTTTTGTGTGATGGTCAAAAACACAGAGTGGTGAGTTCTTTTTATCCGAGTCTCTATCTCTGTGTCTCCTTCCTCCACATATTGATCGCTCCCCCGACCTTTCACCCTGGCTGTGAGTAATGGAATTGCCTGTCGTGGACACAGGCCCAGGTCAAGGTCTTGCAAATGTACAGCACATGTTTGCGCAAACTTGCCGATCGATGTCTCGCCTGCTCCCATGTCAGAGAGAATAGAGCCATGCACTGTGTTATTTCTGTCAAAGCCTTATCTTGGTTCCTGAGAAGTCCTTGAAATCCAGCTGAACCAGTTTGGAGAGCAGAGCTTCTATATTCAATGACGACTGGCTGCTTTCTTTTTTTTTTTAATTAAGTGCTCATCCTTGTGCTTTTGTATCCTTTTTTGAGGCCTAGCACATATTTCAAATTTAGCCTTGAATTGCCCAACATTGTTCTGAATGGTGTAACACCCTGTAAAGATGTATTTTTTACTTCTATATAAGAAGCATTTGAACACAGTGGACACCCGCTCCTACAAAATGATTGTTGGCATGAAAGGAAGCCAAAATCTTGCTGTTGTGAGTCATCTTAGGATTCTTACTTACAAAACACTTCTTTAAAGAATGACTCATGTGTGCCTTTGAAGCACTGACAGGTAAATATCAGGTTTGTTCACTTATTAAAATTTAATTTCTCCCACAAACTCAGACTCTGGCAGTGGTAGAGCGTTCTGACCGCTGCAGACGTGAACTGAGAGGCTTGCTCCTAGAGAATCGCTGGCCTGAGATGAGGAGACATACCACTCAACAGTCTATCAGATTTCATTCTGGCAGATGGGACCAGTGTGGGGAGGTGCTGCCTGGTGATGGGAAAGATTGTGGTAGAAAATAGAGCGGCGTGGTTTATGGAAAGGTGTAAGCATGGGAGTGCCGTGACCGCCTTTACAGGAATGTTTGTGGTAGTTTCCACAGAGATGGAGAGTGTGTGTTTGTGTGTGTGACAACAGCAACAGGACTGCTGATATTTTTGGGAATAGGTAAGAGAGTCATGCACTGGAAAGATCACCCTGAACTGTACAGTGTGAAAAATGGGATTTCATTTGTGTCTTAACTCCAAACTCAAATTAACTTTTAACTTAAGCAAATATTTGCAGCGTCAGGTTTGATCTGGCTCAGTAATGTTTTCTCGAAATACACAAGTCAAAAGATCACAAATTTATTGAAAAATCCTGTAATAAATTTGACAAAAAAGTAAATAATTAAAACTAATAATTTAAAAAATAATTACGATAGTCTACTCTCATGCTAGCAACTCTTTGAGGTTGTACTTACACACAAAAATGCTTTGAGCTCAATGCTAATGGATCCTGATACCAAAGACTGTATATAAAGATGGAAGTGGCCTTCCTGACGTCACCCTTAGTTTTTCTTACGAGCTGTTTTGACGCTCAGGGTGGGCTGCTATGTTGTTGCTATCTTGGCAGTAGCTGACTCCGCCTTACTCCTGGCTGCCTAATCCCAAAAAGGGCAAAGAAGTGGGGCGGGATTTTGGTGCATGCCAGTTTGTGGCAAGGATAAACTCACCCACCTGTCACTCAAAGTGGCCATAATAAAATAGGCTTCTGTCGTAATTCTTGATAGATTGAAAGAAAGTGGGAACTAAGACTGTTCCATTGTCATTTTTGCAGTGTACCCTCTGTTTAGGTTTTATATGACTCAGTGACATTAACCCTTACCCAACACACACGCAAAAATGTCTTGCACATAAACACACACACACACACACACACACACACACACACACACACACACACACACACACACATACACTAATGCCAGGATTCCCGTCTCCCCTTGAAATAGTTGAACTCCCTGTGCTATGCCGGTGACACACACATCAGGAGAAAGCCCCCAGAATAGCAGCACTGCCACTGCCGTTGCATTCCACTATCCAGCTGACTGCCCTGTGGACACACACACACACACACACGCACACACACACACCATAATACACAAATACTGCTGCAGTCTTACACACATACCCAGTTCCACCAGACATGTCAGATGAATATTTTTCAGCGCATACTCACACACAGAGATAATCACTCCCCTCTGCCAAAAACACACTGATACCTCTTCTCCCAACTCCGCACTTCAGACTTTTCTCCCATTTCTCCCATTAGTCTGATTTGGTGCACAGTGTTCACAGCTCGCCCCGTCAATGAACAATACAAGTTCAGCCTCACAGAGCCCATAGCTAATCCCTCAGCTGTTTGGAGTTGGCAGTGGACAGCCGAAACACTGGATAGTCTGCACCCCCGCCAATTGCAGCACAGATCAGATATCAATTTGTCAACAGAGCTGGCCGGTCGGCCGGCTGGACGGCAGGCCGGCTGGCTGGTACAGAGCCTGGAGGCAGAGGTGAGTCAGCAACTCAGACAGCCAAGAGTGGAGAGCCAGCCAAGCAGCCAGCCGGTGTATTCAGCTGCACAGAGTCCAAACTCTGACTTTTGGAGAAAAGTTAGGAAAGTTGAGAAGATGTTCACGCCGAAAAAAACAAACCCATTTCTCCCTGTGGATATTTAACACTTGTAGACTAACTCTTACTAATTCCTTTCAGTTCTAATTGGTGGTTTGATAACAACCCTTTTACTGCAGTGTAGTGGGTGTATTGTGTTTCTAAATGTATTATCTGCATGAGGATTTTGATCAATTTCAGCCCCGCGGGTGCAGTTCAGCACAAATTCTGGAGATCTCACAACAAAAAGCATTTCACTGCTATTGTTCTTGTGAGGAGTATTTACTCTCACCTCCTTCTCAGAGCACATTGATATTGAGAGTTTGAGTGGGATGGCAGCTTCAGTGCATGCAGGAGTGTTTACCAGCTCAACTGTTGATCCCAAGTTTGAGAATCGGAGTCCTTTTGTTTACCGTGCCCGATACCTCTCAGGCCTTTTTAGGGCCACATCTAACTGTTTTTTCATTCTAGATGACTTTAGATAAATCATGCTTCCCAACTTAATTACTATTTAATTAATTATATTATTAAATTGTTGAATTATTGAATTATTAATAATCCAATTGTTTCAGCACTACTCTTAAGGAAGTATCTGTGTTTCCTTTATTTCAGGTGAGATTAAAAAGCTTTTTTATGACAAAAAAAGACAAGATTTGTAAATGATTTCAACGTGTACCTGATAACCACAAATCTGCCTGATGGTGGGTCACCGGCTCATGTGAACAAATTCCCTCCCCCCCTCCCATCTGAGCCAGTCTTTGGACTCCAGCCACATCCCGCTGTTCAGGCCGTCGTCGGATCATAAAGGCCTCGTTTTCCCCTCGCGTGGCACATAGCTGAATTAAAATCTATTATGAAATGTGACAGGGCCATTAAGAAGACGGATAGTCGGAGCCCTCCGTGGGTTTGGCCCGCTCTTTGTCCACCTCCGGGGCCTCCATCTTGACAAAAGCTTGCCCCCTGGCAGCCCCCGCTGGGCATGGGGCTCTGACCCGGGGCAATGTTTTTCTCTGAGTGTATTTGTGTATGCAAACACGTATGTGTGTGGTCAGGAGGGTTCACTGTATGTCATAACAGTTCGAAAGGGGATTTGAGTGTGTGTGTGTGTGTGTGTGTGTGTGTGTGTGTGTGTGTGTGTGTGTGTGTGTGTGCGTGCGTGCGTGCGTGCGTGCGTGCGTGCGGAATTAGGCTTGTAACACCAGTCGGACAGTGACCAGGTTAGCACTCACACCGCCATAGATCACTGCACTCTCAAACACACACACACACACACACACACACACACACACACACACACACTCCACTGGCTCTCCTGGGTTCACGTTGTAGGGCAAAAGGTGAGGGACGAAGGGGGGTGGAGACATAATGGATGACGGGGAAAAGCATCGAGGCAGGAGAGCTCACAGCTCAGTGGGAGAGATTTATAGATTGAACACAACAGTAAGTACTTGTCTGTGTCATCTCCTGGAGTGTGTGTGTGTGAGTCGGTGTATGTGAGTGGTTATTTTCCCGCTGTCTTCAGAGATGTCTAGTCGCCATGGATATGCTCAAATGTTTTGTCTGCAAGCACTCATTATTCAGCGGTATGTGGAATAGTTTGCTTTTGTCTCCGCTCCCTCTTATGATATATGACATGTACTCCCCTCCCTGCTCGCTCTGTTTGTAGCTGCTTGTTATTCCTCTCGGACTCAGGTGCGTTCGAGGAAACATGGTGCTGTTCGAGGTTTCCTCATTGATTTCCGTTGCAGCTCTGTTGACAACATTTTTATTAATATTTTGTACAATATCATCCACCCTGGACAGACACGGGGCCTGGATAACACAAAGTGAGAGGTCTTTGAAATCAGAATCACCTTGCAGAGTCAGATTTTACATCCAAGGAGACCATCACACTTCAATATTTCCATATCACACAAGGAATTGCTATACTAGTGGCATTGTAAAAATATGGACTCCATTCATTATGCTCCTGGAGGGAATGGTGTTGGGAAAGATTCCCCAACACCGATCTCGCATAATAAATGAGTTACAAAGAAGTCGCAGAGGGAACTATTCTCATTCTCTTGCGCGTGAGGATTTCAGGAGCTCATGCGTGGCGGTCATCTATCACCCCTGCTGACCAATTACCGTGCCGAGCCGGCCAGCTTCTAATGAGCTGCGAAAAAACACAATGGAATAAGAGTCGATATTGAGCAAATAAATTATTAATAGCTGTCTGAGATTTTTATTTGCTCGCTTGCAGTTACACTTGGCAGGGGCTGAAAGGAGCAGAGCTAAGAAAGGAGGTGAGGCTGTGGCTTTTCAATTATCTGATTTTTATGAGCTCCAGTGTGGTCTGTGTAGCCACTGCTGGGCTGGATGGATTATCCTCTGCGCTTAATACATTGGGGGGGGGGGGCTTTCTCTGCTTTTCTTTGTTTAGGATTGTTTGTGTTTGTCTCAGGTAAGATGGACTTTCACGAGTGTTGGGACAACTGTTTTCCTGTTGAAATCCGGTCATTATCCATTCCAGTGGTGGAAGAAGAATTCAGATCATTACCACAATGTAAAAATACTAAATTACAAGTCAGAATTTTACTCAAGTAAAAGTACATGGTCCCCGTTAGTGATATAATACTGGATTATTAAACTACAGTATATAAAATCTGTAATAAATTATTAAAGTATTTTGATAATTAATAGTTTTAGTTGTCTACCAATCAAAGAATTTGCTGCAACTCAATTTGATGTCCATGTCGGCTTTTTCCCTAAGACATTAAAGATGTCAACAAAAGCATCAAATATCCATCACATTGCAAACAGCCTGTGCAGTACAGTATGTAAGTGTTTTCTACCTAAATGACTGCACCTTGGGCCCACAGGTCCAATATTTACCTAATTATCTCCTCTAATTTCCTCACTAGCGATCGTCTAGTCGGTGCTGTAAGGTGCACACATGATTGCTCTTTCTCTCCACTCCCGTACTGCGTGCGGTGTGCACCCAAAGGCAAAATATGGATCCAAGAAAAACTCCACATCAAAGGGTGTGGAACCCATTAGCATCGTTTGACTCTTGGTATCCCGCCATGTTCTCTCTCTCCAGCTTGTTTGCATTTCATTGTACCTGAGTGTGACTAAGCAAAAAAAAAAACAAAAAACACTAAGATGCAGCAGCTACTGCTGAGTAACATTCAGATAAAGATGTATACCCAGATTAACCTTATCACACCGCTAATACACACCATAGAGATCGCTTTTAACAACTGCAGCAACTAGTCTTGCGTCAAATCTTCCCGTGGGTGCAATATGTGCATTTAATTTCCTCTTTTCCTGTATCTTACAGCACTTCTCATCTTAAGAGCATTGTATAATGCTGCCTAGCAGACTCTCCGTGGAATACACAGGCAATCACAGGCATCATATTATGTCTGTTATCAAGGATGTTTGAGGTTATTTCCACTAATTGTTCTTGTATATCCTTAAATTCCCATCATAAAAGATGATTGCGGAGCTTTTAGAAAGAGGTCGATGAGTTAACGTTGGAATAGTGAGCTCCCACACTGTAATAATATTAGCAGGAATGTGTCTTTTATTATGGTCAGACCTAGCAGGGCCAGTCTGGAGGGAAAAGTGAGCTCCAATCTGCTCTCAAATGTCTCTAATCTGGTCAAACCAAGAATATTTTTTTCACCCTGTCTGCAGACAGCCCTGATATAAATAACTTGTACATGAGTTGTCTCCATTTAAGGTGATTTGGTTGAAAACTGAGCGGGAAAGAAAAAAAAAAAAAGGAGACAGATTATCATCCAAAGCGGTGTGACCTCTGGCGATGTGCCACTCTCACTATCTAACTGCCTTTAACTTTATTTGGCTGTCGACTTGAAAGAGTCTTGCTGGGCTGGCTCCTGCGACACACACACACACACACACACACACACACATAGACTCAGAGATATCCTCCCATATGGCATCATTTAAAACTCCTGGCAACTAATGTTTGTGTTTATCAGGACAACAAAGCCCACTCCATGGACTACAGTGGAAAGGAGCTAAAAAGGTTCCAGTTTAATTTAGCAAACATGCTAACAATTAATTCCACTGCTATTATTGCAGTGATAGGGTTCACTAGAGGTCATGGCTGGACTGGGCACCGGCTTATATTTAGCCCACATTGCGAACACTTGTCTCTGTCCAAATCCTTGATAGTGAACCAACCGCAGCTCCTATTTGATACATGCATAGTGTTAGGTGCTTCATGCTAATCCTCTGATAAGGAATTACTGCTCCTGTTATGAATTAATAAGTGGATTAGTCTTGTAAAAAGACTGTAAATAGTCGAGCTGTCTGCAAAGGAGCACGAGCAGAGCATTATCCTTTATGCTTGGTATTGAATATATGTGAATTCCTACACTACATTTTGAAGGGAAAAAAATCATTACCTGAAGTTCAATTATTCAACTCATTGAATTCATTATTCAGAATCGTTAAAATACAGAGCTACTCCTTACAGTTATCATTTTGTCAGGCAGAGGAACCCAAGAACCTTAATGTGCCCCAGAATCTTTAAAAAGTACTTTAATTTGTATTAGTTTTGGGCTATCAGTCATTTTAGAAGAGGAAGTGTCATTTATGTCTAATTTTGGAACAAAATTGTTCATGGATAACTGAAAAAGCTGCCTTTTACCACCACTCCCTGGCAGGTCTCATCTTGTTAGTGGAGTATGTGAAATGGCAGAGTGAAGACCCCGGATCATGTTCTATCTATAGTGTGAGAGCACATAACACTGGCCCTTTTTGGACTTAGTATTCCCTGCAATTCCTGTTATTCACACTGCCTGCCAATGAGTCCACACTTCTGGGACTCGGCTCTGACCTGCAGAACAACAAGCTGTGTGTGCGTGCATGCATGTGTGTGTGTGTGTGTGTGTGTGCGCATGCGTGACAGTGGGATTCTTGGGTGTGGAGTTGAAGGGGCCAGTCATAGAGGAGGTAATGTTGACGGTGATGGTAATGGCTGTGAGCAGAAATAGCTGGGCTGCTCTGTTCTCCGTGGCAGATGGGTGAGTTATTGCATGAACACTAAGAGACATGTGTGCAGCGGTGGTCCGTGCTCCCAAACAAGATCAAACTCTTACACTCAGATGCACACACACACGTATTCCCTCTATAATGGTGACCTGCTGTAGAGGTCAGCAGTGCTAGAGCTCAGCTCTCTGGGCCCGGTCATAATAACGATGAAAAATGGCCTCGTGGCACACGACCTCTACCTCTGTTTGTCTGAGGGCAACTTGGTCTGGGTTTGTACCAGCACGCTTGTGTATGAGTTCCATTTAACCATCCTCGTTTCTCGCCCCACGCTCACCTCCCTCCTCCTGGTCTCCGTCTGCGTCCGAGCTTGAACTCGCCGAGGGGAAATGGGAAACAATCAGCGTTAAATTGCCGTGCTGCCGCTGCCCGCCGCACACAAGTGGAAGGGGAAGTGCTGCATGCTCTCACAGGGAGCTCGCTGGCAGTTAGCGAACAGCAGCTCGCTGATGGATGTGAAGCAGAAATGATACACACTGATAGCACCGTGCCTGTTTCAGTCCCCTGAAAGATTGATTGAGAGCGAGCGCTGCTGCGCGAGTCTTCGACGACGCCTTGTGCAAAGCATCTGGCAGCACGGCCCTTGAAATGTATTCATGGCACTATTCACATTGACTGGAGCGCAGTTTAAAGTACTTCTGGAAATAGCCTGGAAAGACGAGCAGTCACAACAATGCATGACTGCTGCCAACTCACTTGTAGCAGTACTGCATTGTGTATCAGACTCACTACACACTCTCGTTTTCTATTTGCAACAAAACGGAGTGAGAAAATAACTCTGGCAAACTGGCTCTACAGGTTAAGAGTGGTCCAGTATTAAATCTGTTAGCAGCAATGATGAGTATCAGCATCGTTTTCGGGCGGGGAGTTGCCACGTCAGCGCCCACCTAATGGAGAGGTGCTGCGCAAATTGACAGAGAGAGCGGGCAAAGGTTGAGAAAGTCGGTGAACAGGTGTGTGTGATCCGGGGGGGGGGGGGTTCTGCTGATTAGCAATTTAGTGTCCAGTTTTGTTGAGCTCGGCTGTTCCACACCAGGTAGGTCTGAGATGAGATCACCAAGCTTTGGCTAACGACTCTCACCGTCTGCCTGTTTCCCTTATCTCCACGGATAATGGAGAAAATCTGCCTGGTTGACAGTGACGACAGTAATGAGGTGAATTATGCGTGTGTGTGTGTGTGTGTGTGCACATCTGTACTGGATATATTCACTAGCGTAAGCGTGGGAGCGTTTGTTTTTCTGACTTGTGTGTGCCAGTATGTGTGAGAAGGTGTGGGAGAGAGGATAATAAACACAAGCACATATGACAGACTACACATCTTTTCATTATTGTGCCTTGTGACGAGTTCAGCCTGATTTCGCTGAACTCCCGCTGTGAACAAAACTTGTTACACCTCCCTCACCCTCCTTTCTCCCTCTAACCGCTGACAGGTAGCACCTGTCCTGCCCACTATGGCCAGATGGACCATGCCCCAGTGCACCTGCCCCTCTTGGTGGCACTACCTGCCTTGTTGCCAAGCCTCAGTGCTGGCACCTGCACATGCACACACACACAGTTGGAGCCTATGGATACCCCCTTTTCCAACTTGGCATGACTTAGTCTAGCACATACAGTAGCATTTTCAGGCGTAAATTAAAGGTGTAGGTTTGCTTTAAGAAGTGGAAGAGAAAAACAGAAGGTGGATGCATTTAATTCCAGCTGCTAGATGGAATGATCAATACCACTCTCATCTGTGTACGGTGAAAATGAAGCAAAAGCCAGCACCTGGTTAGCTTAGCTTTTGCATTAAGCAACAAGGATAATAACATATTAATTAGTCAGCTTTTGAGGTGTTGGTTGGTGGTGTTGTTATTGAAATCAACCTGGCAAGCTGTTTCCCCCTCTTTTCAATCTTTATGCTAAGCTAAGCTAACATGGTTCTGGCTGTAGCTTCATATTCAACTGACACATATGAGCTAGCTCCAATTTATTTCCCTTACTGTTGAACGATGTCTTAAAGTAGCGTCTGCAGACTTCCCCCCACCAGTGAGATGGCTGGGACAGCTTGCAATGTAGCCTGAGAGTCGAAAGCCAGGGCAAAAAAAAACTCATTTAACTTAACAGTGCTCTTTGTTGTGAGTGTAACAGCTGAAGGTGACCACACGCATCTCTCCCCTACATTGTGACAGCTGGATAGTAAAAGACATTTTAGTAAGTCACTCAAACAGTAGAACTGTAGAACTGTGGAAGTGTGTGTGTGTGTGTGTGTGGTGGTGGTGGGGGGGGGGACTATAGTCCTAAACACCTGTGTTTACTGTGGCCTCAAAAGCAAGAGGGAGGGAGACTGCGATAAAGAGAGAGAGAGAGAGAGAGAGAGAGAGAGAACAATACCAGAGAGACAATCTTGGCACCGAACAGGCAGAAAGCTGGTCACACAAACCCTCCTCGCCCCCCCTCCCCTCCTATCCTCCTCCACTCTTCTCTCCATTCAGTGGGAGTGCGTTTGATTTGACTCTTTTGATACCCCTTCCCTTTTTCCCCCCTGGTGCTCCTGGGGGATCTGGCTGGATGCGACAGGGTCTGTATGTGATGTGATGTGATGTGGGCTGATGTGGTGCCTATCTTTAACTATAGCCGAGCTTCACTGTCAGACCCAGTCACACATCTGAAATGAAGAGTTTAGGGGTGTTTATCATGGAGCTCTCATTGCAATATGATCTGTTATTGAAAATATTCTCAAATGTTAAATTACTTAATTAACTTTTTCTGTGTTGCGCAGACTATCCCGTCACTGGTGACTCACAGGAAACTCAAATAAGGCAAGAACATAGGAATGAAATCAAGAAAAATAAATCCTCAAGCCAGCTCCAGACAGCTTCTGTGAAAATATTTTAAATAAAAACAATGTTTACCTTCTGAGTGAGTCACTGCCACTGCCCCCACCCCCACTTCTGCCTGAGACAGAGGTCAGGAAGGTGTCGTGTTTTCCCGGAGCAGAAGAGGTGGGCAGCCTTGCACCTGCTCTCAGATTTTTTCAGTAGCTGTCTCCATTTCCATTTATTTGTATATATTTTTTTTCTCCAATCCTCTGTGTTATGTGACTGCGCTGGCAGTGCTGCCCATGCAGCAAACATGTGCACAAAGCCAATGATATTACACAGCTGTGCTACTTGTGTGTTTGTGGAACAATGCTGTTATTAAAGGTTAGGGGTCGCTTCATAGTAAGGTTGCTCTAGACATGCTCTTAATTTGTCTGGTTATATTGAATTCTTCAGTATTAAAAGTGCTGTCATAAATTCTGCTCTCAGGAAGACAAATTTACTCTTTGATGGCAACATTACTTTTAAGACCATCTTTTATTCCCACTCTCCCAAGCAAGCTCCTTCTCCTCACGACTCTGCTGAGAAAAAAATGTAGTAGCAAAGAAGCTCGGAATGAAAAGAGAGAGCAAGATAGTTTTTTTTTTTTTTTCTTTGTTATGTGTGCAGAGTTGGCTGGCAACTGCCTCCCTGATCACGACCCTCCTCATACCGATGACAACAACACGAAAAGTGCCTCCATATTGGGGTGGAAGGCTGGACCGGATTGCCTTTTTGTCCTGTGACAGATACACTCCGCATGTGTCACAACCGTGGCCCCGACACATCGCTGGAGTGGTGAAGATGAGATAGTGAGAAGGAACAGGGAAGAGGAAGGCAACAAGGGCGCTAGCGCCACCGACGCTGTCAGCCTGTCTATCACCACGCATTAAAATAGACATCGGCCGCCCCTCTCGCTGTCTCTTCCCAGTGAACCTCCATTGTTACTGGCGGAGGTAGATGTCTAGGACCTGCCTTGCTAAGCACTTACAGAGCACCACTCACTGTCACTGCAAAGTGCCTCAGCTGCAGCAAGAAGAACCGGGCTCTAACATAGTGATTTTATGTGGCTCAGACAGGCCTCCACATCATAGAAGGAGAGCTTTGAGTGGTTGAGTGGTTGAGCATCCTTTGGTTCAATAGCATGTATAGTTGAGAAAACTGCAAGTTGGTACAAGTCATAGTGAAGGGCTCTTCTTCTATTTTAAATTTGTCTATTGCTATTTTATATCTATCTATAATTCTTAGACTACAGCTAGCAACTGGTTAGCTTAGCTTAGCATAAAGACTGGACATGGGGAAACACCTGAACTGGCTCAGTCCAAAGGTCAAAGTAGTCTGTTGTTTTTATACCTCAGTCTTTGTATGAATTAAACAAACAGGATACAAGATTTTGTTACCTTAGGACGCAGCCAGGCTAGCTGCTTCCCTCTGCTACAGCTTCATATTTCATGCACAGACATGAGTGGTATCAATCTTCTCTTCTAACTCTGGGAAAGAAAGTGAATGAGGGTATTTCCCAAAATATTGAACTGTCATTAACTGTGGATGTTATTTAGCTGAGCATTTGTTAAATTGAATCAAACTTCCTTTCTTGCAGTTTTGCACCTCACTGAGGTTTTTGCATTTGAATTGCCGTGCTCTCTTGTCTAAACAGATGCCCTGTAACTGTACCTGTAAGTTGAGGGCTGGATGCCAAAGTTGGAGTGGAGAGCAGCCTGTTATGAAACAAAGTAGAGGTTATTTTGTGTTTTGTATAGATTCCGCCTCTTCTATATCCCTTGAGTTGTTGTTTCTAACCACTCTCCTCCCTCATCTTTTCATATCTCACCATTTCATATTTCCTGCTGACGAACTCGAACATTTGAGAGGCTCTTTATCGGTGATGATTTAAAGAATGATTAAAACTTCCCCTCACAAGCTGCGATCACTACCATCGCAGATGTTCAAAACTTGTGTATAGCGCTGCAGTGGGCCCAAACTCATGTAGTGTGTGTCCAAACTTTGAATTCAGTAAATAATGTAAGAACGCTCTCTGTACCTTTTTATGTTACCTTCAGATCTAAGCTTTTTTGCCTTTAAGTTGAACCTGAACAAATTCCCATCTGTCTAGACACACGAAATTATCCTCAAACGGTAAATCATTTTTTTCCAAACTCTTTTATATTGTTATCACATATGCAGGATGCAGTCTTCAAAGGTGTTGTTTTTTGCCTATATCTAAAATGCACAACTCTTTCAACATAACACTATACATTAAACGTGTGGTATTGTTCAGTTTATTCAGAGCAGTGTCTTTTTATAATGCAGCAACAGATAAGGAGATTCATTCCAAAACGCACTGATGATTAGACTTTATAATATTCAAAATGTGTTAGAATGTGGCTGTATTTTTAAATTAAAGGGAGCCTTAATAATGCACAGGCATAATGTAATAGTTTGTACCCCCACTTCTCCAATCACATGCAAGTCAGGGGTCGTATCTTATCAAAGCCTTTTTCGCCTTTATACGGAATAGGAATCAAGAGTAGAAACCTGTAGGAAAAGTAAAGTAGAGTAAATCTTTCTCAGCTTAAAATTAAAGGTGAAGGAAAGAAATTTAAGGGAGCAAAAGATGTTGAGCGGGCTTACATACCAAAATGGCCTCCATTCCACGGAGGACATGCAACTCTGCCCTCAGTTTTCTCAGGTAATGCCACCGCCTGGTGTATAATTCAGCCTGAACTGAATAGATTGGACTGCAGGTTAATTGGACTGTTGGCTGCTTGGAGCATTTCCTTCCAAAATTTGAAATAACCTCCCAAACAATCCAAACACGCATGAATGTTGTGTATAGAGCAGGCATTCGCTGGAGAGGAGGAGGCGCAGTTGGGGCACCCGCTAGACTATCTCTGCTATGCAAGGAGCATTCGGGCTAGTGTCAGGGTCAAAGTATTTTTAACCATGCATGCGTAGACACCACCCGCAATGCCATGTGCCACCTGCTGTACCCTGTCAGCTGTTGAATAACTGAAGGGGCGAGGGGGAGGGAGAGGAGAGACCAAGGTATGTTTCATTTATACAATTGTGTATCTTTTATACCACAGCTAAATCTCCCTGGTACTGAAAACCAACCTGCTGTTCAGTCAGCAGGTGAGGGAGGAAAAAAAAAATGCAATGACTGCATGCGAAATTCAGATATAAGTAGAAAAACATACCTGCGGTTTACAGACAAGGAGCTGAGCTCGCTTGTTTATTCCACCTGAGAGGGCCAGAGGTGGTGTTAGATCAATTTTTAGCAGATATTGATGGCACTCTAGTAGTTATTTGTTCTTGAACCCTTTGGCTGTAGACATTCCTCCAATCGGTGAAGGCATGGTGGGAGTCTCTCGATATTCTCTCCCCATTCTGGTCACAGCTGCTCTCATAAACCAAGGTTCATATTGCAGCAGCTGGGCGCACCTCTATACCACACTAATTGTAACACGATTTCACCCTCTGCTCCGGAGCCAATTTATGAAGCCGCAGGAAGGCCAAGTAATCAATTTCCAAATTTTTAAGTGAAGTTTTTGAAATGTTGATTTGATTTGTGCCGCATCGACTCTGTTCAAGGGTTTTTTTTTTTCCCCTCTGAGCTCTCCTCTAAAGCTCTGCAGATTTCAAGGTGGATTTTAAGTTTACTACATGTCGCTGCACAAAACCTTTTGTACCCCACTCCACGGTGACAGAAAGGATACAATCTGAGCAGTCCTGTGCTCTTGTCCTTGTGGCTTTTATGACAATTGAACTGCCAGAGTGCCAAGGACTCAGAGAAAAAAAAAATATCTCTGTAGCAACAGCAGACTGAAAAAACACACCAAGGTTACACACAGGACACAAAACGCCAACTATGGTGGGTGTGTGTCTTCTCTGTTAGTGTGCATGTACACGTGTTTATCCACTTTTGATGATCCGCGGCAACTTTGGCCCATTGTGAAGGGCCAAGGCATCCTGCAGGCCAGCACTCCAGTTTCTTTTGTTGCCTGGCAACCGCATAGCATGTACAGTAAACAAGGGCAAGGGGGATTTGTGTGTTTGTGTGCCAGTCCACTTTTAACTTTCCACTGAACACTCATGCACTACACATGACAGGCCAATTTGAAATCCACTCCAAGCTCTAATTTTGGATGAGGTGTGGAGCTGAGGATTACACCAATCCATCAGTCCACTTGATATAGAGTATGTGGCACTTGTTAAAGGGATAGTCCAACCTAAATCTACCTTTTGAGTCACTGAATAAGACCAGTGGCTGTGGTCATCTTGAATTCAATCATTCACAGTGGGTTACTGTAAATTCTGACCAATTTTCAAAGGTATTAAAACATCCATCGAGCGTTACCTTGATGCTTCAAGTCTGGCTGCAGCCAACGATTACTTTTGTTATCGATTCATTGATTAATCATTCTGTCTAAAAATGGATTTTGTGTGTAGTTTGATATATGCTACGCAATTAAAATTTATTTTATAAGTACAACACATGTTTATCTATCCAAGCCTTGAACCTGCATTGATTAATTTATAGATTTAAATATGTATGAATATAGTTCAATTTAAAGCAGCAACATAAAACAAGATAAGACGCACAGGGTCAACAAATTATTCATGTAAATTTCAATATGCACTTAACTGAGACTGGCCGTCCATCTTTATAGAGAGGTTTAAAAGTGCATACATGTGATACTTTTGGTTACAATGTTTCCCTTTTAAGGATACTAAAACCAGTGCAACATGAATTACCAGCTATAATCAGCTTAGTGCCAAAATTAATGTTATCATCATTCAAGAGCCGGTATTAAACCTCGTCACAGCTTGATGGAGAAAGTCCCCACATGCTTTGATGATGTGCCAGCCACCCCTGGCCTGGCAACCGCTGACAGACCACGCATGTGTAAAGAGGCTCTTCATGGATGGATCATTCAGCACCATCCCGACTGATGTGATGTGACAAGGACAAACATAATGCGGCTGTTTCATTGTCTCTGATCGTCTATTGTTTCACTCCATTACAGATATCAAGTCTGGCAGGGATCGGATTGTGTTCTCGGCACCTGCGTCCCATCAAACACAAACACAGGGGCTGGTTTGATTTACTGGATGATTTCCAGTCCAGCTGTTGTTCTGGAGGCTTGTGGGAGGGAAGGTGATGAAAGGGTTGACAGTTGGAACCATTGCTTTTGCAGCTCTGGTCTGTCATATTTCTTGCAAGGGAACAAATGAACTTGAAATTGCACTTTCTGTCTATAAGCTGTACAGATAAATTGATGTTCAATTGACCAGAATATATTTTTTTATATATTTTCAATAATACATTTCCATTGGACATTCACAAATACACTCAATTTCTACCTCTATGATTGTTTCAACCTATTTTCTTGCTGCTGGAAAAGTCTTATGAAAAGGGATGGTGCAGCTTTTCGTCATCTTTTCCTATCTAGTCCATCTCCCATCCCTCTATAAAATTTCCTCTTTATGATATTGTTTGTTGATGGAGCGGTTTGTGTTGGGTTGGCATCTTTTTTTTTTTTTTCCTGCTGCTGGCTTTACGGAGCCAACATTTTCCACCGCTTCAGGCTGTTTACTTGGCTGTTTTTTTTTATTTTTTATATCAAAAGCCACTTCATTTTACTCATTCAGAGCACTCCTGTCAGATTTCCAGTGACAGACTCCCACCTCTTATAGGCAAATTTCAAATCAGAGGCTGTCCACTGTTGTGCACCGTGAGTTAATGTGAACGAGGAAGGTTTGCATTGTCAGCATCGTCTTCTTTTCCTATTTTATGATCATTCCATTCCATTTCTGCAGACATGCCTTCATCTTCTTGTTGCATAAAAAAAACTGTTCACATGAAATAAGGCGTCCAATCAGTCTTTTAAACGTAAGCCAGGCTGGACTGTCAGGCAAACTACAAGGTCTTGTCTTTTTTTTTTTTTTAGCCCTGACAAAACCACAAGAGAGAAGGTGAAAAGAACTGTGTGTTTACTGCTCTAATGCAACATCCAAGTGATTGTACAGGTCTGATTCTCCTGCAGAATACAGCACCAAACCACGTAAAAGATTTATTGCTTTTTCCTCCGCCCTGCATGTATATTCCACCATGTCAGCACAGCATAGACTCAGGATGAACAGCCCATAGTTGTATTTCCTGTCGACCTCTCAGCTTGCAGTTGTTTGACCTTATTTATGCCATGTTGATTGTCATTGAAAGTGGCATGCTGGAGCAGACTCTCCTTGGGTTCTTACTATATATTTATTTTCCTTGAAAGCAAATCTTGGTCAATATGTTTTCCTTTTGTAGTCTTATTTATAACCCCCCCCATAGGAGTTGGGGATACTGTATGATTGCTCTGTAGTAATCCATTGATTTTCCTCCTTGCGGTTGAAGTCACAGCAAAACTCCCCAGCTCTTTTTTTTTTACCCCCAAAGGGAAATGAGCGGACATCACTCATGTCGAGGAGATTGCGGCCTCGGCTCACCCAGATGCTATCTCGAAATTGCTACTGTCTTTTGCTACACTGTGCTGTGTGCAAGATTGTGTCTTTGAACACGTGCATGTGGACGTTCTTGCTTGTTTCTGCTGACCAGGTGAGGACAGGGATCGATTGATGGGGTCATGCCTTCGCAGAGTACTTACCTGTGATTAAGAGCCGATAAGCTGTGATGAAGGGGGAGATAGCCCGTCCTCGTCCTGCATGTTCCCTCAGTTGTAAACAGCTTAATCCTTTTCGCCGTGTTTTGCATCTGATCAGAGACAACAAAAGCAAGAGATACGAAACACAGGTTGGGAGGTATTAGGTGTTGTTTTTAGGCACGTAGGTGTTGGTGCTTTGCACATTTGTCTGAGAAAAAGTCATCGGGGCCGTGCTGCTATTTGTGTGATTTGTTTTTCGGGCTCTTGTGTGTGTGTTTGTGCACAGAGAGAGCCGAGGTGGGTTCGCCGCCGGGAGGACGGGCGCCGGCTCATTTTTTATCTCTCTCCTGCGCGGCTCAGTCAGGGGAGGCTTTGTCACCAGCTATCTGCCTGCCAGCGCTGGGTATTGTTATTCCAAAGTACAGGCCAGTTAACATTTCTCTTGTCACTGCTACATCTCCCCAACAACACAGCATAAAAAAAATAAAAAAAAAAAGATGAAGAGGGAATGAGACGCTTTTTGTGCACTCTGCCCTTTCCTTCGTTCTTTGTTCGTTCTCTTCATCCCTCTGTCTCTTTATCCTCCCGA
Organism: Seriola dumerili; assembly: GCF_002260705.1. Classification (NCBI taxonomy): domain Eukaryota; kingdom Metazoa; phylum Chordata; class Actinopteri; order Carangiformes; family Carangidae; genus Seriola; species Seriola dumerili. The sequence continues at coordinate 335,736 of NW_019174274.1, read as the reverse complement.
GTCTCTTGTTCTACATATGTTACATCTCCTTCATAAAACACTGGTGCTCTTTTAATAAAACAAAGCTGATGCACTTGATGCTACCTCTTAGTTTTCCGGGTTGTAACTCTGAGCTCCACCCTCCCCGAGTGGTAACGATGATAGGAGACACGTTTCATTGTTTGGCTGGATCTGGAGTCGGGAGTTGCAGATTTAGCAACGTGACAGGCAGGTGCTTTTAGTCGGCCGTGTTTTTCTGGGCTGACGCTCAGCGCGTACCGTTCAGCCTCCTGCTGAGAGTCTCCTGTCAGCAGTATGGAGTACAGAAACCACTCATATCAGCCCGACTCAGCCAAGACAAGTAATAAATACCTGTATTCATCAGCAAACGTGGTATTTACAAATATCATTTGCAGCGGTGATGAATGTCATTGATGAGCTGGAATTGCACTGACTGATTAGGCCATTACCTTGTGGCAATTAGCTCTAACACTTGGACACTGGTGAAGCTGTAGGTGTCCGCCAGATGCATGTGTCCCCTCGGACCTTTTTCAGTTGATGACGGGGCTTTCTGTGCCCATATTCCTGAGATTTATTTACCCTGCAAGAGGTTGGCAGGCTGAATCGCCCTGCAGTAAAGTCTTTTACACGGGACGCTGTTCGATTGGGAGCAGCTCGTAACTCAGGCAGTCTATCAAATCAATGGGAAGCGTGTTGAGCGCTGATTTAGGGTGGTAATTAGAGTTGTTAATTGTTTTCATTACTCAGGGCCAGGGGGAGGGGAGCTCCAAAGAGACGAGGGAATGGGCACTTCTGGGGCTGGTGGGGGGGGGGGTTCATCATTCAGAGGGACACAGAATGACCTCCCCGTCTCATCCAGATGGTATCTGTATCTTTATGTGGCAGCCATGTAACCTTCATTGTTAGAGAGGCTGCTGAGTCTGACCTGTGAATGACCTTTGTGTACCTGGCTCAGTACCAGGAAGGTTACACTGTGATATACTGGCTTCAGTTAAACAATTAGCTCTGAAGTTGAACATGATTTGCAGCAGAAGGTGGAAATATTAATGAATAGTAAAACATGGACATGGTATATCAAAGCCACTGACACTTTCCTCCGCTAATTTAAACATTATTTATGAGGGCACATCAAAACAAAATTGCATTTACAAGCTGTAACCATGTCGTTCTTAACCGCTGTGAAAGGCTGAATATTTTTGTGTGGATTCATTCAGCCACAGCTGTGTCGTAAATATATTTATAAGGTGAATAAATGGAGTGAAGCGCAGTGAATAGCCGTTGATTTGCACTTGGTAGGGGTCGCTGTGCTTCAGCTGAGTGGGAGCGTGGAGTTTTAGAGTCGCCTGTCTACTGGTCACGTGTTCAAACCTGAAAGGGTTGCACTTCAAAATGAGGTATCCATTGCAAAACATGACCACTTGACCACAGGAGTGTCATCACAAAACTGATACAATTGTTTTTACCTTGTAAACTGAGACTGAATAATACAAGTCCTTGGATGACTTAATTATAGCACTTTTATCAACTGAATAGTGTTATTGGATTTTTCTGTTTCTTTCAAAATGGCCATGTGATGTTGATGGAATATGCCGTTTAGAAATTGGAGCTCTAAAACTGTTCATTTCATTAAGTCATTTGCAGACTACAAATTACCCATGAGCGAACATGAATCAGGCGTGATTGACATCTCTCACCAAATGCATGCTGGGATAGGCTTCAGCTCCTAAAACCCTGCAAAAGATCATCAGGCACACTGTAAAACATCATACAGGAATTTGGGGAAATAACCATGAAGGTTGATATTTTCTCTTTCACCCCACACACTTCTAAATGAACACGGTCTGGGAGCAGCAGTTTACTCAGCTTGTTTTCTCAGGTTCAGTGAATTTACCTCCGTTATTTTTACATTAAAACAAGTGATGGGAAAACTTTTGAACAGTTCATTGAAGTTTAGTTCAGTCAATCCCCAACTTAAGGCAGCAGGGGAGCGTAACTTTCTAAGTTCAACGAGTTTTTAATAATTTACGGTGTGGATATGATGGATGAATGGATGGAGCATGCAAATGTTTTTGAACAGAACTGCATTAGAGCTAATTTGAGAACTTTTATTTATTTATTTTTTCCCATGAATCTCCCTCCAAGAGAGTATGATTTAATGCAGAATAGCTACCTCCAAGGACAGTGACATAATAGTAAAATTATACACAGCTAGGTGCACACTGTGATTTAGTCATTTCCCTCTCAAACTAAAATGAAATGTAATCTGGTATGTGAGGAGGACTTGCTTGTTGACTGCAGTTGTCATTTACTTCCATCAAAGGCATGTCTGTATCGTATAGCCCGAGGTCATTGGCTTTACTGTTCAGCGGCCAGTTTAGTGCCTACCCTCCCCTCGTGCCAGTCTTGAAATTTCACACTTGACTACCCATTCTTATCCTCTCAGAATAATGAGCATGCAGCTCATAATACTTATCTGTAAGTGACATTTTTATTGGGTGAATTAGTCTCAGATGTTACTATCTTTGGACAGGGGAGTGGGACCTCCGTGACCCCGTGTGGAGAAAATCCTCCTCACTTCAGCTGAGCGTGATTAAGATGTTTTAGCCTCTCTGCCTTCTGCTTTGTGCTCATCACAGTTATTCCTTCATGTGAGAAATGCCGCTCCACAGCCTTTAAAAAGGAAATCATCTACGATCTGTCCATTTTAAATGAGGTTCTTGAGACTGGATGTTCTCTCGCTTTGGAGAGATGTTGATTTGTGTTTGTGATCTCTTTTTTACAAAGATGTTTTCCTTGCCCTGTGCAGCTGTGTGAAGTAGTCTCCATGGCGTGGTACTACTGCTGCTACTTGCAAGATCAGACCAGCTTTATTCTGGTCTGATGCTTAGAATAAAGGGGTTAGACATTATGGAAGGCGTATAGGACCGCTTTAATCTGTGTGTATTTTTTTTTGTAGAGTTACTCACACTCCTTATCTGTGCATTTGGAAAAAATCTTTTCGCAGAACATCATATAGCAATTTAGTTGATCTATTGCAGTCTTTGAGCTGTGCAGCTCATGATGGGAAATTGCAGTCAGGAGAAAAGTAGGCATTTGATGACCCCTGCATAATGGTGTAATGCCTATAATTATGACGGCTGAGGATGGACATGGAGTTAACAGAGCCCCCAGATCAAAACACACAAACACTGCAGCCCGCTGCGCCACCTCATCTAAGTCAAGGCAGTTGCCAGAAATAGCCCTGATTGGGCCCTGAATAATTCAATGTCATTTTTTTCCCCTCCTCTCCCTCCTCCAAAAAGGACTTGGGGAGCAATTGATGAGAGCGGATGAATATTTAATGGCTCGGAGTCTCTTGGACAAGCCAGGGCCTGGGATGACAAGCTGAGAGAAATCAAACAGAGGAGAGGAGAATGAGAAAAGGAGGTTGCGCAGTGAGGGGTAGCATAAACACTGAGGGGAGATATGAGTTCAGACGCAGGCAGAAGCAGATAGATCTTTGCCATACATTTGCTTGCAGCCAGAGCTAACACTTTCCCTCCAGCATTTAACCTGCCGAATCGCTGCGCCTGCTTAAAAAATCAAACAGACACGTTTGATTGCCCTTGTGAAAAACTTTGATTCTTTGCGATACTCTTTTTCTTTTGCCTTGGTGTCACATTCATTATTAACTGATAGATGTTTTAGAAATGCATTAAATGTTTTCCACAAGCCTGTTTGGGTGGAGGGGACAGAAGATGGTGTACATTTCTTCAACCTCAACCCTCCGTTTCCTTTCAAACATGTAAGGTTAATTTCCCGAGAGATGCAGAACTATACGTCATGGAGAGTTGCAATTTCACAGTGATAGAAGGAGCGTCAGAGGTCCCATAGTTTGGTGCTATTATTGAGGTTATATCTAAAATGTTTTTGCACTGTATATTCTGTTGGTAGGTCATATGAGCAGAAATCTTAGGGTACACGAAACAAACCTGTGTATTTTACTCTTGATCCAAAGTTTTCAAAAGTTTGCAAACAGGATTTTGGTATTTAAAGAAAAAAAAAAGATGTTTTCTGAAGGCATGTTCTCCCAGTCCTCTGACTCAGAGGTTGTTTTTTATAACTTTGAAACCTTGTCATGTTTTTATCTTAAATGTCAAATTCAAAAACACAAGTCTGTAGCACTGAGAGTCACATTATTAATCAATGTATTATAACAAGATTTTTATTCTCAAATCACTGACAGTCTGAAGCTTTAGTTCGTCAATGGCTTTATGCTGTTACTTTTAGACTCAGTTTGACATCATGTAACTTTGCAGAGTCGATATGATGATTGATTTTTTTTTTTTTTTTTTTTTATCCAGAGTGGTATTTTAAATGCTCTTATTAAGGTTTAATGTAAAATCTATTAAAAGTGGAGCAGAGTGTCAGAGCTATGAGTGTCTCTCACTCTGAGTAGTGCTACTCAATGGGAAGCATTGCATTGCCTCCTTTTAAAGCTGAGTTTGGCTTTTATTAGTGACATACAGTGATTGACTGGCGTCCAATCAGTCCACAGAATCCACGGTTTTTGATTTTAGAGAAACTTTTTTTTGTTTTTTTACCTTCCACCCACACAAAAAAGGCAAGAGGTGAGATTAAGTATTCTGCCCTCAGAGTGTTGATATTCATGTATATTCACCACGTAGAACACTTTTTGAAAATGAACAATCGCAGATGGAAAGGTCACCGTTGTGCTGAAGTAGTGCATTATGGGAGCAGAATAATTGCTTTTCTCACATTACTTCCTATTGTAATGAAATCTTGGCAGCTCCCGACACTGAATGACAGAGTACGCTGCGGTTCAATCACACAAGTGGTAGTTGCGGGGGTTGGTTGGTTGGTGGTGGTGGTGGTGGTGGGGGATGGTAGATGGTGGGTGAGTGGGGGGGCAATTGGCTTTTGTTGAAAAGTGTGGCTCCCCCAAGTCTCCGCATAAACCATTTGTATCATTTTCAGTCCTTTTAACTAACGCCGCCACTTTCATCAAGAGTTTGTGTCATTGCACTCTTAATTGTTTTGAAGTGAGAGCTATTGTCTGAAGAGAGAGAATGAATAGAGCGTAATGATTTGTAATATACCATATTTAAAGACACATGGCATGGCTGTGGAGCAGTAATTTAACAATCCCTTTTCCTTTTGTCTCTGTCTGTCATCCTTCAGTTTCTGAATGTGGGTGTGTGTTATGTGTGTGTGTGTGTGTGCGCGTGTAAGCGTTCGCTCCTGTGCACGAGCGTGTGCACTTGCGTGAGTGCAGTTAAGCACTATTTCTTGGCTGCGCTCAGATCTTTGAAACCCAACTGTGTTAATCATGGTTTATGTGTGGGAGACATCAAACCTCCCTCTACTTCGCCTGCCTCACCCGCTGGCTTATACACACACTGAACACACACACACACACATACACACACACACACACACACACGACACGCACAACGGCACACACTCCAGTTGACCGATGCTGAATGAACATGCATGCAACACACCACACCATCACACACAAACACACAAATCTCTCAAGGGCACCTTCACCATAGCACCCTTCATTTACAAGGCTGACCATAGGCGATCAGTGATCTACTGCGGTCGCTCTCTCTCAGAAAGATGAATCACTTTATTTAACATAGACATTTTTACAGGATATACAACTCCTCACACATCACCTCAGTATGTTTTCACCGCCGCGCGATGACAGCTCTATATCCTCACATCAACTGGCCCCTTGCATATCAAGAGCATCATAGCGGGGGGACTTAATACTCGGTTTTTTGCCCAGAGGCTTTCGGGGCACAAAATGAACACCGCCATCTTTATAACCCCTGTCTAGAGGGCCTCCCCACCGGTGCATCTCACTTCAAAATAGCTCCACTTTTTAACCACGAGGGCAAAGCTCTGTGCTGCCACGTTTCAAGATGAAATGAGCAGTCAAGTCGAGAGAGGTCTGTCTGTTGGTCTCAGACAGAATAAAAAGAGACAATGAAAAGGTGTGTAAAGGGGGTGAGATGAATAGGTAAATACCTTTCTTCACCAGTGGCCCCTCTGCGTGAGATGATATCTATCTGCTTTGTGTGTTTCGTTTTGTGCTCAAATTTCGGGAGGTTTTTCTGGCTGTGGTGGAGGTAGAGGTGAATGTCATGTCTTGTTCCGTGTTCAGAAGTTTTGTTAAAGCTGACATCTACCCTTTATGGTGATAGGTGTAAAGTGTGTGTGTGATGCGGGGTGTTAAGTGCTGGCTGGGAGGTTTGAAGGTGATGTTGAGTCCCTGGTCTATTTTTATGACAGGGGAACTGTGTTGGATGACTTTCTTCAACATCTGTATGCACTGTCAGGTATTTTGGAAATAAGATGTTGGCACTGTGGTTGCATTAGCGTTGACTGATCTTATCCATGCACATGTGTCTCAGGCCCATTGGCTTCTTGTCTTTGCATACACCAATGACAGCATCTAACAAACTGGCTGTTTAAACAGATCTGACCTTTATGCTAATTACTTCTATGAAGATAAAGATGATGGGAAGGAGAGAAAGAATGCCTCCTCCCACATCCACACACACACACACACACACACACGGGCTCACTCTTTCTTTGTGCTGATCACAGCTTTCACAATTAGACAAACTGTGATAACGCCGTTTATGCAGCGGGGAGATCCATGGCAATTATGCTTGGAGGGCATTTCTCCTCCAGTGCAGGGTGGCAGGATGTTGCTTCTCCTTCACGAGCCTCACACACACACACACACACACACACACACACACACACGCACACACACGCACAAACACTGTTTGGAAAAATCACAGCTCCCCTTGGGAGGTTTTGTAGGGCAAGGGTGTGTCCTCGATTCCCCGTTGGGAGGAGAAATGAGCGACGATGAAGAATGAAACGAGGGAGTTCATTAAAAAAAAACGAACACAAAACAGCTTTATGAAACTTAATGCTGAAAACCTTTGTTAGGTATCAAACGACAGAAACATCTTTTGAAGAAAAACTCTTAAGACGGCAGCTTTTAAGGCGAACGTCTGTTGTCAGATTGCTGCAGGAGCCAAAGTTTCTTTTGCAGTTGCAAGCTATAGGCAAGTGGGTTAGTGATGAAAGAATGATAGCTGGTGTGTTATTGTCTTCAGCTCCCCAGTCTGGGGTACACATTATCTTCTTATTCACACCAGAGCTGCTTCACAATTTGAAGAAAACAAACACTGTGGGTTCGGAAGACAACATCATTTTTATTTTATGACTGTGCCTCGCCAGCTATTCCCTGACTGAGGTAAACTTTCAGCTGCATGACACTGGGTTAGGCGAAGCACACTCTCTGCCCCTGACTACATGTATATATGAGTCAGTGTTCTGTGAAGAAAATCAATGTTTTACATTTCTTTTTCCAAATGTTGTCGGGATGAGGTAGCCGATCGCAATTTGTCAATAAAAACTGAAAATTTGATTAAAAATGCTCTTTACAGAAATACAAACATAGATAACTCCCCTACACACACACACAGTCATTAGTGTTTATCCATCAGGACACAAGTTAGTGCTTCCAGTGCTTTCGCCCACTAATCCCCCATCCCCAAGGAACTTGGTTGATGAAGATCGACGTATCATACCATCCTCCATCCCTCAACACACACACACACACACACACATACACACATACGCACGCGCACACATCCCTCCGTCTCCTCTTCATCCACTGCCTTGGTGCGCAGTCACGCTCGCTGCAGCATGAGCTTTGTGTGTGTTGGAGGGAAGACAAGGCAGAAGATGAGATAGACTCTTTTGATCACAGGATGCATTCTGCCTGCTGTTCTCCTCCACCCCACATCAACAGCTGAGGCCGTTGCCGCCTGAAGGACACAAGATTAGAAGTTTGCGTTTAAAATAATGGGGTGAAAAGGGGCAGTGTCGCCTTCCAGGTGATGGGCGGGCAAAGAATTTATTTACAGATGGTCAGGGCTCAATTCCCTGTTCTCTGTTGTGAGTCAGAATTATGGTTTATTTCAGCTTTCATAGTTTTGGCCTACGTTTCTATCGACTTTAATACCATTGTACTCACCTGGTTGATTCCTGAGATCTGGAAACATGGCAACATGGGTACAACAAGGTCTTGTAGGGATGAAGAGACAGGCACCCAACGCTCATGACCATAGGTTAGGGTCAGAACAAAGATCAACCACCACATCGGTCTGGTACGGTCTGTTTACTGCTCACACCGCACCGATCCACTTTGTCAGTCTCCTGAACAAGACCCTGAGATACTTGAACTCCTTCACTACACAGTTGCTGGTTCAACTATGACCTGCCATACTGTAAGCGACAGTTCAGTTTCACCACCAAATGAGGTATTTTAGATTCGGGTCTTGGATTGTTAAGAGGTTATTTGGTCTTTGAAATTGAGAGTTCACTCTAAAATATTCCTCATCAGAATTCCCCAAAGACCAAGTGAATGTAAAGTTGCTTGTTTTGTTCGACCAAAACCCAAAAATATTCACTTTACTTTTACTAGTTTTGCATTTTAAAAGCTGGAAATGAGACTTTTGGCCAATTAATAAATGATAGTTACACTCGTCTGCAATCAGTTTTCTACTTATTATCTGATTGATTTATGAACATATCCATTTAGCTCTAGTTAGATAATATTGCTAAACTGTAGCTTGTTCACCATCTATATGACCATCTGCCTGCTCATTTGTCTTGCTGACTGTCCTCCATCTTTGTAAATATTTTGGTGAGTATAACATTATCATAACAGTTAGAACTGATGGACAAAACTACAAGAATTACAAAACAGGATTACCATTTCAACTATTTGTACACTTTCCCTACACATGAGGAAATTTCCGTCAAATTTCTGCTGTCGTCTGATAACTGATAACTTTTTTTCCCCCCTCACTGGATAAACATCAACCATTAGTCTTTTTCCTAATTCTGTCCGATATACATAATCTTTATTTCAGGATTCACAGTTGTCTTATTTTTGCAGCTGTCCTCCTCTGCTGCGACGTTTGGCAGCTGCTCGGTCATCCTGTCCTCGCTGCGTATCCCCCCCCCCCCCCCCAAAAAAAAAAAAAAAAAAATTTTCGGGCCGGCTGTCTCAGATTGATGCTGAGTGCACCACTCCCAGATGTGGTTATTTGTGCCTCTGCAGTTATTTTGTTTTGGGAAACTGAATTAATTACAGACAGCAGCAGTGTGTGTGTGTGTGTGTGTGTGTGTGGGATTGTATGTGTGTTTTTGTATTGATAGTGGCTCCATCTGTACACTGCCTAATAAATGCGAGTGAGTGTAAAGGGAGTGTGTCTCTGTCTGCGTCTGTTTGAATAACACCAGAGATGGACCTTCTATATTTTGATAAGATCAATAGCGACCTCTTTCATCTCTGCTCACTTATCTGGCAGTGAGAGAGAGAGAGAAAAAAAAAATCTCTCTCTCTTGTTTTCTCCTTCACTCTCACACTCTCTCTTTCATTGCCGTCCAGTGCATTGATGTTACAGATATGAAAACCTATCCAGCAACAATTCGCCTGATCTTCTGGCTGATATATCAGAAGCAATGCCTCTCTTGTCTGATTCCAGCAGCAATAAAACACAATATTCTTTTTAACATGCCCACAGATACTACAGTTTTTCTCCCCTCATATGATATCTGACAGATAAAACCAATCTTTATTCTCATAAAGCGCACACTAAAGAAGAATGAGTTTTTTCCCCAGCAATCCCCCCTCAGTGGCTTGTGCTGCAGAGTACACAGTGCCATCTAATGAGGGTTCTGTATATTTTCTAAAATGAATGTGCCTGACTCATGGTACACACTTAAATTTAGTTGCCCTGTCCAATTTGCTGAAAAAGAGGCACCTAACCAACTATTCAGTGCACATCACTGCCTAACCTGGGAGCTGTGGATGCTCTGAAATCTTTACTCCTGACCAGATAATGAAAAGGCACCACCACCAGGTTTTTAGAAGGAGGAGCAGGTCAATGGGATATGTCTAATACCCAGTATCCCTCCTCCCAGTGCCTTTGGATGCAGGAACAATGCTCTGTAGCTTTAGCTAATGAAGCATCAATCTCTCCAGAAAACTATGCTCGAGGAAATCCCGTTTTTGCGGGAGCGGCTAATTGGGCAGAGACCTGCTCGTCAGAAAGAGTCTTGCAGCGGGTTTCGTTCCAGAGGCGGGCAGAACGCTCCGTGACTCAATCCAGATCCTCTTCCCTTCCTAATCACCAGCTAAAGGAGAGTGGAAATTTGCCCTGTGGTGGGAAATAAGACCAAAGTACCTGCCATGCCTTCGTTAGCCGTCTTTCTTTGCCTGGGTTGATGAAATCGAGGTCTGAATTTACTAATGAGAAATCAATGAGCACACGGCAAGAACCCCGAGGCTCTCCTGCTCCTGCAGTGTCATTCTTTTATTCCCGCAACACACACACACAAATACACACACACACACACACACACGCACGCCCCCTCCCTGCTCCTGTCTCGCTCACTTTATCCTCCTTTCCCTCTTACTTTCACCTTCAGTGGCGTGGCGGCTTTTTGACATATTTCTCGGAATTTACTTTATTGCGATAAACATCATTTCCTCCTTTGAAATAAAGATCAGAGTGGCTTATTTACTTTACTGGCCTATTTTTGCTGCAGAAATCCAGAGCTGTGTTTGTGTGTGTGTGTGTGTGTGTGTGTGTGTGTGTGTGTATGTGTATGTATATATATGTGTGTGGGCTGGAAGTGGTGTTTCAACCATGCGTAAATGCTCCAAGTGTCTGAGCATCTGCTATCTGCACCCTGCACTGTATCTGTGAACTAACAGATACATTTTTTGAAAGAAAATTGCTTTTACCGAAACAAATCACCCGACTGACAGGAGGGGACTGTCAAAGGAGAACTCCTTTTTTTTTCTTTTTTTTTTGAAATGCTGTTATTAGGCGCGGGAGGTCTGAAGGTGTGCTGCTCTGTCACAAACTACAGCCAACTTCAACTTTTGTGGATTGGAGTTTCCTTGTGTAACAATTGTGCAGGAAAGCAGCAAGATAGCTGCCGGTCGGCTAACAAGTTTGATACCTACCCTGTATTTACACCTCATGCTGCAACACCATATGTGAGCTTCACCCTAGAGGGTTATTAATTATGAATACCATGACACTGACATGATGATCACTCTTTTTTTTTTTTCTTTCTCTCTTCTTTCCTCTAGGTAAGCCAAGCATCCCCGTTCCCTCCTTACAAATGCGGCTGCAGAGGAACCCCTGCAATAGTCATGAGTAATGTATGGCTTAGTTATCGTGATTCATCCTAATTATGTATGAGCATCATGTGGCAAATCTGCTTTATGCCATAATTCATGAAACACTATGGGTTATTCATTGTGTTTATGGTATCTCGCTGCTGATTGGAATGCAAATTCAATCATTTCCAGAGAAGGAGGAAAACGACAGAAAGAGGGCGTTGACTGCGCACAGTCCCCTTGCATGCTTAAATATGGTTTATTTGCAGATTTAGTGCATTCGCATTGTTGATGTCCTGTTCTGTATTTCTTCAAAAGAAAACCTCATCAATGTCTTTACTGTCTGGGTATTTAGCACAGTATTTGCATTTTAAGACTTTTTTAAAAAAAATCTGCTGAAACTAGCCCCAAAACAACAGAAAGAAATCGTGGAAAGTTATAATTCACTCCAGTACAGTGCTGCAATATAACTTCAAGGTACTTGTATTTTCCGTTAAATGCTCCTAACTTCTACTTTCACATCACTACATTGACATTTCAGAGAGAAATTTTGTACTTTTATTTGATTTCTTCATGATCTTTAGTTACTTAATTACTTCACATATGATAATATATTTTTATTTAATATTAAACCAAAAAAAGTGTCTAGTTAGGGCTTGTGTTGCACTACTTTTTTCCTAGCATATGAACCATCTCACAACCACTCAAATTCAGTTCGTGACCCACCTGAGGAGACCCGACCGCTCAGCTGGCTGGACAAAACTTTAACTGCATGCAAAGTAGTTAAAAGTAGCTCCTCCATGATCAGGTTCAGTATTTTAGCATCGGTATTAACTCTCCCATTATGTCATTTACCATCATATATCAGTTAAAAGGGTCATTTGATATCTTAGGTACATTTTGCTGGTAAAACTTCTGTAGTAAGTAGCTTTGTAATAAATTGTTCACTTTAATGCAGCACAGTGAAAAAAAGCAAGCCAATACATCAGCTGTCAAACTCATGACAGATTAGTGACGAACCTGCTAATTGTCCCAAAAGAACTTGTTCCCTGCCAGAGCGTTTTTTGCCAAACATTTCTCAAACTATAATCACTCCCACAATGCGCTGATAGCACGCTAGTCAAAAACATACATACACTTCACATGACAATAGAGAGCACCTTTCTGTGCCGCGTGGATAAGAGTGAGGAAATTAACTGACCCCCATCCTCCCTGAGTTTCCATCAACAATTGATGAATACCTACCAAACATTTGAACCTCACGGCTGCTTTTCATTTCAGGCTAATTGTGGAGCCGTGTGACTATGTATTCGCACACCCACACACACACATTTTGCATAAACTTACATACACATGCACACACACACACACACACATATGCACACGTACACACACAGGTGATTAGCTACGCGGCATTAAGCGGTAGCCTTTGCTGGCCCCCTCTGATTTCACTATTTTGATGTGAGGTTCACTGGACTCTGTTTTCTATAACAATGAAGTCCCGTGAGCGTTTTCTCCCTCACTGTGTATAACTATTTATCATTAACCTGACAGTCATTACCTACTATTTCAAATTTCAAGAAGAGAGTTCAAACTTACCAAGCTAACATGTTTACTACACAGCATGCTGGTGTGAACACATTCCTTTGCATGCTGTGTAGTTTAAACTGAGTGTAGCTGAACAAAATGTTTAATTTATATGCTGACTTTACTACAGCTATTTAAAACTCACTGCTGTCTGGTATAGGTGGAAACAACCTTGAGTTTGTGGGAGTCGAGTATTCCTCATGGTTGACCTCTTTTGTTTTGCCTTCTGTATGGATGTGTAAGTGTTTTCTTTTTGCCTCTGGGCTATCAGGGCTCTGAAGAGCCTTGGCCCCAAACTCTCTACTGCACTGCAGACTGCAAAATGTGTTCAGATTACACTTTTAAAAAAAAAAATATATATATATCTTATTTTTTAGATATACATTTTCAGTCATGCCAGTGGAACGGCTCTGCGGATGTGAATGCCAAGTCCTTCGGTTGCTCAGTCTGTCCACCGTTTGTCTAGAGTGGAAAAACATCTTAATCAGAGGGATTGCCATGAACTTTTGTACAGACATCCGTGGTCCCCAGAGTGGTCCCCCCAGGACATTGCTTCTTGTGCCTCCATATGGTTGACGTTTGTGGTTTTGGGCGAAACATCTCAACAACTATTGGATGGATAGTGCTATGATATTTGCTACACATATTCATGCTCCCTTCAACTGTGTTGATTCATTTGTGACTAAATACAGCTGAACTTTATGTTCAGTGCTAATTTGAAAATGCTGGATGAGTAAATATCAGCATGTTAGCATGCTGATGTTAGCATTTAGCTCAAAGCACCAGGATTAATTACGATGGGGAAATATATATCACATCACATGAGCGCAGCATATGTACAGCCTCACAGAGCTATTAGCATAGCTGCGGAGTGTTTCAGGTGATGGGAGTGCACCTCTCCCAGTGGCTAATTCTAGTATCTTCCATTAGCACTGACCATATCTTTCATCCATTCAAGTTTTCTACCTCAGCCCTCCTCCTTATAAATAAAACAGGAGCTTTTTAGCAGTTGCAATGTTAAAGATGAGCCACTCTTTTTCAAATACTTGTTTCCTAAGCGGAACAAGACTGTAATCTGACACGTAGATGAAAATTTTACGATCCCTTTGGTGAGTTCATGCATGTTGAAACTTAGACTCTTGTTCTATTTTATGTCCAAACTAGAAATCACACTGTTGCTGTGTGAAAATGAAATTATCTAAGATGCAAGGAACAGTTTCTGTTTGATTTCTTTGGGACTTAATATCTGTCTTTCTTCTTCTCTTTGACTGTAGGAAACATTTGAAAAACATGATTAGTGATACTGACTTGACTGCAAAAGTCATTGGATTTGTTAGTTTGAACTAGAAATCCAATAGCAACCCCCCCCCCTTTTTTTTTTTTTTTTAAATGTGGCCAAAAAATATTCCAGACAGCATCTCCCCAAACTTCAAATCCCAATGTGAACTTCAGTGCTTCACAAACAGTTCAGAGGAGCAGACAGAGGATGCAGCCAAGGAGAAGGGATATCAAAAAAAGGCCAAAAAGAGAAAATTGATTTCAAGTCCGTCCTTAAAGTGTAGCTCAGGATTGTGAGATAGTATTTTTCACGCTGTAGACGTTGCCATTGAAGCTGATGATGGACTTCTTTATGCTTTGCTTTGGGGTGAAGATGTCTAAAGAGAAGTTACTTATTTTGCCAAGTTTGTCCATTCAATGATTTATTAAGGAAGCTGAGATATTGAAATGGAATTGGGATGCTGGACCCAATTGTGGGAAGACCAGTTCCTTTAACTAAGTAGATTCTTTGGACTGAATGACTGTAATGAATTGATGCAAGTCTTGTTTTTTTGATTCACCTTTAAGAAAATGACTGTGGTCTTGGGAGTAGTCAACCAACACTCAAATCCTCTGCCATCTTCCACTGAAAAAACAAAATAACAATGGATTCCTCGACTAGCTCTTACTCAGGGTCCTGCCTAAGGAGAAATGCTGTCTCTTGTCAAGGATCCTTGCTGTTTCGCTGATGTAGTGATCCTTATAGCTGTCACATGTGATGCCATATACCACTCCAGTCTCCCTCTCTGGGGGGAGACAAGCAGAGATTTTAAGGTATTAAATGGTTTGTGGTGAGTACTGACTTCCGGGGATTGTTCTGACAGCCCATTCACGTACGGGAGTCAAACCTTTGGTTGCTTCTGATGGCCTCTTTTGAGTTAGCAGTGTCTGTCATGGTCCTTTTGTTGGGATTTTCATCATCCACTCTTTGGACCAGTTTTCTTTTTGCTCCCATCAACTTTCACAAGTGTCGGGTGCAGGCATGGCAGCTTACCTTCCATCTTTCTCCTTTTCCCCCACAAACGTGATGTAGGTTTAAGTTATTCTTCATGTTTTGGATGAATGTATGAATACTGGAGTTTGGTGAAGGTGTTATCCATGTGCCAGTGATAGATGTCAGGTGGGGGTAGTGAGTCATTATCACACCAATCTGTGAGTGAATCTGCTGTCATGATGTAAACGCCTTGCTCTTGAACTGCTTTACTTTGCATGCATTCCTTATTAGAAAAATATAAAAATAAAAATCCTTTTTGCTTTGGCAAGAGAGCATTTGGCAAAAACATCTCAGACATTAATGTATCAAATGAAGAAACTGCGTGTCAACAGTTTTGAGCAGCTGTTTGCGGATTCTCTTTGAGCCCCTATACTGACCCTTCATGAAGTTTCAAAACCAGAGACTTAAGTGGTGTTTTCACAGTGCGTTACCCCCTAGCTACCATGTAAAATACAAGAGATGTCCCCCATGACTCTGCAACTTCAAGCCATGTCTAGAAATCAAACACATCGAGGAGTGAGCTCAGATGTTCTGCCACCCCGGCAGCCTCACGAAAATCAAGAGAGGGGGGGTTCAGAGGAAATATACTTCCTGTCTTTGCTAGTTTTACTGTGGTGTACATTAATTCAAAGTCAAAGAAGGGGAGCGGCGAATTTAACCCCCCCCAACCCCGAATGGGTAATAAAGAATTGAAGTGTGAGGGAGAGAGACGGTGGAAAGAGACCTAGGAGTAAAAAGGAGGGAAAAGTAATACCAGGGTAGAAATCTTTTACTATGCTCATTCTCACCTAATGTAAGGCTCCCATGGCAGAGAGACAGAGAGGGCATGTGTGGAATGGCTGATGAGCCCCCCGCTGCTGTCACACAGACAGACGATGATCCCTCCATATTGCCCTGAAAGGTTGTAAAAACGTAAGCCATCAGTTCAGAGCTGACGGCGGTGAACTTTTGGCCTCGGCCTGACCAATGGGCTTCAGTGGGCCCACACAGAGGTGAGATGGACCCCTTTAATGAACTTTCTGGGGGGTAAAAGACAGGTAACGATTGTGCCCGTGGCATTGAGGGTGTGTGTACAGAGATAATGGTGGATTGGAGTTTAGAGACGATCACTGAGATCCCACTCAAGTTGACCAACATTTTAGTGAATTACATTGTATTTCCTCGGAAAAAATTAAAGTCAATATTGCATTTTGTTTTCAACGTGAACTTCTACTTCAGAATAATATCCCTTCAGTTAAAATTCAGTGGTTCGCTTTCAGTGGCTCAATAGTCCAGAAGTCATTCTCAAGCGTTACACTTGAAAGGTTCTTTGCAGTGCAGTTTTTATGAGTGAATGTGCCAGACTGGATGTTACCACATTGATTTGTCCTTATGTGACACTTTAATATCTTCTCAGCACATTATTACACAAGTTTCAAACTGCAGGACAAAATAGGTTGTCATTGCCCAAATCGATCCATATGACTGGTCCGGTTTAAAAACACAATCCCTCATTTATTTTAATGTTTAATTTTATAGGTACAAGTACTGTATATAGCATGAACCAGTGCCGCATACAATAAATAGCTTTTAGATAGATAGGCTTTTACACCAATACACTTCAATGGGAAAGCTGCGTTGACACAGTGCAGGTACCAATGTGTAGAGGCTACAAGCAATAAGCCACAGGGTCACCCGGCAAAATTTGTTGAAAAGCAGAGGCGCCGGTGTGGCTTATGGGCTAAGACACTGACCATGAATTGCAGGGTCAACAGCTGGGGGCCCTGTATTACATGTCTCTCTCTCCAGCTTTTTTGCTACTGTCGCTCAACTTTATGTACTAAAGGCTGAAAATACCCCAAGAAGTTGAATGCAGGGCAGTGCTACATTAGCCAATAAGGCCCCTTGTTGGCTACGTAAATGCACACAAACCACACATGACTGCTGTGTTTCTGTTGTTTATATTGTGTCTCATAAGCCTTCAAACACAGAGCTTTGTCTTTTTTTTTTTTACACTGCTGTTTATCGTCTGAAAACCCCATGCAAAACACTTGGTTAAGGTGTTTTGTTATATGACCAATATTCACAGACAGTGAAGGACAATTATTGTCCAATATTCATTGACACTTTGACAGCATATTGACAGCCTGTTTGTGATGGATAATTTGTGAAGCTGATGGCTCATTGTTGGTTTATTGGTTCTCAACAAATTTGTCTTTCAAGAGTTCTTTGAAGAGCAGCTGTGATAAAATAGACTTTTCTGGACTCTTTTTTGCAACAGTTGAAAAATTTAAGGCGAAATTTGCACGCCAGTCAGAGTGAGATAAAGGTAATGTCAGTCTTGGTGAGGTCTTTGTAATGGCTGCCTCTCCTCTCCTCCCTGCTCATCTCCTCTCATCTCCTCTCCCCTCATCTCCCCTCATCTCCTCTCCCCTTGCTTTGACATCACGTCCCAGTGGAGCTCCACCAGGTCCACTCATAAAAGAACAAGTGTGCCTGTCCATATCTTTGACAGCCACACACACACAAAGACACACAAACATGCACATGCACCCCAGCATTACACTTGTCACAGTGGTCTCACTTGATACAATCCCTTGATACAACCCACGGATACCCATAAAAAAAACCTTTTACCCATCCTCCTAAAACACACACACATACACACTCACCTGAATCACTCTCTTACTGGAAAAGCAAGCATATCATATCAGCCCTCTCTGGAGTTAAAGCCACTTGAGGATATCTGAATGAAAGTCAGAGAGGCCCAAAAATAAACTATCTAATGTGCCAGGAAGCAGCGCCTCTCCATATGTGAGCCTGTGTATCGCTAGTTAAAATGCTTGGCTGTGGACCAACGATGATGAGTGACCACGGAGTGGCTTTCGGCTGTGTTTGTGCAGTAACTTCACATCTCCAGTTCCAGGGAGAAATGGGGGAGGGAACGAGGGAATGCGGCGTACCTTCCATGCCTGACCTCTCTCCCTTTTTCCCCATCCCTCCTTCCCTCCGTCTCTCCCTGTGTCTCCATAGGCAAGCTGCAGAGTGACGATTTTTTTTTCTCCCTCCCTCTGTCTTAGCCTTCTCTGCTCCCCAACAGCAGAGGCATTCACGCGCCACATAATCGCTGCCATTCTCTCTCGGCCCCTCTCCCTTTGCAAGGTCACTCCTCTTCCATTGTGTTACCTCCCAAGTCACTCTCAAAAGCCTCATTCAGATCAGTTATGGGGCTTTTGTAAACATTTAGTGCGGGCACATGATTTCCACTCTCTATATAATTCACTGGAGGATTACCAAGCAGTCGGATCGCGTCCTTGTGGGGAGACACAGCAGGGCTGTGAATGTCCAATACTACAGGCACAATACATAAAGTGAAAGCATTGCTTTCTGGTGGGTATGCATTCACATAAAAGAAAGAATGACATATTTATTTTCCACTGGTGCATGTAACCCTCTGCTTTTTCTTTTATATTTGTCCAAATCAATTATATTTAGGTTTAGATCAGTTGGTTGGACTAAACAAGTCATCAAGTAAAGAAGACAAAACAATTAATTGATTTATTTAAAATAATCATCAGATACATTAGTAATGAGATCTTCAGAGTTATTCCAGTGCACACAGTATTTCTTAGTATTATTATTGTCATCTACAAGCATGATTAAAGAACTCATAAGCATGGAAAATGCTAGCTCCAGCTGTAATTATACTGTGTTTCTCTAACAGCACAGTTAGAGTGTCATTTATTGCAGATTACAAACAGAAAGGATTTTGTGTCACCGCGTGCGTGCATGTGGGTATTTTAATGTGTGTACTTTGCCATTGGCACGATACAAGTTCATGGAGGGTCGATAAATGGCGTGGCAAACTGTGTCAAGCGGAGCGCTCTCAGCGAGTGCACGAGATTGGTTGATAGATAGATTTCACACTCTGGTGGCTCACTCTTCATGTTGGCTTCACACCAGCTTTGGTGTTTTGTCAGGGAGCATAACAGGTGATTATTCCACCCGACTTACACGGGGGAGAGGGAGGGAGGGAGGGAGGGAGGGGGTGACGGTGGGGGGTTACAGTAGGGGAGCGAGGTGGGCATGTAAAGATGTGCAGAAGAATTTTTCCCTGGGGTGCCCTCACGTGTAAATCTGGCCATGCTCGTGCACCAAGAAACTCACAAATGCTTTACCTTATCAGTAACTGAGGCAATAAGTAAATTAATTGATTGATTAATTTACAATTATTTTAGCCATGCTTCAATCACTTTTCAAAGAAGAAAATGGCAAAAATGAAGATGTTTGCTTCTCAGTTGCTGCTTTTTTCCGCTTTTCATGATTATTGATTTTTATTTATGATTAATAATGACCGTCCTCTGCTTTTTGACATTTTATTGACTTTATAGAATGCATTCATTGAAAAGAAAAATCATGCAATTAATTGATCATGAAAATGATGACATGAATGATATTTATAACTTTCAAAATAATGACATTTTTTTTAGTTTTTTTTTGTTTTGCATTTTCAGTGTTATTGACAGATAGTAGGCAGGGAACATGGGATCAGAGGGGGCTGTGACCTGCATTAAAGGTCCCTGGTCAGAATCGAGCCCATGACAAAGCATCAAAGCAACATTTTACATCTGTTTTCGAAGTTCCACCTCTTCATTCAGCTGCCATCATGCCCTCACGTCCTGTGTTGGCTTCTGTCTTCTCTTCTTGCCTCTAACCCCCTTCCTGCTCAGTCACTGCTGTAGTCCTTCTGCGCTGGGCTCTGGCCTCAGAGCAATTAGCCAGAGAAGTCCAACCAGCCCATTGGAAAACCTCTCTGACCCTACTTGGGCTTGACAGATTACAGGGAGGGGGCGTCCGGCAGTATGAGCGCTTGGCTTTTTGAGTGACAGATGACACGGGGTGCAGTGAGTCGCGGCGTCTTGTGGTGGACTCAACTGTGTCATCAGTCCATCCTCCCATAGGGACGAGGCATGTTAGAGGAAAGCAGAGTGGCTGAAACCCCTTATAATTGGCAGCAGAAGATAGGTGGACGGCCACACACACACACACACACACACACACACACACACACACACACACACACACACACACACACACACACACACATTTTTAAAAGTACATTTACACTTGATACTGGAAGAAAAAGGTTGACAGCTACACACATGCACAAAGTGCAGGTATGCACACACACATTGATATTTCAGACATCTATTGCACAGTTTTCAGCCAGGGACACACTAGCACACACACACACACACACACACAGGATGAATGAAAGGGTCAGGCAGCTTTGTGCGCACTTGATGTGGGAAAGTTGTTTCTTCCAGTTCAGATCCTCCACATAAGGTCGGACTAGACCAGCAGTGAGGAGCTGTTACTCTCTCTGCTCCCTCTGGACTCTCTGTCTGTCTGTCTCTCTAACACTGTCTCAGTCTTTCTCTTATTCTCTCAAACTCCTCACACACACACACACACACACACACACACACACACACACACACACACACACACACACACACACACACACACACACACACACACACACACTGTACACTATAAATGTATGCGTGCATTAAGGTTACTCCATATACTTGAGTGGTGTTCACATTGATTTCTCTCACAGCTTGACTAATGCTAGTGTGCAGAACAAATCGAGTGTGTTAGCTGCAGAGAAGCTCAAGGATAGAATAGAGTTCAGGCAGTAAAGGCTGCACCTTTAATTCATGGGTATGTTGAATCTGATTAGTAGTACACTGAATAGAATAGAAATCAACACATGAGCCCGTATAAAGGATGTCCCGCCGCATGAGCATAAAACGAGGATATGAAACGATATCGTTGTGCACAGTCATCGAAAAATTAATTAGCACATTCTTGTGAGAAAGGTGGTGCTGGACGACAAGCAGGTCATGCAGTGGCTCTCACTGTTTGCATATGAGGAGGAAAGTTGCTGTTGTAACTGCTTCTCATTTAGCAGAGCAGGGCTATATAAAACTAGAGGGTGAGGCAAATAGTATCATTCTGGCCCGTCAAGCTCTCTCCATTCCTTAGATGGTCAAGGTGGTTTGAAATTTCTCAACTTTTTCTGTCAAAAAAAGTTGAACCGTAATCCAGCAATCGCAGGAAATACATTGGATTCATTGATTTCAATACCTGAATACATTTAATTTAGAGGAGTCCTGCATACACAGTATAGTCAATATATATGCTATATTCTGTGCGTTAAATTTGTGTAAAGATTCTTTGTTGAGCAACTGAATTGAACAATGAAATGCTGTTAAGTGAGGCAACTGAAGCTGATGTTATTTTCACATAAATCTTGACGGTTGGTAAGAGTCATGCACATCCCAGATCTCCTTTCGGGAGCTGCACAAAATCAAACGTCAACCTGTGAAGTGAAGGGGCGTCTGCTCGCTGCTGTTGGTGCCACTTAGTTGTGGAAGTCGTCTGTAAGCCTGAAATGTTAAATTCTCTCCAGTTTATTAAATAAAATTGCATTTTGGCAGCATCAGTGCATCAGTGAGCAGACACTCCTCCTTACTGCTCTCCATCTATGTATCCATTTCCATTCCCACTCTCAGCCTCTTTCCCCCCACTGTGATTCCAACGCAGATGGCTGCCATAGACGATGGCGTCAGCGCTCGCATTCGAGCACCATGCGAGGCCCAGCACAGATCAACTGCGCCGTAGGACACGCGTTCCCCCCTCCCCCCCTCCCCAGTGACAAAACAGGACACTTGCCTGTCCGCATGCATGTGTAGTACACACACAAATATTACACACGTGCAAACACACAGAGTCATACACGCTTTCAAACACCAGCGGGGAAACCCTTGTTTATCTGTTTCTCCAGTCCTTGTCAGTGTTGTTACATCTGCTCGCATTGCAGTTCAGTTTGGATGCGGCTGCCGCTGTGTCATCCACACGTACATACACAATCACAAACACAAACACATCCGTTGCAAAGGAAATCCTCGGTGAGAAAAGTCACATCAGAACTTGAACTTAGAATAATGATGTAGGGCGCAGACAGTATGTTAACAGTTGTCGTGATTGCAGGTTGTATTTGCTAGCTACACTTCTAAATAGGAGAAAAGGAGAAAAAAAAATGCACTGGTTGTTTACATTGACGTGCAAATTTTTGGCAACAGACAGCTTTCAAAGGGCTGAAAAAAAGTGGAGTTGTCAGTGTTTGAGCTGCGGATGCCTCTGAATTTGGTCCCACTGGCAGTGTTGTCGACTTTCCTCTCTCCTCATCTGCCGAATGCACAGCGTCACCTCGGGGATGCTCTCACAAAGAGAGTGCCTAATGAATGTGGAAAATGAGAATACCAGTTTGATGAACTCTGTTACTCAATTAGTGCAATTAATTTTCCTGTGGCGCCGCTGAGTAAAATTGAGGCACGGATGATTGAGCCACTGTTTCACTATCTTATTTTATTTTTAGGTAACTGCCTGCATGTGCGTGTCTTAATGTGTGTGTGTGTGTGTGTGTGCGTGTGTGTGTATGTGTGAGATAGAGACTGTGAGGTAGAGAGATTTTTTTAGTGCGTGTGTGTGGGGTCTCATTTTGTTTGCGAACGGAAAGAGAAATTGTGTTCCTGTTTGTTCACTGCACAAGACTAGTTTTTGCCTTATCTCCTCTAAGCTAATACTATTCACGTCTGATTTAGCCTGAACTGAATTACAAACTCATATGCACTGGAGAGATGTGGAGTCCCTGTGAAAGGCTGATTCACTCTGACATTCTGAAATGGAAGTGATGTGAATGAATGGAATGGAATAAAAACCGATTTATTATGATCCAAGAAGAATTTGTGTCGAAGAAGACAAAAATAACAGCACTGGTCTTTGCAGTATTGGTTACGTCCTCTAAAACGCATGCATTCATACAGTATTCAAGTTCAAGTAATAATCAGTAAGTTCAGTCACAACATTGTATCATCCATTAGACCTTAAAGGAGAATGAAGAGGTAGCCATTCATGCTTTTATCCCATATTTATCTCAAAGTGATGCTGCAGATATTTTAACTGCACACATTTTGATAAAATTAGAAACAATCTGCAGAGCCATTTGTGCATTACATCATCTTTTTCTGCCAACATGCATAAGTAGACCATTAAGTATCAAATAAAAGAGTGACTCCAATTGATAATAAATTCAATAATGATCTGTGTGTGCGTGTAGCAAGTTAGCTCAATCCAGACCATCCATACACATAGCTCTGCAGCTAGCGCTTACAAGGAAAACATGGAACATGTGCACGAGTTTTGGAGTTTCATTCTTGCCAGACAAACATCTGATGCAATGATTTACTGATGTCTCAGATTTAGCTGCGGTGGCTGGCAACCTTTACAATCTACAGTGTTTCTGTGTGCATGCATGCAGTGCTACTGCTGGTGTAAAAGGTTACTAACCTACCTGCCATGCCTGCTAAATTCAAGCTAACTAGCTATTTTGCAGTTAGCTAATTTGACAACTGGTAGGTCAAAGTCACCTAATGTACTTCCCCATATCAAATGTTAAGTTAAAAGCGTGGAAATAAATGTCTTTTTTATTACTGACAGTCCCCCCCCCCCCCCCCCACACACACACACACACACACACACACTCTGAGGCTTCCAGCCGCCCTCTCAGACCTGTTACCATGCAACCACGTCAAAGTGCCTGGCATAGGACGACCAACAGGCGGGCACCCGGCATGCCCGCAGATGGTTGGGCGGTCAGAACAGGCTTTGAGAATGGTGCCCCTTGCTGTTCACACACATACACACACACACACACACACACACACACATGAACTCACACGCACAGAGCTGTCGACTGTTGTTTGTGTGCTAACAGCCAGGCAGGCTCAACTCCCACTCTGCTCTCCGACAGGCTAATTATTGTGACTCGTGTTGTAGCTGTTGGAAGACATTGTTCTCTGGTCACAGAGTTGTTCTGCAGGTAGATACAGCATTGCGTGTCAGGTTGTCTCATTATGGACTTTTTTTCCCCCCTCATCATCATGGACAGAATTTTTTGTTAATTAATTGCAAATATACTGCACATAGACAGAGTTAAAGAAGGACATTTTACATCTCAGCTATCACAAATTACACAGCCCCCTGTGAGCGTCAGCCAGTCAGAGATCTGGCATTATACTGTATGTTTTGACCTGCACCTGTAGCGCCCCCACTTGGTGGTTATTGTCGATTATGAAAATGCATTTTGTTGAGTTTGCTCTTAACTCATCCAGTGAGATTGCGTAATTACACACAAAGGCGTGAAAGCAAACACAAATTTAACAACATTGTCATCTGTAAGTGTTATATGGATCGATCTCCCCCTCCCTCTCTGTCTCTCAAGTGGCGATAACCATCAGCCTGGAAGCGACTTCAAACAAACGGCTTTGAGTGACAGGTGGATGCTTTGCCTAGCCAGCGTGGCCGCGGTTGGCAGGCAGCGGTGACAGTCGTCCTGCTGCCGCACAAGCTGCTCCTACTGGTGAAACTACAGGCGAGGCCAGGCTGATCTCTCCTCTCCCTGTCCTTTACACTTTCCATCCATCCACTGATCCACCCATCCATCCCTTTTCTCCTCCCTCTCCTTTTTGGTCTTCCTTGCTAGCCACTTTTTTTTGTCTTATCCACCTCCTCCTGGAGCCTGCATCTTTAATCCTCTTCTTTTCATATGCAATCCCTCTTTCCAATTTATTCTAATCATGCCTCTTTTAGTCCTTCATTTACAGTCATTCCCCAACTTCTCTTTCATCTGTGTCACCTTATAAGAAGTTATAAGAAGGCGCCAATTAAATACACATGTCTTACCAGCTTTAGGCCTGGTCACACCAGTTTTCATGACTTTGCACTAAATTCACTTAATTTGAGCGGAGTTGACTTCAACTTTAACTGCTGACTTTGAACTACTTGCAAACTTAACTCAAGCAGGTGGTTTTGATGTCGAGTTCAGACTACATAAAAGAAATACATCCTTTTGTCTTTTTGATATTTACAGATATTCTTGGGCTGAATATATATTTTCGGTGTAAAAGCCCTGTGCCAGTGTATGTGGTCACGATATAGGAATAACCAACTTTGTTCTAGAAAAGGTCAAGCTAACATCTTCCAGCCTTTTGAGGCAGCATTTATCAAACTCGAGTCTTATTTTGATAGGATTGACCATTATTCCTGTTGATTCAAGCAACATTACTGCATTTTCATCATTTCTGAAACACCACATGCATAAAGGTGTGTGGACACCTGAAAATTGCACCCACATGTAACGGTTGAACATCCTTCCAAAACCATGAATGAATCCGCTCCACAGCCTCCGCTCTTTTCCGAGAATGCTTGCCACCAAATTTTGGAACCTGGCTGCAGGGATATGTTCCCATTCAGCCACATTAGTGAAGCTGGGCACTGATGTTGATTCCCCTTAATTGGAACTAAGAGGCCTATCCCTCCCCCCCAAAAAAAACAACCTCAGAGAGTTCAGCAGGCCAACATTAAACCCAGTGGTAAAACTTGCAAACTTTTTTGAAGTGGAGGAACATTCACTGTAGCTGTCTGTGCCGTTTGCTGTTTGACTTTGAGTCTGACTTTTTCATTTACCTCAAAGTAAGCTAAGGTTGGATAAACTGTGAGCTTCTTTACAACCCGGGGCACCCTTTATGTTACTGCCCTGCTTCACTTTTAGCATCCGATTTGTTGCCAAATCCCGAGATCTCACCAATAAAAGTAAAATGCTCAAATGTTATCATACTTAATGGTGCATACAGGCAGGGCAAGTTGAAAAGAAAACCCCAGCCACAGCAGTATTGAAAGGTGTGATATGTCTGTGTGTAGTATCCATATAAGTGCTCCAGGCAGTGAATGTGCCAGAAAATTTCAATTTAACTCATTCACAGCATCTGTCTTGCTGCAGCTAATACAATAAAAGTCTAATTATGTTAGAGACAGTTTCTGCCCTGTTGCTATGTTTCCTCTGTTGTTGTTTGCCATTAATTATTTAACCGTTATCGTGATTTTACGGTCATTAAATCATAGTAAGAGTGTGTGCATGTATGTGCGTGCGTCTGTAGTTTTTTCAATGTTGATTACCAGCGTTGAGATTAAAGCTTCAGGTGTCTTTTTGTTCTCCTCTGCTCCGTCACTGCCCCGGCTCCTTTTGGCAACCCATCCATTCTCTGTGTGTGTGTGTGTGTGTGTGTGTGTGTGTGTGTGTGTGTGTGTGTGTGTGTGTGTGCGCGCGCGTGTGTGCTCAAAAGGCCTTCGGGTCCTGTACTTTATAGGTCTTGGCTTATCTATGTGATTTACAGTCCGGCACTGAGAGCAAGAGAGTGGCAGACAAGGCACGCCATCGATCGACAGCCACCACACAGGGGAGGAGATGTGTATCTGCCTCTATGTGTCTTTCTATGTGTGTGTGTGTGTGTGTGTGTGTGTGTGTCAGAACGAATATTGCATTAGGGCAAACTTGGCTTCTGCTGCTCAGACTGTCCTAATTGTCGGCCTGGAAAACAGATGGCAATGAATGCTATGTCTCCTCTTGGTTCCCTGGTTGTCCCTGACTCACACACACACACACACACACACACACACACACACACACACACACACACACACACACACACACACAAAAAGACAAATCTTCATATGTGTATTACATTACTCCTGTTCCCCACCAGAAATGATTTATGTTATGCAAAGTTATTGCATTGGACCCTTGTTTTCGGATACAGAGCGTCTCAATATGTTTGATATGTTATGATTTTGTTTGTGTGAGTGTGTATTAACCGTGTATGTGTGTGAGAGTGAAGGTCTGTTGAGGGACGTGGCACCCGTAGGTGGTTTGCTTCGCTACACCTCCACATCACTGACACACCACAGGGTAGCGGCTTAACGCCCCAACCACTACATACAGTATCTCTCCCCTGTGTCTTAAACGCACACACACACACACACACACACACACACACACACACACACACACACACACACAGAGAAGTAAACACTTGTTGTCAGGAACCCTGCAGATCACACACCACATCTCTCTTGGAAGCTTATTCGCTAAGAGGTCTTTTGTCTGTCCTGCACAGGTGGGAGCAGTTATTACCCACATACACTCCCACACAAACATATACTGTATATACACACTGAAGGTGGGTAGGCAACATGACTTAAAATCTATTTAAGATTAATTGTTACTTTTAACTTGTTTATGATGAATGAAAAAAAAATTGTTTTCAACAACAATTAAATGAGGTCAGGTGACGATAATTTTGATTCTGCACTGGATCATATTTTATAAATTTAACATATGTCTTACATGAAAAATTATAAGTGGAGTAAAAAGTACAAAATAGGCCTCTGAAATGTGAAGTCGAAGTGTAACATAGTGTGAAAGGGAAAATATTCAAGGAAAGTACCTCAACTGTACCTTCATATGGCGCTTCAGGGTAAAAGTGGACTCTGATTCACATAGAATAGAATAACACATCTCTTCTTGCTGGATTAATGAATATGATGTGATTTTTCTTTGCCACGCTCTTGTCGTTTTGTACAGTACGTGTGTTTCAAAGCTGCAGCCCAGGCAACCAGACTATATTTTGCTCTGTCTTGTGCTTTGGCATCTTTTTCTTTTCTTTTCTTCTTTTTTTTCCCATGTCAGCTTCCTCATCTTCATCCCTTCTCTAACTTCTTATTTCTCTGGCAAAGTTGGACTCAACTGTTTCCAATGAACCCACATGCACACACACTGACTGACAGTGATTGGTTGTGTTGGGCTCAGTGTCGTTCCTCGTACTTGGAGGTGCATTAAATGAGTAGGTGAATTCATTCACCTATTTACATAACATAAATTAACTTTGGGAGAGACTGACTTTATTTGTGAGTAAACAGCCAAGTGCAGTGTTTGTTTAGCCTTGGGGGTGAAACATCAACCAGATTAACACTCACTGTATTGAATGTATAGGTGTGTGTGTGTGTGTGCACATTTGGCTCATGCAGACTGGCAACATATTCAGGTTTTTACAGTTTCATACAGGCTTGTGTGTGTGCGCTTCTGTGTGTTTTGTGCCAATCCCATGTACAATTTCACTTAGGTTGTAACTAGCTTTTTGTTATTTTACTTGTCTGTGTGCATTTGTACTCTTGGGTATGAGTGAGTGAGTGTGTGTGTGTGTGTGTGTGTGTGTGTGTGTGTGGGGGGGGGGGGCTGTTTTGGCAGCCCACTACTGCCTTTAGTTTGAGAAGTGTTTCATTCACAGCCAGATGAAATCCCTCCTGCCTCTATGGCAGCGATCAGACGCCGTATCGCACAGTTGCCGCCGCAGGCTAATACACAGACACAGGTGGATTTTACCGTGTGTGCATGTGTGCGTATGTGGCCGAGGAGGTCATTACACAACCCCAGTTCCCATTGCTTTCATGAGCGTTGTCTTCTCTCAGAGAAAAAGCATGCGCAAAGAGCAGAAATACTAAAATGGACAGATAATAGTACCTGATGAGTTTGCATCATTCAGGAAATAATAGAAGAGCGAAAATTTTATCATTTAATTCCTGTCATTTTCTTGTTTTTCTTCCCCCTGTCTTTTGCATATTTAGATTCAAGGACTGTTTTCATGTAGAGGGATGTTTTTACTGATCCACACAGAGAAGGGTGTGATGAGTAACTGTTGGTCAAAGAGACTCGCAGTTGAGCAGATGCTCACAACCTCCCAAATCTCACGTTGTTGAGTTTCAGATGAAAAACTGCAACTGAAATGGACTCATTAACATTATATTTAAAGTCAGAGGAGGTTCACAAGAAAACAACACCTGCTGCTAGTTTGCAAACGTTTGTAGCTTGCTCCTTTGTGGAGAACGGCAGCTGTCAGCTAGAGGCATAGAATTAGCGTATTTAGCTATTTTGGAGGAAAACGTGGAGCTCTTGGAACATGCTGAACATACAAACTAGCAGAGAAGAAGTGCAGGAGGACTATTTTTGGGAGCATTTTCTCCTTTACGGGATAGTTGATACTGAAGGAGCAGACAGGAAACAAAAGGAGAGAGGTGCAGTGCAGGTCCTCAGTGCAGGAATCGAACCGTGGTGTCATGTGCTGTAACCATTTGGGCAGGTTCCAGAAGCCATTATGAATATAGCTAAAACTATACAACTATAGGAAACATAAAGTTTACAGTATTTTTGAGTGTTGTGATGTTCAGTATTCCTTTAAATTCAATTGCATGTATGATATCAGAGGCTAATATACTTGAACACAAGATATCATGTGTGACAAAGTGCCGCAGGCATGTGCATGTTTGAGTGTTTGGTTATGTGAATGCTTATATGCAGCATATGTTTGTTACCATGTGTGTTTGACCGTAATATGCAAAGAGCAAAAATACAAATTTTTTGCTAATTAGTTTGTTTATCATCAGCTTTCAGGACCTTCTACCTACAAATACACACTCCACCATCGTGCACATGCGGAGGAGGGGTGTGAACGTGGAGATGGACCTCTGTTTGTGGCTGTGACAGATGTATGTGTGTGCATGTGTGTCCGTGTGTGTGTGTGTGTGTGTATGTGTGAGTGGCTCACGAGTAATGGCCAGTGGCAGGGAGAGAGGGGATGGATTGCCTGATTAGTGGTCTAGCAGGGCTCTCTTCACAGATGGGCTGTTAGATGTAGGCATCTGGCCCTGACATGCTCACACTCACACACACACACTGTATGGACAGATATATTGTATGTATATACACACACACACACACACACACACACACACGGACACAGGCCTCCATACCTGCACATGTATACTCTACAGAGATATGGATGCTCAGATAAAAACTTTTCTCTCACCATCTATCTCTTGTCTTCACCTCTTTTTTCCATCCCTCTCTCTCTTGCCCTCCCTCCGTCCTTCTCTCCCTCTCTGTGTTTTGTGTCCCCATGCTTTGCTCGTTAGTCAGTGTAATTACCGGGGAAGGGGAACAGATTAGGGCGTTTACGCGCCAGGATGTTTACATGCGCGGACACACATGCTGCCCATATCACTGTGCAAGGGATTAAACACCCCCTCACACACACACACACACACACACACTGGATAAAACACACCAGTGCAGAACAGAATGTGCATAAATATCCATGACTCATGCAAAGCATTGCCCGAACAAACAGGCATAATCTCAAAGGTGCTAACTCATGGAGAGGAGCATAAATGCACACACACTGATGCAAACACGACATATACACACACTGACAGAAACTGCTCATACGTGTTAGTACACCTGAGGTGAGAAACTGAGCGGGAATGGACCAGAAGGGTTTAAGGGGATGAGTGTTCACAAGAGGAAAATTTTAACACCATCAGTATAGAGTAAATATGTACCTTCTGATATGCTGTGTATACGTTTCTAATTAGCCTTCATTTAACCAGTAAAGCCTCCATGAGGTGATAGACAGCAAAGATGAGTCATAGGCTAGTAACACAAAATGTGCCTCCATGTTGGATTTAAAGGGATAGTTTGACATTTTGGGAAAGTCCCATCCACGGATTTAACCAGTTAGTGAGAGCCTTAGAGGTGCTAGCAGCAGCTAGTAGCATTTGTTCTTTTACCTTTGTACTGAGCCATGCTTCCTGCTTCCAGTCTTTATGCTAAGTTAAACTAACAGTCTTCTCACTGTAGCTTCATATTTAATGTAGTGGCGTTATACGAAGTGGTGTCAATATTGTCATCTAACCCTCAGAAGGAAAGGTAATTAACATGGAAGGGAAATATGGAACAATTTCTATAATAGAGTTGAGAATAAGAAACATATAAAAGCCTCACTAATGTTGAAACTAAAATGATGCCTGAAACCACCAGTGGAAAAAGAATCTGGTCAATGCAGAAATAACAAACTCTGTGCTCTGCTCATGAGGTTTCACCTGACGCCTCACACATCTCGTGCTTTTTCATCCTGCATGATTTCCCACACGATCGCCGCTGCGTGACATCACTTCATATGTGTTTCTGTGTCAGACCCGCAGGTGCTCGCCCAGTGAGCTTAACTGCTGACGTTGACACTGAAGGAGCCTCTTTCACTGTGTCCTCCTATCAGTAAATTTCACAGCAGAGCTTGAGACAGCCAGGGCCCCTAGGGAGGGCTCAACCAATCGCACGGGGGGTTTTACAATGTGGATCCCAGCGTTTGATAGGCTCCCTAGCGTCTCTGTCGGGGAGTGATGATAATGTCATGTGTCGTATGCTTATTCAGGCTCAAAGTAATATCATTTGTAGCGTTTTCCTCTCTGCCTTCAGCCCTCGCTCCATAAAGCTAATCACAGTGCTCGGCTTTGGATCGGGAAGGGCAAAGAGGGGAGGGAGGATGGAGGTAGCGGGGAGTAAGCAGGGGCTAATGGCATTTTAAGGGTGGGGAACCACTCCCATTACTTATTATAATGAAAATCAAATGCACACACCTTCAGCCTAGAGGCACATGTGTGCATGAGTGCAAGTAGCATTAGCTTGTGTGTGTGCACTTATAGCTGCATGCATATTTCTACATAGATACATAGATAGATAGACTGATAGATAGACAGACAGATAGATAGATGCAGTTAAAGAGACATTCTAAGCCTTTGAGTATGAAATGTTTCCTCCGGGTGATATCATCCAGAGGACACAGAGCCCTCATTGAGTTAATTAAACCTCCGTGAAAAGATGTAAAAGAATAAAGTCCGAGACTCATCGAGCAATGGTGCTGTAAAAATGCAGTTTTCAAGTTATGAAGTTGTTTCATGTGCTGAAAGGGGTTTCATAGGAATTCAAATAAAAAATTGTAACAAGCCAGACATCTAATAAACCGAAGAACTTCTCGAAAACCCAAACAGGGGAGTCATTATACCCAAGGTAAGGACAAAACCGTAATAAATGGAATTGTGATTTGAATGCACTTGGCCTTGCAAATATCCACTTTTTTTATTTATTTTTTTCCCAGTAGTATTAGTTATACAGACAATATGTTAAACTGGTTCCTGTCATTTTGTAAGACAAGATGGTTTTTTTTAAATCTTTTTATTTTTTTGGTTTTATTTCAGACGACAGATTCAGATCGAGTGTCTTAATTTGGAATGAAACTATTCCACAGTTATTGCACATGTAAAGCAAATGCAGTGACAGGCTTACAAGTTGCATAATTTCATAAATCCTCATCCTCCCATGCACTAATACACGCTCTCCAAACAACTCCTTCCTTTCTACTTGCAGAGTCGAGCAGACAGGTTTTGTGTAAACAATGCGTTGAAAGTGGGTGAAGTGTCCAGAGAGATGAAGGAGCGCCGTGACTCCTCTTCATCTGCCTGTCAGCGTTCTCCTTCTTTGCCAAATAATACATCTGTGTCACTCGGTTCCTGTCTTCGTGTTCTCCGACTAATCTTGTTCTGTTACGCCTTGTGTCTCCGTGTGTGTGAAGTGAAGTCACTGTAGTGCAGCACGCAGAAGTCTTACATTTAATTAACCTTCTCTATAGCGCTTAAATAGCAACACGTAGCTTTTAGACTCAGCTGTTAAATTTCACATCATAGAACAATAGTCCAACACTGACATTCTTGTCTGGCAGTAAGGTTGTGTGGAGACGAGGTCGAAGCATTATTTTTGACACAGGCAGCAGCTCCACATTGGGTGATATATTCAGTATATTCTCATATGAAGAAATACAGGAATTTGCACCAGATGGCTTCAAACCGAAATAATTACATTTTTTGATGTCATCGACGACTAGCAGGGGCGGGGCCTGCTTGGGTTGTTTGATAGCTGACCAGGAATGCCTGTGATGGACGATTCTCTGTGCGTGCAGAACCTGCATTGTTACTCACTGTACCCAGAAACCCTTGAATCTGAATAGATGATGTTCTATCAGAAAGACTTTTTTTTTGTAGATAAGTCATGGAAAATGAGAACTGCAGGTTTTCCTTTTGTATCAAGCAACAAAAAAGTTGTATGTGCAACATCGCGATGACGATACTGAAATGATATATTCTCTTTTTATGATGCAGCGACAGAAGTGTATATAGCAACATGAGAACATGACAGATGCCGTAGGATTTCGTAGCTTTCACGTCGTTTATTATTAGTCTGTGTACTATAAAAGATCTGTGTGTGTGTGTATGTGGAGGGGGATTATGACATGCTCTGAAGATATACTGTGCCCCCCCCCCTCCTGCCAACCCAGCCCTCCACCCTGTTTGTCCTCTCAAGGTCAGGAACTACACCGTGGAGAAGGAGAAGGGAAGGGTGGTCTTTACACACTTGGCAGAACACACCTACTCCCCTTGTCCCACTCGCCTCCTCCTCCTTGTCACTTTCTTCCTCTTATTTTCCCCCTTCTCATTCCCCTCCTCTACGTCGTAATCACCCCACTACTCTCCCCTCTCTTCTCTCTTGCTCTTGCTCTCCTCTGTCCTCTTAAACCACCATTGTTCAGAAGATCTGGCTGTAAGATACTCCAACTCTGTTTATTTTATAAGCGCATGCTCACCACTTGATTCAAGGATAGCATTTGATTATTTTTTTTCTGCATTACAAATGCACACGGAGTCTTTGCACGTTTTCCCAAAGGACAAAGGAAACTGCTTGCATTTTGAAATATTTCAGAACCCATTAAATTAAGTTTATATGCTGTTTTTCTTGAGTAATATTTAAGTGACTACTTAGCGTTCTGAAGTTCTTCTGCTTCCTGCCAGTTAGTGGGGGAGATTATGAAGAAATTCAGTCATTCTTGGTGAGAGCAGTTTCAGGAAAACCGGTGTCCAGTTTGTCTCTGTTTAGGAGACAGATTCGTGCTTTACTCCAAAGTTGTGATTAGTCATTATTTCAGCACTGAGAACCTCTTGTGTCTGGGTAGATAACTAGCCAAATACAGCATATTCTGTTGCTAATCAATACCCAGAGAGGTGTCATGTCAGTTGTTTTTGATTGCTCAGGGAGAATACTCAGGAGAAAGAGGCTTTATTTCTCTAGTTTGGAAATACAAAAAGCCTGCACCAGTTAAATAAATGTCTGCCAGTCACTATTAGGCATATCTCATTCTGGGAAGACCATGGGCAAGCAAAGCTGGACTGATCAGAGAAAGAGAAAGTTGGCAGGCACAGAGGAAAGGATGGCACAACAGAGAGCAGATGGTTGGAAGGTAAAGGTAGGAAAATGAAAGATCTATGAAGCAGGTGAGGGGATCTGTGCAGCCATGGATTGATATGTCCACTAATCCCCCACTGTGTTGACAGGTGGGTCCAGTCATCCCTACAGTGCAGCTTTGCCAAGCGAGGCCGTCGGCCTAGCAATGCCAGGCTTCAGCTGTGGGCACGGGGTCCGGCGAGCGTGCCCGGTGTACCACTTTACAGAGAGAACAATGTTTACTGGTCAGGGCCCCCAGCGAAAGGTTATTATTTGGACATGACTTGTGGGCTCTTTCAAAATCTGCCAAACAGATGGCAGAAAAATGGCAGTGTACACACAAGGCACAAATATAGAACCAAGTTTCATAGTTTCATTTTAATGTATTCAGCTAGGACGGTAATTGGATTTTCTGCTAACAAGAGGGGGCTACCACTTGGGACAGAAGCTAGCTCTGGCACTTTTCTTTAATGTGCTCAACATAATTTGAGGCATTGCTTTCCAGGACACCGATGCCGGACAATAAGGTCCGGTTCACAACCTGCATTTTCGATTCATCTCAAAGGTGTTGGATGGGGGTTGAGGTTAGGTCTCTCTGCAGGAGAGCTAATTTCTTGAACACCAAGCTGCATAAACCGTTCCTTTATGGACCAGGTTTTGTGCATTGTCATGTTGTCAAACTGGAAAGGGTCTTCCCAACCAGTTTAGGGAATCCGGGGACTCTTGTCTAGACTCAAGTTCCCTTAATTGGAACAAGGGGACATAGCCCGAACCATGAAACCAGTAATATTTAATACTAATCGCTAACAGCCTGGATGGCCCTCTGCAGAGTAACTCACCACGGTGACATTTCCCAATTCCCAATCCTGTCCCCGCTGACTCTGTCTCCCACCATGGATAAATGTGTCGCTTGCTTCACTTCTGTGTTTTGTTTTGCCACTGTGGACTTTGTGCTGAATAGCTGATTGGGCTGGCCCTCTTTCCAAAAAAAAAAAAAAAAAAAAAACACTTTGTCTTTCTGTGGGCTTAAGTGTTCCTCTCAGGCAGTGGCTGGGGCCTCTGTGAGTCCCTGAGTATCACTGCCCTGCCTTGATCTTGTTTACTTAGTATTCCATCTGAGCCCAAAAACAAGGAGGAGGAACAAGGAAGTTGGGGAAAAAAGGAGAAGAAGAAGAAGACGAAGAGGAAGAGGTTGGCTACCTCACCCTTTTGCAACCTCTCCACTCTGCTCTTCGACACTAGAAAGAACTTCCACCCTCTGGTAACTTTTCAAAGCTGCCAGTAATGGTCTTTGAAGCAGCCATCAAAAATGAGTGTTTTTTATCCTCTTCTTTTTTTTTTTTGTCAGACCGAATGCTCTGAGGGGTTGGTTGACTTTTCGTCTGTGAGAGTTGTATATGTGAGAGGAAGAGATAGGGAAACATAAAGAGACCGAAGGGTCTGACTGCCAGAAAGGACGGAAGTATGTTTGTGTTTTCTTTCCTTTGCACCTTTAGAGCTTTATCTTATTCCTCTCCTCTCTTTTGTTCATTCTTTCCAGCTCAATTTTGTTTTCCAGCCCAATATGATAGCTGAGAGAATGAGCAAGAGATGTGTTGTATTTTTTATGTGTTTGATTTTTTGCTTTTTCTTTTTTTTTATTACTTTGCTTCGCATTTTTTTTTTTTTAGCTTTCTCTCCAACACTTGTTTGCACTTCCACAGCCCTCAAAAAAAAACCGAGAGAGGGCTAATGGCTAGAGAAAGAGTCTCCAATCAGATAAATGTCAATTCTTATTCATTCATAATTGAAATCTTAATAATATTGATATTAATAATGACTATTTTTAGAGGTGCAGCAAAATAGTTTTATGCACAGTCGGACGTACTTCCTCAACATCACAGAAATGTTACTTAGTCTGATTATCAGACAAAAAAGCTGTCTTTTGTTTGAGCAAATAGACTCCTCTAGATGTGTAGCCTAAGTTTGTTATTTGGATCACTTACCTTTGCATCACTACACTTTGGTCTCGGTTTTGAGCTTGATGAACTTGGGCAAATCCTGCCATTGAAATGCGTCTCACAAGCTCCTCTTCAGTTGCAGAATGCAGCTAGAAGGGAGTCACACTGTTTATTGTGTAATTAGCTGCTGCCTTAGTAAATCACACGCAAATTTGGAGCGCCTCTCAATTTGCATCAGCCTGCATGTCAATCTGCATGTCCTAATTCTAGTCTTCAGTATCTGGTGGGTTTTTGTTGGGCGAAATTCTGTGGCCCCACAGGGCGTGATGCATTTTACATGCAGTTCTTTTTTGGAGAAATGGAAACAGAACTGGAGGAGAAATATATAGAGAGAAAACTTCCTCACCAGAGAATCAGAGGAAAAAGCCGATACAGTCGTCTGGAAAGTGCGGAACGATACACACAGTAGCAAACTCCAACAGAAATCTTGTCAAAATCAAATATCCATTTGACAGTTGGAGGAAAACATGACTTCTCTCTTTTTCACTCCAAAGGTCATGGAGTGAAAGAGCATGTATCTGCCTCAGATGTGTTTTCAGTATCAGTTGCAGTCTGTCCTCAGCTCACCCCGCTGCACATCACAGTGTGAGTGCACAGCCCAGGCTGGGTGATGCTTGACTGGGTGGGTGACTTCTAATATGATCGCCTGCGTGTTTGACTGAGTGCAAGGGTTCGTCTTTCTTTGTGTGTGTGTGTGAAGGTGATTTCAGCAGAATAAAAGCACTTTGTCACAGCACTTGAGTGGATATTTCCAGAGAGTTTGCTCTTCTGTAACAGTGGCCTTTGTGCTCTTACTCTCAATTAAAGCAGAGAAGAATATCTGTTTTCACTCCACTAAAATTTACAGTTGATATCAAAACTTTGACCCCAGCTGAACAATAAACTTTTATTAGGATGAAATTTCTCTCAGCAGGAAAATGCCAGTGTATTTTTATGTGTCCAATGCCAAATTTCTTCAATATCTGGTCATGGAGGGATTCCTGAAGGAGCCTGCCGGGCTCAGGCCCCGGGGTCGGAGGAGTCAAATCTATATGTTTGGGCACATATTGCCTTTTGTTTGGATAAAACCTGAATGACAAATAAGGGCTTCAAATTAACGAACCAAAGGGACATGAACGAAGAAAATAAGATGTGTAGTCAATAAAGGCCTCCAATAAAAGTTTCTGCTTTAGCTACAAGGATTGGAAAGTTAAAGTTAAAATTACAAAGTAAAACTTTTCTATGCATCTTTTAAATAAAATGAATAAGCTAGAGAGGACAGTAGGCTAAAATCTCACACACAAAA
The DNA here is from genome assembly GCF_002260705.1 of Seriola dumerili. Taxonomy (NCBI): domain Eukaryota; kingdom Metazoa; phylum Chordata; class Actinopteri; order Carangiformes; family Carangidae; genus Seriola; species Seriola dumerili. Next base: position 298,212 of record NW_019174274.1, on the reverse strand, counting down.
ATACATATACAAAGAAGTCTAGAATAGTTCCTATACTTGAAATATAAAATGGTTTGAACTAGGGCCGCATGATATGCAAAACATCATATTGCACATTCATTGGAAAAAAAAAACAAAAAAAAAACAACATAAAAATGATCAAACAAACACATTCCCTTACATCTGAAGAAGATGTGTAGGCCGCAGCATCACCGCTGCACACACAAAAAAAATTGCAGCTTGATTTGGATAGTGTACTATTTCGATAATGCTTAGATGAATTATGCAGCCCCGGTGTGAAGTTATCATGGTGTGGTGAATTATCTGGAGATAGCTTAGGAGGTGAAATTCTTGTCTTTGTCAATTTCCATGTGATGATTTTGGAAAACTTTCATGTTTATCTTCCATTCAATACATTTTAGTGAAATAACCATGGAAATAGGTTGATGTTGTATAACTACAATATATTTGTATCTTATAATAGTGCAATTTAACTCCTTTTAATAATGTTGCATTTCTGCATCACTGCTTTGTTTAATCACGTCGTCTACATAACTGTGATTATCAGATGGGATGTTTTCCCCAGCAGAAAGTAATCGCCCGTAGCTGCCACTTATTGCTATTTTTATGTTGTTCTTGTTTTTGTTTTTTTTACCCCAGAATTTGTTGCTTTTATTGCCCCCCCACCCCCACCCCCAAACACCTTTATGTTGATTTATATCCTGGAGGGAGGGATGATGAGAAAGTAGATATCCTCACATGTAAGACTCAATCTGCTGCTGCCCTTGCAGCCCCCGTACCTGTACCCCCCCCCCCCCCCCCCCTTCCCCTAAGACATGGAGGAAAGAGGCGGAAACAAGCGTAGGAGATGGTACATATTTCTCTTTTGAACTTCACAGGAGTGAGGTGCTTTCAAAACGCTCCCAGGTGCAGATTTTTCTTAGATGTGAGGAGGAAGGCCAGCGAGTTCAGAGAGAGAGGGAGGGACAGGAGAAGAAGTGAGGGAGGAAGAGGAGGAGATAGAGAGGCACTGAAAAAAAAGGGCTGGAGAAAGAGAAGGAAAGAAAGGACGAATGTGAGAGAGCATAACAGAAAGAGGAGGAATGGATTTGTGTATCCCACTGGGGGTGAAACGGTAAGCCACTTTCTATGTTTTGGAGGAAGTGGATTGATTTTCCCTTGTGTGACCTCTGTCTTACTCGCTGCTTTTGCCAAGTGTGATACAAAAGTCTTTTAACTGGAGGTGGAAATACACCGGCTGCCGCATTTGGAAACAGTAGAAACTGTACCGAGTCCAAATGTTCTCAGGCGTGGTGCAGAACAAAGTCAGAAAGTTAGGCCTACAGGTGTAGCCTTTGTGTCGGCGCCAGCTTTTTATTACATGCCTACTGAGCCTTATACCCAAACAGAAAGTTTATAGAAAAGTCAGTATATACAAGGTTGAGTTTGTTAGAAATGTATCTACCTGCTGTTGTGTCTGTAACTTATATCAAACCAAAGATACCCAATGAAAAAAAGTCAGTTAAGTAGTTTTAGTGCCTAAACCTAACCAAGCCATCTTCAGGTTGGAGGGCTTGTGTTGGACCTGGATATACATTTCCTGTGACTACACGGGAAATATGTATAAAGTGAAAACTACAAAATACAAACTAGTTGGTGCAAAAATTGAGCATTTCCAGCTGTTATTCAACAAAGATCCCCACCCACTGGTTTGTGTCACTTACTTCTTTGTGCTCGTTTCCATCCACGCTCCCTCGGTGCAGAACTCCTGTACATTCTCAAGCCCCCTTCAACAGGTCATGTCCGCACGTTGGATCAGTGAAACATAAAATTGAAGACTCTTAGCCTTTTGACATCTCCTCACAGGGCTTCAAAAGTTAATCTGCCCTCTGCTGAATTCAAATTAACTTGACCTTCCCCTTTACAGCCCGCGTGTCCCACTGAACCTCTTAAATGGCACAGGACAGACCAGTGCTGTTTGCCTAAATGATACAAGCCGCGCACCCCTGAGGCCTGGATGCAAACACAAATTACCTTTAAGAAAAGAGGCAGGGGTGGGGGTGGGGTGGGGGGGCTCCACAGGTGAAGGTCAAAGCAGGCTCTGGTGCGGCCCCACCGTCCCTCCAAAACCAGAAAAAAAAAAAGTCTTGACTGAATGCTGCGTCTGGGCTCGGTATAAATCACAGAGCTGTAAAACTGGTTCTGTCTACACTGCCCACCCTCATAAATTGGCATCTCCCTGCCACCCCTCGTCCCAGCGCCGGCTTCACACATGCTTTATGACAAGAAGATCAGACCACTAAATGAACGGAGGCGAGGGGCTCGTAAATCGTCCAGGTGACGACGCTGATACAGCGAGGGAGGTTGTTTCGGTTGACTCTCGACCAAAGACGAAAAAGTGAGGAGACAAAAGACGGAGCCGGGTGGTGGAAACTTTGTACTTTTTGCAGTTATCTCCTCTGGCACATATGCAGGACATTACGTCATCATGCTGGAGCCTTAACACACCTCATGTATTTCCTGTAGCGTAGATGGATTTCCTTTTCAACCACCAATTTGCATATTAATGAAGAAAAATTGATTTCCTCCAAACTCTTTCAACTCCTTCGTTTTAAGACACAGTATCCACATTAATACCTTCCATATGTTATGTGAAGACAAGTCTGTTGACATAGAAGTATTTGCTAATTATACATTAATTTACTTAACTAATGGCATCATTAGCATAAATGGTTGTTGGTGATTCTCTGTGTGTGTGCCTGTGGCTTGTGGATGAATACAGATGTGCTAAGATTTCATTTCAGTGTCGTTTTAATTGCAGCTCCTCAATTGAATATGACGCTGAAATCATATTGACGGCTGTAATTGTCAGATTATGTGAGGATATAATGAAAGATTCTTCCAATACAAGGCGCCACAGTGTTGCTACGGAAGGCTGGCATGAAAATAAAACGCCCGTAATATGAGATACACTTTAATTCAGCTCCCGAAGGACTCAGTGCTTTCATGCTATTGATTTATGTTACAGAGAAGCTTCATATTTTCTATCAGCATCTGTATTCCAGAGTTGTTCACAACGATCAATGCAGCTTAAATTCTCACAGATGTGTTAAATGACACTCCTGCTGTAGTGCTGTTCTCTGCCTGTGATGTTCAGGGCTGGATCCAGCTTCGGTGAGGTGCAGGAGCCGGAGCAGTTTCACCGCCTTTGTTTTGGAACGCACACATGCTGTGTTCCTTTCTGTGCAGAGGAGGAAATTAATTTACCTACAGGGGGCAATTTTGCTCGCGCAAACTGTTTTGAGAAGCCATTTTTCATTCTTTATGGGGCCATTTAATCAGAATCCCTGTTTGAAAATAGACAAACTCTCGCATTAATTTTAGAATTATGACACTGTGGCGTGTGGATAGCTGCTCTTTTCAGCTCTCCAGCCTTGTGTTCAGGGTCAGCCCCGCAGCCACTGAGGCAGTTTCAGAGGCAGTTTTTTCCATGGAAGATGGAAGAGCGTTTACAGCAACTCATCTCATGGACCATGTCAGGGTTTTCTGTAGCCTTTCAAATCCTTGAAATGTCCTCAAAAAGTTTTTTGCTAAATAATTGAATGGCAGTGATCTGCTTTTTCTCACAGCTCCCCTGAATGAACACTGAGAACCAAAAGACTTATTTTTCATATACAAAGCACTTGGGTCTTACTCAACTGTTGTATCTCTGCCTGCCTCTGAAAACAAAATTATTCTTAGAGCGTTCGACTGCCAACATTCCTCTGCTAGTTTATTTTGAACTCTTACATTCTGCTCTGATTTGTATCATCATAGTTGTTGGTGTTTCATGTTGCTTTTATGCTTCATGGTGCAAAACCAAGGAAACAACATTGTTGTTTTCTTTTTTCTCTTCTTAGAGGAGCAGCAAACACTGTGGGAATTCAAGGTGTGTGTATGTGTTTCTTATACCTGCCCAGGAACACCTGCTTTTTGTGTGTGCTGTTCATTCGCATACTGACCAGACCGGCTGATCCTTGTGCTTAATGGATGGAACGACCTGAGATTTGCCGTCCCGTGGTGCACACTCAAGGGACTGAGGCATCAATAGGCAGAAAACACACAATTATAGTCAGCTCGACAAAACATACAAACACACACAAACACACACACACACACACACACACACACACACACACACACACACACACACACCAGTTACCCATAATATACTTTGCACTACCCGGCCTTTCTCTGTTATTGCACTTGACTTTTTTGCCTCCTCTCTTCATTTTTATTCCACATTTTCCCCTGGATGCACCTTTGCAGACTCACATGGTTCTCACTTCTTCCATCCATCCATCCATCCATCTATTAAAATTTATTATTAGTAAGCCCTTCTCCTTTTTCCAAAGTCACTGCTCCCTTCCTTTTTACTGTATTCACATTTCATTAAATACTGTAACATACCTGCTCAATCTATAAATAATATATTTTCTGCCCTCAAATATGTGTGTCTGTGTTTCCCCTGGTGAATGTGTGCACCAGTGTGTGCAGTGTGTGTGTGTGTGTGTGTGTAGCAGCATCTCCCGGGTTCTGCTAATTAAAACATCTCCTGTCTTAATTTCCCTCAGATTAACATCACACGTGCACGCAGCTCAGGCAGGAGGACTCGTCAGCTGCCATACATTGACACAGTTTGTGTGTGCTTTTTTGCCTCTGCGCCTCTGAGCTTTTTGCGCACTCTTTGTGTAATCTCACAGACATTATCTTAGTGAGACCATCTCTCCCACAAAGAGATTTCGTGATTACAGGCCTAACCCAGAAACTTCAAGATGCATGAATAAAATGGCCTGAATAACCCAGTCCATTTGACATTCTTTCAATCAAATCTCCTAAAGCTGACATTTTCCCCGAACTCCTCGCTCCCCCAGTTGTGTATTTCACACTGCCTTGATGTTCTCCTGAGCACCAGCAGAACTTTCAGGAAGTCGTCTGAAGATTTCCCACGTTGATGTGTATGAACGATGCTGTGCCTTTCCTTTTTAAAAAAAAAAAAAAAAAAAAAAGGCGGCTGTGGCTGTTTCTGTTGCGAGGGCCTGTCATTAGACGAGAGTGCTGGCATGTGGATGTAGCCGTGTCATTAGCACCATGTTCTCCCTCGTCCATCAGCGCTCCTTTATGGCACATTTCACTCCCAACTAGGTCATTCACGTTTTGCTCGGCAGATGGAATAGCCTGAGCAGCGCTGAGACATAAAGCAGGCAGGCGCGTAATGATGCACACACACATATACTTTTGTACACAGACACATAACCACACTTCTTTCTTCCTGCTAAGAGACACATATGCCCGCCACTTCTTTTTTCTTTTTCTGCATCACTCTGTTTGCGCCGCTGCCCTGCTCTCAATATCACTCAGAGAGGGAAGAAATAGGCAGCCACACATGGATGCACTATTATTGTTTCCCTCTCCGCTGTCAAACTCACTTCCCCGCACACAGCCTGTGAAACACAAACACACAACCCGTTGCGACAGGCATTCTCTCGGGGAGGAGCAGGGTAATCATGCCGCGGCACCTCTGGCAAGGCTAATTAAACCAGCACATCTGTGGTTTATTCCACATCTGGAGCAGGTGGCAGCGTCGCCCCCAGAACCTTCCCTCCCCTCCCTTCCCCTCCCGCCTCCGCCGCCTCGTGACTGCACTGCTAGACAATGACGGCTGCAAGGGCGCACTCATACCTCCATGTCTGTCTTTTATACTTTTTAAAACCCTAGTCTTCAATGAAAGTGGATGGGGCATTCGGTCTGGCATAACAAGGGCAAAGGTGCAGGGGCCAGAGCTCCTTTGTGCACCTTTATTTAACTCACTAGAAATTTAATCATCTCTGCAGATATCTCCCCACACTTGGTCTATATCATAAAATTCAATACTTAACCATAAAAGCTCATATCAGACAAAATTTTGATTAAAACTTGCTTTTTAAAAAAAACACCTCTCAGAAATCTGCTCCCCACCTCCGTCCTTCTGTTCTTGCTTTCTCCCTTTCCCGGCTCGCCTCTGCCGAGTTCTGACACAAAAGTGAACCTCTCAAACTGGAATCTCATTAAAGGCAGATTCAAAGTCTCAATCGAGCCAGTGGGAATAGGTGAAGGTTTATCCAAGCGAAATCAAGTCAGACAGGGAGACGGGCTGGTCGGAATTGACAGCCCTGGGTGATGAATCAAAGCCAGCAGGAACCTCAGGAGTCTTCAATTACACCATTCTCCAGGGCAAAAAAGAAGAAGACTTTAGTGTCTTTATTTGCATGCCCTAGTGATTATGATTGTGTAAAAAAAAATAAGCTTTATCTAAACTACTAAGGTCATTTGCGTCAGTTAAACATCCTATAATCTTAACTTTGGATGTCTTTCAGCCTTAATCTGAATTCACACTTCCCATGATTCCTCTGCATGCTCTGCATCAAACTTTATTATCTCTTTTCTTTCTGAAATTGTTATGGGATTTTCTATTCAAATTACTTCTTATTTGGCTGATTCTTGGTGACCCTCCAGCCTTCACAGCATGTCCCCCGAGGCCTGATGACATGCCTTTAACAAGGAGCTTATTGCAGTGTTATTGCCCAAGCATCTAGAAGGTTCCAGGGGCCTGAGGGCATATGTGATGGCGCTGACAGGTCCTGGGGACTCGACTGTCACTGTCAGGGAGCCAGCGGGTCGGCCCGATGCAGTTGTCAAACGCCAGGCGAGGAAACACAGGCGAACCCGCGCGTTTGTTAATAGATCCGTATCGTTGCTGCGCTTGTGCATATGCAAACACACGGCGAAGACGTGCATGGGAACATGGCGGCGTGCCGTACATGCTCATGCAAAATGAAAACATAATGTTATTCCTGCCACGGTGTGACAGGAGCACACACACACACGCGTATGAACCACACACACTTGCGCGCGCACACACACACACACACACACAACCTGGTGAGTCCTTCGGGAGCCCCTGACAGCTCTGCCCTGAGCCTCCAATCCGTCTCAGGGAGCTCCAAACACCCAGTGCAATTACTCTTTCTTGCTGACTGCACCTGCACAACATAATTGAGAAGGCTACTGGGGCTTTGTCACTTAAGGTAAAGATGTAAAAGAAAAAAATGTGCCCTGGCTAAGCTGCAGAACTGCAGCACGGGGCTATTACTCCTCAAACAGCAGGTGTGTCTGACCACACACCTCTATCTGTGTTTGTTTGTGTGTGAGCGAGTCTGTTCCTATATCTGTCTGCTGAAGGACACAGTGTCAGACCTTTGAGGCAAAGAGAATAAGGTTCCTCCACAGTAGCTTTTGTATTGAATATTCTGTGATGAATTTGCAAGATTTGAGCTCTGCAGACAATTCTGTCGAGATGGCACGTCAGCCGGACCCCGAATATCAAATATTCATGCATTGTCCGGCGTTGGAGTTTGGCATTAATGGTTGGAGAGTCAGTTTTAATGATCAGAGATTTAATTAAGCTCCAATGGTGTAACTAGTGCTGGCTTCTTGAGACAAGGGGATCTGGAGAATCCCCCAGTCTTCTTTAATGAAACCAGCAGCAGGTCATTGTCTGTAATGAGGAAATTGACTTGGATCTCATTATATGTGTTTTATCTAATTTCATATGTTGTTAGAAGAAGATCCAGCTAAATGAACTGAAGTGAAAAACCTAATGTCTTTACGTTAAAGTGGTTTCAAATGGACTTTTTTTATACAGTTGCAGGTCATGAGCGTTAAACTCTCGCTGACGTCACTCCCACGTCACTTGCCATTTAACTTATCTGGCAAGCAGTTATAAAGCTCAAGCTTTGAAATGAAGTTGAGTGGTTGAAATGGCAGATCTCTGTGACAACATTTTTAGTAAGCTGGCAATCACGCAGTTTGCTTATTTTCCAGCCACCTCGACTGGGAGCCAAATCTCTTCTTTCTGCCCCGTTTCCAGTGAGGAAAACAGGCCTCACACTGTGAAGCAAGAATTCATCAGCTTATTAACATTGACACAGTTGTATTTAGCAGTGATAGAAAATGAAATTTAAAAAAAAAAAAGTTGAAGTTTCCTTTCCTTTGAAAAGATTGATACCACTCATTTTTGTTTGGTGAATATGAAGCTAGAGTCAAGTAACTAAAATAGCTTAGCATATTTCTTGGTCAGGCGCAGTCACTTCCTTAAGTCCTGACTGTGAGGTTGCCAGGCAACTATCAAAAATAGGAAATAGTCCAGCACATATGTTAAACCCCCTAAAACCAAAAATTGTTTTTATGATTATTAGGGATATCGTGCTAATGAGTTAGCTTTAGAGGTGCTGGTGGGCTAACAGTCTCCTGGTTTATATTTAAGGGACATGGTCCCCCATCTGCCACCTGTGGCACCAACCCTGCTCCTGGTCCCAGTGGGTCACGTGACACTGAATTTTAACTTCATCTGTCAATCACTTCAGCTTTCGCTCCGTTTTTCTGTCCTTCTCTGAACCTGAGCCCAATTTTCATGGATTTACACACACACACTTAGAAGTCTGTTGAATTGTTAAGTGGGCCTATTTATGAGCCATCATGTCTTTTGTAAAGTCTTGCCCACTTTTGCAACTTTTCTGCTCTTTTATTTTTTTCTCCTTCCTTCTTTCAATACCTCCACTCCATCTTCCGTCAGACTTTGCTCCTTTCATCCAAAACTCCTCTCTTCCTTCCCTTCCTCTCCTGTCTCCTCACTCCTCCTCTTCCTCCTCCCTCCAGCCCACCTGTAAAAAAAAAAAAAAATCCAACTTTCATCCCCCTCTCTTATGCATTCCCCCTGAAGGCAGACTAAGCTCTTTCCCTATCTCCTCCCGCTCTCTCTTAGCCCTCTCTCATTCCCCCGTCTCTCTTGTACTCTGGATCACTTGTGGGCTAACTTGTGCAGAAAAAGACACACCTGCTTCAGACACACACACACACACACACTCCCCTGTCATTTGTCAACACTGTCAGCTCGGATGGAAGGAAACTTGCCTATGCCTTCCTACCTAGCGCCTACTCTCCCTTCTTTATGTCAAATCCCACCACAGCGGTGTAGGCAGCGCCTCAGCCATCAGTCTCACCTCTGATATCAAGGAGAGCAGCTAGACTTACTGACTCCCGCCCGTGAGTGAAGGAAAACTGTCACATCATGGTGGAAAAATGTGAGACGTCCCTTAAATATAGATTGAAATCACCATGACAGAAAGATAAACTCACCAAAAAATTACAATTTGAAGAAAAGGACTTTGAAGCCTTCAGATCGTAGCAGCTTATTTCTGGCGCGCTGTCACACTAATCCTTGGAAAGTCAACTTTGTTAGCATGTTAAAACATCTTGAAGCTTTTGTTTGATCTGAAGCATATGACGGATTTCGTTTTCCATGGTCCAGTTCCAATTTAAGACTTCTTTTTCTTCACCACATAAAAGAAGCACCGACATTCAAGACACCGTGGCATGTGAAAACACTTGCGAGTAATTATCTAGAGTTCATAATCTCTCAGTTCTGCTCAACTGAAACATCGTCCGACGTCCTTAAGTTAATTCTTTTTTGTCTCTCTTGGCTTTACGTTCAAAGAAATGTAACAGTGATTTACATTTTCTCGCTGGGAGGGAGTTTTTCTTCTCTCATGGCGGAGGCCGAAAATTTGCTCATCTGACACCAAACTTAAAATGCTCGATGGCCTTTTGTGGAAAAGTTACACAAAATTCACTCTGACATGAACACTACACAGTGTGTGTGTGTTTGAAGCAGCATTTAGAAAAATAGACACTTTAATGCTGAAATTGGTTGCCTATAGTAGAACAAATATTAACATTAAACCGAAGGGCCACTCTAGCTCTGGAGCTACACTTCATTTAACATCCCAGAGGAAGGAAAATAGTGATGACTTTGGTTAAATTATTTCTTCAATATAGCATAACCCCTGCTCATCACACAGTGGTGTTTCCTCTTCACACTGATTGCCTTTACATTGTCGCTTGCCTACAGAAAGGTTGCGGCTCATTTCTTAACTTTGCCACCGAAGCGTCAGAAGCAATTAAGTCTCAGCATTTGAGGTCCTGCTTTCAAGTCAAATGAGAGGCAGGGAGGGAGGGAGGGACAGGGAGGGAGGAGATGGGGAAGGTCAGACAGGGTGCATTACAAAGATGACACAAAGTGCTACATATCTTTTTTTTTTTTTGTATCAGTATTCATACACTGCAGAGATAGAGCGACTGCTAAGTTTTTAGACCAATGAATATGAAAAAAAATTAAAAAATCAAATATAAATATTATTTTTAATCATTTTGGTAGCTGCATGGAGGTAGTTTAACGTTGCATTCTTGTGAGATAAGCTGTGTGGCCCAGTGTGAGGGCCCGTCAACTCGTTCCTACTCGCTGTTCACGCCGTGCAAAAACGATCCAGGCCCGCTGGAAAATGTCCCAGTGCTCCCAGCACAGGCTGCCCACCTGTGGCCCTTGTGTGTGTTTTAGAGTGAAACCTAGTCACATTTTTTTTTTTTTTGCAACACACTGCGAGATGAAACTGTTTTTATTCACGCAGAAATGACAAAGGAAGCAGCCAGCCAGGAAGGAAAAAGAAAAACAGATAGCCGTGTGCAAAAGCTCTCACATGGAAATATGTTTGTAGTCAAGTGAGCACAACAGGTGGTTTCACAAATGCAGTAAAGACAGGGATCTTTGAGTCAGAATACATGGTTTGTGCTTTTTCATTTAAGAAAAGAACAAGTCTGTAGAGGTTCCTTCTCTTCAGTCCTGTATTTGTGCGCCACCCGGCTTTTACATTTATTTATAAGCTGCAATGGTTTTGTTGCTCGGCCAACATGTTGTTCTTTAAAAGTTAGGTCAGACAGGATCAAGGTAAACGCTTGATGTGTGTGTGTATGTGTGTGTGTGTGTGTGTGTATTACTCAGAAAGTTGTTCTTGCATGCGAACAACTCAGATGTACAATGATACGCCGTCGTCTCTTCGCTCCGCCGAGGTGGAGGGAGGAGGGCTGGTGGTAATTACTCACAAGTTCCTGAGTTCATTACTACCCCAATGAGCAATAACCATCCTTCAGTCGGTACGGAGCGCAATAACCCATTTAATTTCATAATTATCGATTGCTTTGGATGGCCACACTGAAAGGTCAAGACGAGTTTTTTTTTTTTTTTTTTCTTCTTCCTCATCTCTTAGCGCATGAAAGCAGGTTGATTTGAAAGAAGAGGCATGGAGGGAAAGACTGACTCACACAGACAGACTCTCCCGCTGAGCGTCTGACAACTTGTTGGCTGATTGGTGATGAGGATGCGCACAAGCATATACACACACACACACACACACACACACACAGACTGGAGTACACATGTACCAAACACACAGAACCAGCCAAGAAAATATCACACATACATATTCACTTTTCCAACAGCTGACAGTACAGGGCAAGAAAACGGTTTCTTACACACACACACACACACACACACACACACACACACACACACACACACCCACTTAGCATTACACGTACAAATAATGCACACAAACGCATCGTAAATATTCAGGCAAGCTTTTCTTCTTTGCCAAGCGTTTCTTCAGACAGTCAGTCTGTTGCAGCAGCTTTTGTATTTTCATCTCGGTTGCAGCGACGGTTCCCTCACTGACAGCTCTCTGGCCTTTCCTGCGTGTCTTCGGCTCTTCTTGTTTATCCTTTTCTCTTGCTTTCTCCTCACTTCTTGCTGTCTGTTTGTGTTATTTCTACTGGCTGTGGACGGAGGAGGGAGGCATCTTTAATGGGAAGCTTTTTAAGGGAGACAGATTTTGATTATTTTGTCTGCATTTGTACCTCTGGGGTGACTCATGAGAGGTGAAATCAAGCCTGTTTGGTCAATGAATGAATGCAAGTTAATTAGTTAATTCATTACTGTGGATCTTCTTCTTCTTTTTTTTTTTTTAGCTTAGCTACATAAAACAAGACTGTTCTGCAAAAAAACAAAAATAAATGAGAGACTAAAGCAGCAGAACTGGTTCAAATAAATCCACAAAGACTCAAGAGTGATCTGTAAAACAAAAACACACATATAATATGACTGTAAACACTAATATAAATTACCCTGTGTCCTGTCTTTGCCCCTAAGCCACTCCCTCCCATCCCTCCTCGCCCTGTCATCGCCGCAATTCCTGACTCATCAAACGCTATTGTCATACACCCTCCATCGCCGGCACACCGGGCTAAATTATTGGCCCCTTTTTAATAAGGCTATGGATTGTTTGAGGAATGGCAGCGGCACTGCTGTTGATTATATCGAAAGCCTGTTGTTTTATATCCCGCGAATGTCAGATTTCTGCTATTTACATCCCTCAACTCCGGCACGCCAGCGAATGGCTATTGATTTTGCCAAAGATGAATGGAGTGGCCGCGTGGAATTAAAAACAAAAAGACAAAAAAGGGGTGAGAAGGGGAGGAGGATGGGGAGGGGGGAGAAATCAAGGAGTGCGATGTTGTGAAGGAGAAAAGACGAGGAGGAAGAGCGGGGATACTAGATGACAAACCAAAGTCGGTGTCTGTAAACTCAAACCAGAGCTTGCGTTTGACTTGGACGAGTTTTATAGCAACTTACACACAAGGGTTTCAGCGCCTTGTTTGGGCGTCCATCTTGGCCGGCTCTGTAAAACAAAATAGTTCCATATTTTACTCTTGGCATCGGTTTTTCAAGCAATTTCAACGGACTGGGATTGAGTTCAAGACGTGGCGGACTGTTTGATGCTGTTGCCATGTTAGCAGCCGATCATCTCCATTGAATCTTGTGCCTACGGCTACAATAAGTGGTCAAGAGCCAGACTGCAGACTCTGTGTGTTTCAAGCCTTCATCTGAAGGAAAAAAAAAATACCCCTCTTACGCACGCTGTTACACATCAGCAATCTGTGGTGTTCAAAGCTTCCCAGAAGTTATTTTTCAATGAAATGATGTACATTTTTTAGTGAAGCTCCTGTTTTGTCTGCTTCTTCCTTGAGTTTTGTCTTGAGGTTCTAGTTCCCTGTATTTGCCAGAATATCTTCAAACCAACTCCAGAGACGTGCTCCTTCTTCCAAACACAACATGTGTCTTGGCTGCTTTTCAGGTATACTGGCAAAACAAGCTCACCACCGGCTCCATTAGTAGTTGTCTCACTTCACATCTTAGTGAGCAGATGAGCCCAGTGGTTCCGTTTTCCATTTGTGGAGCATCGTAAGGAATCCGAATACAAAAGAAGTCTGTGCCATTTGATTTGTTTGGAACGGATTTGTCTCCGTCTTACTTTGGAAACAAACACGCACTTTGGTTTATCATCATTAAATAGTGGTTAAAAAAAATTAATAATTAAAATTAAAAAGTGGTATCAAAGCCTGATGTGAAGTATTAGTTAAAGTTGAGTGTAACTGCACTGCAAACACATCAGCATGAGCTGATTCGTTGCTTTACGTTGTACCTGAAAGAAAAGTGATTATTTTGGGGCAAAACAGGTCAGTTTAATCTGTAACCTCGAGCTCTGGGGAATTACAATGGGTGTTTTTTTTTTAACTATTGTCTGACATCTTTAGGCAAAACTGTTAATAAATGAATCAAAAAGTAATTAGCAAGTTAATCTATAATGAAAGTAGTCGAACTGTGACACAAATGACTTTTTAGAAACGGAAAATGAAAGTCATTTATAGAACAAAAATGCCAGACATTTGTTCCCTATGAGTAACTACTGCTTTTCTTTGACTCGTGTTGTTGTAGATTGAATATCTTTAGGTTGTGGGCTGAGGAGCAGAGGGAATAAGTGAAAGAAAGACTGTAGAAAAAGGGAGTTGGAAGATGAGGGAGGGAGGGAGTGATGATAGGAGGACAGGAGGAGAGGCAGACCTTGATGGACGGCACACAAGGAGAAAGAGTGACGTCAAAAAAACGGAGTTTGGGAAAAATAGGAAGGAATGTTTGGAAGGGGGAGCAGGAGACGAAGAGCGGAAAAAAAAGATGACAGGAGTGGAATGAGGTGGTGGGAGATGGAGGGAGGGAGGGAGGCCAGTGACCGAGTACAGATAGATGAATGACATTTTGGATTCTCTCAGCAATAAAGCGTCTCCCTAGACACAGGCTGTCTGGGTTTAGATAGAGGCCGTCACACTGAAGGGCTCATTTGCCTTTCAGTTGCTCATTACATCCAACCCAAACTTATTTCCTCCTCTGGGAGCCCAGCAACCACCCCCCACCGGCCCCACAACACACTCCCCATCCCCACACCCCCACCCGGTCCTCTGACTGTTTGTGTGTGTGTATGTGCTTACATGTGCAGCCGTGCATGTGTGCTAACATGCAGGATATTTTTTGCATGGGTGGTGGTGCTTTTGTGCGTGTGTGTGTGTGTGTGTGTGTGTTTTTCATTTTGGGGGGCAAAATGACAGTGTGGACAGCAGCTGTTGTGCATTGTATGTGTGTGTGTGTGTGTGTTTGAGTGTTTGTACGTGTTTCATTATCTCTGTGGCTTGTTGTATTTGTGACACGCCACTTCACTTTGTACACAATTTGAAGGCGACTGCCGTGCTTGGAATACTCAAATTAGTGAATCTCGCTCAACATGGACACACACACACACACACACACACACACACACACACACACACACACACACACACACACCGTAATGTGATTTATAAGAGGAGAACAAAGCTAAACACACTTGAACAAGCACAAATAAGCATACACACACACACACACACACACACACATTTACACCAAAGGCGTATCCCTCCTTAGATACGATACTGAAACACAGAGGCCTCGCGGCATAAATGTTCTCGAACCTTCCTTCATAATGATTTCTCCCATATGGTTCCTACTAATATTCTGCTTGGAGCCAGCTCACTGGAACTAACACACACACACACACACGCACACACACATATATACACATGATCACAGGCAGCCCTTCTGTGCTACATTAACTACAAACCTCATTTCCCCACAAAGAGAAGCCACCGGCTGAAAATTGGCTAGGACGAGTCATTAAACCTGGGTCTGACTCACGCATACACACACACACAGACACAGACACAGACACACAGATACACAGACACACACATACACATCTGCTATACAAATGACCCCCCCCCCCATACCCACCTGTGTCAGAGTCGCAGGTGAGATTCCAGCGCCCGCTGAGAAATGATTGCCCTTTTGATGGAGGAGGTCCAGTGTTGATGTGTGTTGACACTCATGCCTTTAAGTACATTTCATGATGTGTATGTGTGTGTGTGTGTGTGTGTGTGGAATGATGAGTCATAGTGACTGCTAGGCTAGGGGATTAAGATACATGGGAATGCCCCCGGGGCAGACATGGAAGAAGGAAAAGGAGGGGAAAGAGGGAAAATGGTGTTAATGGAGGAGAAAGAAAGAAGAAGAGAGAGGGAGTGAAGACAAGTTAAAGGTGAAGGAGAGGACAAGATTGAGAAGGGGTTAGAAAATCAGAGAAGGACAAAGAGGAAGTGGAGCTACAGGGGGGGGGGCAGTTGGTGAGCAGGAAGGGGAAAGGACCCCGCTGAGAGATGATTGATGGCTGTGAAACCCCGCTGGCCCCGGATCAGCCGCTTAGATCTATCAGGGACAGTTTGAAGTTAAACTCATGGTAAAGCCAGGACACCCGAAACTAATGACAATTCCTCTTATATATGTCAGGTTTCACTGACCTACCTTCACTGTGACTTCTGCTATTTCTTCTGGGTAACTAATGTTTAAGCTTTTTTTTTTTTTACATTGAAAGATGTCATAATTTCTCCACCCTTCATTTACAGTTTCAGCTCTAAATGGGTTTTGTGTCTCGGGCTACATCTGCGTTTTCCTTGCCTCAGGATTGGTGGAACAGACCTGGTCGTGCATGCAGCTTAAATGCAAGGTCGCATTACACCTCCACTCAATGACCTGATGATGTGATTCCACAGTTGTGATGTGGGTAATAGAAAAATATTCATCAGAGCAATCACAAAACATGTGACAGTGTTTGAGATCAGTTTAATGGACATTAATCGAGTTAATCAAGAAAAAAAATCTACAGATAATAATATAGAATAATCGTATATCACATACCTAAATTAACCGCTCTAACAAGTCATGAATGAGTAGGTTATTGTGCAAATTAAAAGCATAAGTTAAAGCACAGAAATGCTTCAGAAAGAGATGGCAGGCAGACTGTGTTTACAAACTGAATGAGCTCATTTTTTGACTCCCTATAGACTTCCTGTCGTGCTTTGCAAACAGACACACCAAAAGAAAATGAGGAAATAAAGTCAGACGAGCACTGACACCAAAGATCCACCAAAAAAAAAAAAAAAAAAAAACGAGCAAAGGAAATTAAAAGTTTTCCAGGAGTGACATGACGTCTCATCAAGCTGCACCTTCAGAGATAAGGATTTGGAAAGGAGAGCTGATTAGAAAAAGATTAAAGAATCACAGGTGCTACTTCTGCATTTCCTGATTTGCACATTTGGAACCGAGTTAAAACAACTCTTTGCTCTTTTGATTTACTTCGCAATAATTCTATCACGTAATTGTTTTGTGGGTCTGGCTCTCGTTCCGTATGAGCTCAGTGAACTAAGCATGAACTCCTTCCTAAAATATGAATAAAATTGTTTCATTCAGCGTGTAGAAAAGCTTACAAGAGGTCATGCTGACCTTTTTATATGTCTTTGAAGAGTTCTCTATATAATAGCAATGTATTATAATGTACATAAAAGCTCTGAAATACCATAAATTTGACATTCATTATTAGCTGTCTGTAAAAGTTTTGCCATTCTATTAACCAAGGGCAACTAAAAAGAAGTACCACACTGGAGGTTAATTTGTGCCATCAGTCGTTGCTGATTTTTTTTTCCTCATTTTGGAGTGAAACTCTTCATTTCATACACAGCAAGCACCATGTGAGAGCTGAGCCTATAAGCTGCATGGCTGCCGTGTCAGCACCACCTCAGGAGTGTGATGATGATGATGATGATGAGGAAGAGGAGGAGGAGGAGGAGGATGAAGGCTGGTGGGCTCGGGTAATAACCGTCCACCACTGATGTGGTCCAGGCTCCTGGGTTCGTTTAAAGCCAGGCGTGTGGGAGTGTGTCGGCTGAGGTGTGTGTGTGTGTGTGTGCGTGTGTGATGAAGGGATGGACAGGAGCTTCTCTTGAATGGAATTGCAGCTCATAGCGGAGGAGTTTTCGGCCTCATACTGTTACAGCTCTGATGCTGACAGAAAATGCTTCCACGAACTTGAATCGAATCAAAAAAATTCAAGGGAAATGTGAGTTGTGTGTCCTTGTGAAATTACACGTCTACCACACAACCACACCTTCCCTTGTTACGCCTCCATGCTGGGAACTGCCAGGGCCGGAGGGCATTATGTTTTCAGCTTGTCCCATTCTCCTGAATGCGATATCTCAGTTACACCAGAGGGAATTTTCTTCAAATTTGGCACAAACAAGAACTGATTAAAATTTGGTGGTCAAAGGTCAAAGTCACCGTGACCTCACAAAACATGTTTTTGGGCATAACTTCAACTCAAATGTCTATAAGAATAAAATGAAGTGATAACATTTCATTTATCACTTCATTTTTTTTCAAAATAAACCCCAAACATGACCCCTTAAAAATCCAACATACCTGCGTGCGAACAGGCACATAAGCTCCGCACACATCAATTATTCCATTCAGTTAATGTTCAATTTTCTCCGACAGACAAAATGTGCTTAATTTAATGAGTCTCCTTTCTTATTCCTCGGGTACAGACCAGTCTAATCAATAATTCTGAACTTGAAGAATGAATTGGAAACGATAACACAGGTGATCGAGGCGACAGTGGGGTCACATATTCTAGAGTAAGAAAGAAAAATGTCCCCATGCCTTTAAAAATGTAGTTATTGTTTTTCTACCTTGGTTTATTTACTTTGAACATTATTGATCAGGCTGTGCCAAAGCAGTAGAAGTAAAGCAGAATAAATTCTTCAATAGTGAGCTGTGTTCCACTTCACATGCGTGAAGGATGATGCAGTAATGTGTGTCCTTGCTCTGTGGGCCGTATGCTGCGTTCGACTGTGACCTCTGCTTTGTCCCCAAAAAAAAGTGCTTTGCCACTACAAACCCACGCAAAAATCTATGAGGTCCACAATTCAAACTCAGTTTTCCTCCACTCACAAGAGTTCTATTGCTTCCCAACACTCATGCCACCATCAGATAAACTGTTAACAAACATCCCTGTAAATCCACAGCACGGTTTACTAGATAATACATCACTGCAGACTTGCATCGCTCACTTGGCCCTCTCAGGGAAAAACATCTCGAGTGTCTGAATGAATGCATTTGGATGTTTGATAGCCAACTTTTACATCATGCACGCTGTTTATCAAGTGGACACTTGAGATAGTTTTCTTGCAGTTTGAGTGAGAAATTGTCTTGCGAAATTCAAGTTTACTAAACCGGAACTGCAGGAAACAGCAGATGAAGTGTCTGTCTTTTGTTATATTCCTGTGCTGGAAATACACGACTACCCAGTGAACGGAGCGGTGACCTTGTGCCAGAGCCTTGACCCTGCTCTGTTTTACTTATGGCATGTGCATGTTGCTCTGCTGAACCCTGCAGCTGCTGCTCCACCTACTCAGTCAGCCATTATGGCACAAACCCAGAGGTTACAGCGTTTGATGTATATATGCTTTTCTCTCACTGCTAGTGCCTCATAATCTTCATTTTACAACAGCAATGCAGTGACATGTAGTGTTGCCTCTAGAGGAATTCGGACAAAACAAAATGTTAGTTAAGTTGAAGTAACCTTTGCAGAGTGTTCAGACATTAAAGCTGCAATCCTTCGAGTTCTGTTAAAGTTGAACCCCATGTTTGACACACACTGCATCTTTTCTGGATTAGCTATTCAGTGTATTAAAATGTAGTTATCATCTCCCTTTATAGTTATTTTCCCACACTGGATTCAGATTTCCCACCTTCACCGGGAAACAAAATGCATGTATTTAACCTTGCTCAAATTTATCTAATTGATAACAGCGTCCCTGTTTACTGTTCTTTATGCGATGATGAAGCTGTATTAAGTCATTGCTAATGCAAACAGAAGGGTGTGAGACCGCGACAGGAGGACAGCAGCATGATAAGACGGCAGACGCGGTGAGAATAAAAGCCAAAGAAGAGGGAAGGAGACGAGATGAAGTGAGAAATGAGAACAAGCACAGCGCAGTATGTCAGTGAGAATAAGCGAGAAGGTAACTGTCGGCCTTTGTCTCTCACGTCATGGATGGATCAGGAATTCGTACATGCCTGCACGCGTACATTCAGGCATTTCTCTGCTCCTACCTGTCCTGCATTAAGCACTACATCTCTCTAAATACACAAGGAGGCTCTGTCATTGTTGCTAAAGTCGTTTGTCTGTTCCAGGGAGAATGGTGTGAGACGGGATTAAGTTGTAATTCAATTTAGGGAGATTAAAGACGGTTTCAGCTAGAAAAGCAACTTGAAGGGACATGCCAGCAGCAACACTGTGTTATGCAGCTAAGATTTTTTTTTCTTTTTCTTTTTCTTTTTTTTGTGGATTCAAACTCACACACAAGCCTCATGGAGCCAGCACAGAATATAGAGGAAGTAGAGGAAGACCTGGAGGACCTGCTGCCTTAATACCTAAATGGTTCAGGAAAGAAGGACTGGAGCATAATTTTCTGATGCCAAAGACGGCACCACCAAATGATGGAGATGGTTGTCCCGTAAAAAAAAAAAAAAAAAACGATCCCAAAGATTGTGTTTGTGCAAGTAGCTGTTACTACCCAGCTTACGTTTTATAGTAAAGCGACATCTAGTGATTGAGTCCAGGGGATGTTACAGAGCATGTAGGGAGGAGGCCGGGGTGGATGGATGGATGGGTCGTCAAAACATTGGACCATGACACAGAAGGCTGTCGTTCGTTTCCCTTTTCAAACAGATTGTCTTTTAACGATGACAACAATCGTTCTATTGCCTTAACCTCTCGTTTGTGATTGCAACCATGGCAACAAAGTAGTTATTTTAACCCAAACCATGATCTAACATTTTTCCTGTTTGAACTTCTTTGAACTGTCAACCTACACTCTCCAGTATGTGACTCAGCTACAGTTAAACAAAAGAGAAACGTGCCTCTCACTGGTCGCTGTGTACACACATTATACCGCATGGACTGACATTATTCCGTCCTCACCAGAGGAATGACCTTTGATATGAAAGTTTATAGGTTTGTGTTTTTTTGATAAGAAAAGTTTCCATTAAAAAAGCGCAAGAAATGCAGTCTTGTAGATATAAAGTTGTTCGAAGAGTTGCCTGTCTGTGTGTCTGCACAAGACATGACTGTGGGGATATTCTGCCTGTTGCCCTAACTGGCAGATATCTACTCTCACACCCCGCGAACACACACACACACACACACACACACAAAGGCATAGACAGGCACACACACACACACACACACACACCCCGGAGCTGTCAAGTGGACATGGACCCTGTGTCACCGGCTGCATTAACGGAGGAAAAAAGGCTCAATACTTACATTGTTTACCGCTCAGGCTGAGAGAAAGAAGAATGGAGGGAGCGAGAGAGAGAGATAGAGAGGGCAGAGACGGAGAAATGGATGGCTAAGGGCAGAGAAAAAAAGAAATTCGGAAAAGAGGGAGAGGAAGAGGTACAGTAGATGGATCTAGACGGAAAAAAGAGCGTTTACAGTAGTGCGTGTCGATATGAATGCTAATGCTCCCGGACATCATTCCCCCTCTGACGAGTACAAGATCGTGTCCCTCTCTCTCTTTCTCTGTCTCCCCCGCTTTCTCTTTCAATTCTGTTTTCTTTGCCCGGCCTTACCTTGCTTACTCACCCTGAATGAGTGCTATTTCTCTTTTTGTCTGTCTGTTTGTTTGTTTGTGTGTGTGTGTGTGTGTGCGTGTGCGCATGTGAGTACTGTGGGCTGATATTGGCTTTTGAGAGTTGTTTTTTCCTGACTTTTCACCTCTCCCCTCTGATCTTTTATCACCGCACACAGACATAACCTCGCACACCTGCAAGTAGGTTTCAATAACAGATTATTACAGATGCCCGCTCACCTTTCATCTCCACACACACACACACACACACACCAACAAACACACACATACGCTTATTGATCTTACCAATTTCAGATCCTTGCACACATTTCCTTTGAATTTGTAGCTGCTCTTAAATCATTTCATCTAATAACTCATCTGTGTTTGTGTGTGTGTGTGTGTGTGTGTGCATGTGTGTGGTCAGCAAATCTCATTTATCACCATAGCTCAGGTCCCTTCACTGCCATTGTGTCCCACACAACCCGTACCCACAGCAATATGGAGGATCACAGAGGAGAAGAAGAGTGCTCATCTTTGCAGAGCCAACGATCCATAAAGCAATATGGGAGTTTATGAGCTCTCAGTGTTGTTCAATATAGGGGCAAGTTCAACTATGCAATAGCCCATTGTTTTTTTTTTTCCTCATCTTGTTCTTTCTTTTTGTAAATTCTTCTTCTTGATGTCAGGAATATAAACTTTGGCTTATGAAAGATTTACAGTAGTTGTATCTAAAGGACATGACAAAGGGTGAAATACAGATGAATGATGCTGACTCCATGATGCCATTTGTCTTACTTGCACCCACAAAATCGTAAGTAAATTTATTTAACCCTTAGGAACAAATAAAAGACGTTTAAGCGTTTTAAAAAATCTGAAAAAACATTTTTCCAGTGTGCAGGAGTTGTTTTTTTTTGTTTTATTCTAGTCTTTAAAATGTCTTTGTGTTTAAAATCAGTTAAGGAGACTAGACAATTTTTTTGTGCTTTATTCCAACCAGAAAGACTCTGTGCAGACATGTGCAATGAATCCTTAGGGTGCAGTAGTGTGATATTGGAGATATAAGAAAAGGTAATGTGGAAGCTGCTAAAGGATATCCTGATAAACAATAAGTACATGTGTCTTTGAATTGTTAACAATGACCAGAATCTAATACTAAAGAATAAGTGGCAGCTACTTCCCTAGCTTCAAAAGAAGAACCTGAAGTATCGTTTTACAGTGGTTAAAGTTGAAGTACTGCAAAGCTACTGTAGCCTCTGGAGAGAGAGAGAAACTACACTCAGACACCTGTTTGCCAGAATGTTCTGGTCCAAATCCTAAAAGCCAGTCAATCCAGTTTGAGTTCTCTGCGGAAATGTGAAGGTTTTATTTCTGTTTTATGTTAGCTAAAAGTTTGAATAAAATTAGGCTGAGCATGTGTAGCTCGAAATATTTATTTTTAATATTAGAAGAAGCAACGGAATATTAGCCATATTTGACAGTCCATAATCGTTGAAAGTTGCTGTAGCTCACAGAGCTGATATTCAGCTGTAAAAGTAAGGTCAATTCAAACTGGAGCCAGCGACAAACTTTCATGAGCATTTAAATTACATTGAGCCAAACTCCATTCCAGTGCCTGCCACACACCCCAACACACAAACCTCCAGTCGTGCCCGTGGTAACGCGGTGATGGCACCAGCTGAACGGAACAGCTGGTTGCAGGACTGAGGCTGGGGAGGCAGGCTAACTGGTGGAAAGGCCGGCAGGGACGGACAGAGTGCTTGATGGGTGGGCTATAACTGTGGTAGCTGATGTATTAGACCATTTTTCATGCTTTTAGCATTCCCACTGCAGTCAAGCAAAAAATTATTTACAGAATCTGTATGCTTTTAACTCGTTTTTGCAGAGAGTTGAAGAGGAGATGAAGAATTGTTTCTTTACTCGTGTCCTCTTTTGTCAGCCATTCACACCTTCCCTTGGCTTTTGTGCATGTTTCAAACACATTTTGACAGTTGCTTTTAAGGATGACATGTTTCTCATTTCTTATTCTGCTGATATGATACATACAGCAGCTCTCTGACTTCAGTCAAGCCTATGTGCAAATTGACCATGTAGACCAACATTATTAGTGCCTTGAATCATTTTCTGCACCCTCTAAAGGCTGAAGTGATAATTGGATCTCAGTGTAGATGGGCAGTAGTTCAAGGCGTCATTGCCATTAGATGTTTGCCAGGAAATGTTGGAAGCTGTCAAAGATGTGAGAGACAGGTGTGGTTGACTGTGTGTGTGTCTGCACTTTCATGGTTCTGTTTGTGTGTGTGTGTGTGTGTGTGTGTGTGTGGCAACAACCAACAGTAAAGCTCCACCCGTTCTAATATGCCTGGCCTTCCCCCACACCAATTGAGCTGTTTCCACTCGCCATAATATCTTCAAAGTCTTGTAATCTCGTCAGCCGAGTAAAGTCTCCAAGTGAAACCCTCTGTAAAGGTCAACCAATGCAATTTGAATATCTTTGATTAAACAGTGTGCCGGTGCCAGACCCAGACTGTAGGTCACTGCCTCAGAGAAATGATATCCACCCCTCTCACCCCACTCGTCCCTTCACTCTTGCGGCTCCCTCATTGTTGAGGGTCACGTCTGCCGCACTCTGCACTCTTTCCAGCAATTTACGTAATGTCGCGACCCTTTTTTTTTCCCTGCCACTATTCTCTCTGTCCTTCACACTTTGCATAGTCTCAAATCCAAAAATCTCCAATCCAGAATGTTTCTTCATCTTTTCTGACCTCTTTCTCTCTTCCATTATATTACTGATTCTAACATTTTTCAGAAAATCTGCTGTACAGCAGCTCTTGAACCGTGCATTTGAGTTAAACCCCCTGGAAGTGCAGTCCATTTGCTAGACTTAAGCCCATAGAAAAACTGTGGTGAAAAGGAATGGGTCATATTTTACATCAATTATTCACTGAAAAAAATGCTGTTAAACCTATATTGTTAGCTGGTTTTAGCTTGTTGTCTTGAGCAGCTACAGTATCGTAACCTACCATATGTAAAGACATCCAGCTTGGTGGAATTAAATGTAATGACTGCCATTCATTACACTTTTTATTCATGTTTTACCAAAGTACTTCCCTTGCATTTTAATTCTCTCTTCATTAACTTATTCTGAAATCTATGGCTCTGTGACTCAGCCCATTGAGGTTGAACTTTTTCCAATGTGTCGTCATATTTTAATGGACTGATTCTTCTGTCTCTGCCTCTAGTTTGCCCTGGCACAGAGAACAAGTTGAGCACTCTGTCTGACCTGGACCAGCAGTACCGCACCCTGAAGAAGCTCTACGAGAACTGTGAAGTTGTCATGGGCAATTTGGAGATCACCAGCATCGATCGAAACCGCAACCTCTCCTTCCTCAAGGTATGAAACAAAGTGGAGCTGTATTGGTTTGTTTTTTGCAGTGGGTGCTCACAACTGTATCTGTATGGGTAGATGGAAAGCGAAAAAGACTTTGTATGTTTGAATGTGAAACGTGGAAAAGGCCTGAGCTTCAGGACCATGGAGAGAGACAGACAGCCCTTGAGTATTTCTCTGTCATGAACAGTGACAAAGAAATGAACGACCTGGGTTGGAATGTTTTAGCAGCATTGTTAGAGTTGAAGGCTGTGTCTCGGTTAATGACTCATTCTATATCCTCTCTATCTCAGTTTTACTCACGTTTTTACTCTAAAGAAAGAGGATTGGAACGTTTCTAGCACCACAGATAGATACCAAAGTAGAGCAGGCCGGAAAGTTTCAGCACCATGGACAGAGACACAGAGAGAAACAAAGATTCAGGGTCACAAATGAAAAAGGTTTGAAAAGTTGGATGTAAAAAGAGAGACAGGGCTTGAATATTCCAGCACCACAGATTGTGGAGCATAGTTAATTTTTTTTTCTCACCCTGCATGCAGAGAAACAGCTAGCACAGCCACAGTATGTAAACATGCTTTCTACTCCAAAGCTGAGGTTGGCTGACTTTGCAATTTTCATAGCTCTGAGCAGTACCCTGCTGTTTCTTGAATAGAAATTAGTTTGCTCGCTTAAGAGACATGAAGAACTCAAATTAGACAGATTTAGAAATGTTTGGATTGATCTGTTTCTCCTTATTTCCACTCTTTTTTTTTCAAAGATGGATTAAGCACAAGTAGAGGTATCTCTGTTTTGAATGACAGACATACATTTGAATCACATCTTTTCTTCTTATTTTCACAAATACAGCAAATATAAATTAAGTGTGCAAGATCTATATTGATTCGCCAGATTATTATGGACACCTAACTAAAACTGATGCACTAACACCACAGTTCTGCAATAGGGCTTTCATTCATGAAGTGTGAAGTGTACCTAATAAACTGAGTGTATGTTCAGGGGAGAGGCCAAATAGACTTTTTGTAATGACTGTCTTCTATCAGCGTTGCTATCCACACCTTCCTTGATGATGATGCTCACTCACAAAGAGACTTTTTCTTGTACTTTCGAGACACAGGAGGCCACTTTACATTTGCACTCAAGGCATTTTGCTGAGTCTCTTATCCGGAGGGTGTTACGATAAGTAACCACCACAGGTTCAGCATCTTTTTCACTTGGAGAGAACTCATTGGTATTGATCGAAGGCCTTTGCCAGTGCAAGACAAAACTATACAGGACACTGGAACTAATGGTTAGAGACACTGATAAGCATTACTATTGAAGAAATTAGAGCTCGACCGATGCCAATGGGGGCCGATGCTGATACTGATATTAGGGAGTAAAAAAATTCAGATATCGATATATCGGCCAATATCTATATATATATATCTATATATATATATATATAGATATATATATATTTTATTATTAACTTGAATGAAAACAAAAGATCAAATATATATAAAATGCTGCCTTTATAACTTGACTTGACCTGAGCATTTCCACTGCATTATTGCTTATTAATAAAAGTTATCATATCAGCGCATATCTGAGAATATATAAGATATACATGTATATGTATTAGGCCAATATCGGCTGATAAAATCGGTTGGGAGAAATTTACTACTCTGAATGTGAAGTGCCATCACCATCCCCCTCGAACGCAGGAGTCTCATGCATCTGTAGCTGCTCTCTGTGTATGTCTCTTCAAGTGTGTGTGTGTGTGTGTGCTTCCATCATCGGGGCTGCCTTTCAAAAATTCACTTGTGCTGTTGCACGTGCACATTCTGTATGTGCCACCAGGCGCCATCCCTCCCCCCTGCTGTTAAATGAAGTGAGGTGTGGTCTAATTACTGGGCCAGCTCTATCAAATGAATACCATAAACAGTCCCATTAGACCAAGCGTCATTAGGGAAACAATTAGGCATCTGGGGGATTGTTAAGTAGATGTGAGGGGGGTCAGGGTTTGGGAGTTGTGTGGTTGCCATGGGAACTCTGTTGCCACCACCCTGTTGGTCATGAGAAAAGAGCCCGTCTGAATAGTATGTTTCACTTTTCATGGAAACCCTTTTTAATATTTGGTGATATTTTACTACAGCTAAAGAATTGTGTGTGATATTATGACACATTTTCAAGTTACAGTTTCCCTGAACTTGCAACACTCACAGACTGGTTCAAGCAAAGTTTAGACATCGACACGCACACTTATTACACACGCACACATTTCTGCATATATTTTGAGCTGCAGGCAGTCTGCGAATGGCTAAGGAGAGCTGATGCACTTGGACTCTGTATGTTCTGTTTAAAGCAGCAGCCTGGGAGGTACACACAGTATATATGGACAAATGGCTGGACATTGTGTTTATGCAGGGATGGAGTCAGGATGGAGAGAAGGAAGGAGGAGGAGGAAGTGAGAGAAGAGCCAGAGGGGTGTCACTTTTATGGCAGGCAAAAACAGCTGCTGTGCTAAAATTACAATGTTCAGCTACTGTGCTGCGGGGGTGTGTGTGTTTGTGCCTGCATATATCACTGTATATGTGTGCGTGTGTGAAAGTATAGAGGCCAATACAAGGCAGAGATGGAGAAGTAGGGAGGAAGGGAGGAAGTGAGGGAAGGGACAGACAGGAAGAGTTGGTGATTTTTGCCTGGTGAGCTGCTGACAGTTAGATGGATGAGACGGCTCTCCGGCCTCTTCAGGTCCAGCTTTCCTGCAAACCACATCTCTCTGACTTCCCGTAATTCTCTGCCTCCCTTCAGCAGACGCAGAGTGAGTGCAGGAGGCCCAGAAATGTGAATCATTTTTTTTTGTACAGGCTGTATCAGATCTGGGTCAATTTGTACTCACAAAGAAATCATTGTGTTTGTTTTAACCTGCTGGGTGGAGCTTACTCCATCTGGCAACTATAAAACATCATAAGAGGCATTTTATGTGAATGCATCATATTACATTTTTACCAGAATTTAAACTTTAAAATTTTGCAGTTTTGGCTCATCAATATGTAGATATGGTTTCTGAAAATATGTTGTTTAATGCGATTGATTGTCCATTGACCCCTGTTGGAAGCTTGTAGAACAGGATGTATTGATTTGGGTTAGAAATAATGTTAAAATCAATTAAAATGGCAAGGTTTTCAGTTGCCAGACAGTGCCCCATCACACTGACAATGTAATAACTTTATACCAGAAGTTCCTATTTAAAATCTGGTCAATTTGCGCACACCTCATCATATGATGATTAAATGTTTTTATTTAAAATTCAATCCTCAGTTTTTAATCCCCTTGGGGATTTTTACTCAATATATGGATCAGGTTTTGTCATTGTGCTTTGCTATTATAATTATTTTTGGGAAAAAAAGATTGATGTTCAATAAGATTTAGTGTCCATTTTAGAGCTGCAATTCACTATAATTCCCTTTCAGTAATAATAATGATCAACAAGCTTCAGAATATTGTGAAAAATGTCCTAAAGTGCAAGGTGATATCATCAAATTGCTTGTTTTATCCAACCAGCAACTCAATACTGAGAGATATTTATTTCACCATCACATATGACAAAGGAAAGCTGCAAATTCTCACAATTTAGATGAAAAATTACGATAGAGATGAATTGATTATCAAAATAATTGCCCCGCTAACTAATTGTTTGAGCTTGAAAAAAATCAACTGGATTTTTAAAAATCATTTTTACCAACTTTCTTAGCCATACAGTCATGTCCATCCTAAGTTTCTCTAAGAAGGATGGGAAACTTCTTAGCGAGCAGGGTCAGCTCGCTAAAGCCGGCCTGAGATTTGTGTTCTTGGCGAAAACTCCTCACAAAAAACAGTTTTGGGCTCTTCAGACGTTCTTCTGCTTGAGAGATAAAATGCTTTGTGAATACAGACACAGGTGTCTGAAGGGCATCACCGCGCTGCCACACGGCATAGCCCCTCTATCTAGTTTGCTGGCCAGCTCCCCCGGCCACTGTCTGCCCGTCACTCAGAATGACCTATTTTCCCAGAAGTAAAGCACTGCGGGCGCCAAGTGGCCTGCAGTGGCCCACAACCAGCTAATGATGTCACCTAGGCTGAAGGACTCTTCATGAAAGCCGGATCACTCTGGCGACTAGCACTATGAAACACAGGGCACGATGCCAGGGCTGCAGCTGAGAGCAGAGGGACGGGGGGGGGGGGCATCTCCGTCCGTAAAGCCAGGAAGAGATGTACAGCAAAGCATGTGTGTCACGGTTTTAAAGTTTAAACTTTTCCACAGAGAACTGAATCTTTTACAAGTTAGGCATACACACATACACACACAAGCTCCAGCAATAAAGAGAGATGAATGACACGGCCACTGAGGTGTATACTCTATGTCGACATGCAGACAGAGACACTCTTTACTAAGCTTATCTCTGGCAAACACCAGCCGGGGGAGACAGAGAGAAAAGTGAGATACAGTTTTTTTTTAACCAGCTCTCATTTCCAAACTCTCCCATTAAAAAGAAAAAAAAAAAAAGAGGGAGGTAACGTGGCTCTGCGAGTTCAGTGAAAGCCCAACCGAGCAACAGAGCAGAGAAGAAAATAAAAAGAGATGAGAGAGGAGAGAAAAGAGACTCCTCATACCAAAGGCTTCCCATTTTCCTTGGGCTGTATTTCAGCTGCAAATGAAAGCGCTTAGTGATTCTGCAGCTTAGCTCTTCTCAAAGTGTACATCCTCAGAAAACGTACTGTGGAGGCGCAGGCTTTCTGCTGCTTTCCGTGCATTTACTTGTAGCACGCTGCGTAGACGTTATATGAGCGGAGACGCGAGTCTAAATGAGGTTGCAGGTGCACTTTCAGGGGGTAAATGTTTATCTCAGAGCGGCAGTGTTCATATATCATGACAAACTTTCATCCTTGCTCTTTTGCGTCAGTACTTTGTCAGCTAGAACTCTTTCCCCCCCCCCTCTCATGTCCTTGCTGTAACCTACTGAGATTAGTGTGCTAGTGAGAGATTATTGCCTGTGTGTGTGTGTGTGTGTGTGTGTGTGTGTGTGTGTGTGTGTGTGTCATTATTCAGCACTCATCTGATCGCTCCTCTCTCCGTCTGAGAGTGTGATCTTATGCTATTAATTTACTGGGAGGCAGTAATTCAGACTCCACTCTGTCACACTTGTTTCACATGTCTGTCCTTCAGCCATGTTTGCCACTCATCCAGTTACTAGTGATGCACTAAGTGGGCACATGCTCTTGTGTACGTTTGATCTCGCTGTGTTTTTTAACGGTTTGGCCTTGGCTCTTTAAGGGGAAGCTTCTTCATTGTCAACAGTTCATTTACAGGCCATAAACAAATGTCTTTTTTCTGACCCCAGGCTGTTACAGCAGCAAATGAATGCCCATGTTTGTTTTTTTTTTTTAAGCATATAGGTGCAATGTCATACATATAGTGTGAGATTATTAAAGAGAGGGAATCAAACTTAAGACGGAGAAAATAGAAGTTTCTCAGGTCAGATTGTTTTTATATGATTCCTATTTTCCCCCATGATTTGTTTTTCTGGACTCTCGGTCATTTGGGTGGATGTTATTCACATGGAGAGATGCAGAAAGGTGGAGGACGAGGCCAGTGAGGAGGTCAAGTGCTCCTCTCCTCTCCCTCACTCTCTGCTCTTTATAGATGAACCACACTATAGTGCTCCGCGTGGCACAATGGCTGTCGCAGGGCCTCTTCACCAAATAATGACACCGTGATCAATAGCGACGGTTGGAGAGGGGCGTGCTAGCCAGGCAAATCGTACAGTTTCATTAGCCTCTGAACCAGCTGAGGAGCTCATAAAAGGTTGGGACTGTCGCCTGGAACGGGAGGCTGTTAGCGCCTCGCGGGCGCCCGGCAGCGTCTGCATAATTACAGCTCTTAACGCTGGGAAAATTAGCACCCTGCTCGTGCCAACCAGCACCCTGCCAGATCACGGTGGCACTATCCTGATGTATCCTATGGCCTGTTAATTGTGGGGTAATAGATACGTCTAAGTCCAGGAGAAGAAAAATATAACATTTTACTCTTTGTTTCATTTCAAGTGTAGCTGTTTTCTGCAGGTGAGCAATTTTTTAACCACAAGTGAAAGTGAAGCTCAAGCTTGAAAAAAGGAAATGGCTCTGCATTTTTGTGAAAAGAATTTGTGGAAAACACGTGACTTCAAACTCTTTTCTCAGAACTAAGACTCAAAAAGACAAAATGACTGTTTGAGATAGATGTTTTTATAAATCCTCACACAAATTGCATTCATTCAGTAACATCAGAAGCAGGTTTTAGACTTGTTGCAACAAACATTATTTCACACTTCAGAAATTCAAGTAAACACTATAGAAACCTGTTTATTTCCTAATGACAGACACATTAGGATTTTGCTGCTTCTGCAGAGCCATAACACACATGTATGTGTCCACTTTATTTAAGGCTTCCTGTCTTTTTTATTGTGCATCAAGCCAGCCCACTGTACAGTATATTACCACAGATAAACATGAGCTAGCATTAGCATTCAGGTTACAACAGCAGAAACAGCTTAGGTGTTGTTTCGACTAAATTAACTTATTATTTCAGCTTAATTGCTGCTGATGCAGCTTTTTTTTTTTTTTTTTAACCTGAGCACAAAGGTGCACACGCTCGCTGATCGTTATGATGTTTTACTGATGGTTCAGTATGCATGACTTTTTCAAACCACCGAACACTGCCATGGGAAATCTTCACCTTTACTGCGGCAAGAGAGAACTGTAACGCCTGTGACACTGAACAGGTTTTCACATCTTCAGTCACGCTACCTGGTTTGTCAAGAAACAAGAAGTCTGAATACACAGAGAAAATCACTTTGCTGCACCAGTTATAAGAGGGAGGTGGAAGCGTATGTAAAAATGGAGGCTCTGCCACTGTTGGACCTAACTCCAGTGGGAGTTGCAGCTCCTCAGTTTGGATGTTGGGGTGTCTTGTGCCCTGAGGGGGGCTTGGTGGGTGGCACAACTGAGACACTGCTCCCGCTCATTACTGGGCATTAATGGCTGTTTAGCCTGCAGCACTGTTGAGAAGTGCAGAGGGGCCAGAGCACCAAGATAGATACACAGCACACACACACACACACACACACACATATACATATTAATACAGTGGATATTATGTGAACATGTACACACAAGAACACAAGTTAAACATGCATGTGCGCAACCTGCCAGGCTGCCAGGGTTCACACATTTATCTCTGCAGCGGCGTGTTGCTGTGCGCGTGGCCTCCTGCACACCGGCTTTTTCTGTCAGCCTGATCAAAGCAGACACGGTGCAGAGCAGAGGTCTCAGAGGTGAAATTAAAGTCTTGCTGCTTCCACAGCGTGGAGGGGGGAAAAGTGATTACCGTTAAATTAAAAGGTATGACCATAAAAGCGCGCCACGACCGAACCCTCGCAATTCATCAAAATGATCCCACGGCGCGTCTTTTGCTTATCAAATTGTAAAATATTGTCCATGACACCGGCGTAACAGGGGCGTAATTAATGCACTAAATCAATTCCGGATCATTCTGTGCAGAGTGGCCCTGCTGGGATGCCGTCATTATCACAAATTATGGCGGCAGATGCACGGGGCCAAGAGGAATGGATAAAGTTCTAGCGGTGTCTCCCTCTCCTCTACAACCAATCCAGTTCATTTCCCACTTGCTCTGGCGCACTGAGTGTCAAACAGTGTGGCATTTCTCTTTACTCACACCCAGAACTCATCTTATTACCAGGTGCAAATAGTTTTATTAAGGAACGCTGTTTTGAATTTGATGCCCTGAAATTATCCCTCGACCGTCACTGACGTGGGTTTTAATGACAACACCCAGGTCTTCATCTTCAAAGACATAAATCTAGGAGATGGATACGTGAATATTTAGATTTCCTCTTCTTTCTTTTATATCACGGTGAATGCTAAGAGGCTTGGCACACAACAGTGTTATCACTTTATAGAGGTTGTTTACTCCCACATAGCTGAAAGCCTTCCCTCATTGAGTGCTGTCAGAGTGCAGCTGTGGAAGTTCACCATCTCTGTAAGCTTTATTTTGTGATTTCTTTGCATCAGATATGGGTGCGCTTTTTGTTTTCCCCCAAACCTCTCTCATAATCTCATATGAAATAAAGAAATATTTTTGATTGAATACAACAGAAATATTGATTTTAAAGGTCCCATATTGTATGAAGGCAGATGTCCATGTGTTTGATTATAGATCAGGTCTAGGTTCTATATTAATACTGTGAAAGTATCAAAGCTCTCAGTCCACAGAGAAATGCACACAGCCTGTATTCAGAAACTGAAGCCTTAAAGCCTTAAAACCAGCTGTCAGGACTTCAGAAACTTTGTGATGTCACAACAAAGCAGTCACCGCTCTCAGCCATAGGCTGTTTTACTAATTTTATTCTGGCTAAATGTGATATACTCTCAGTTAGTCTCAATTTGATGTACCTTCGTCTAGTTGTCAGGATAGTTTTTACAGACCGTCTGCCTCATGAGTTGGGGCCACAGACATTGTTGTTTTGTCATCTTGCACCATCTAGAAAGTTGGGAAATACTAACAGAGTACTAACAGTGGCCTCATACTGTGGGAAGAGTGGAGCTGGGCCAAGAAATAACCTGTCACTGCAAAACACACAAATAAATAATGGAGTTTTTCTTGTCCTAGTCTTGTCTCCCACAACTTCCCATGAACTTTCTGCAATCCTCAGATCTTAGCTGCTCACATATGAATAGTTACTTGATGAAAACAGTCCACGAGACTGTATCCAGCAGAGCTGGTGTAGCCGTGCTGGGATCATGTGCCTTCTTGAAGGCAGCACGTCATTGCTGCAGGATACGTTATGTATGCATGTTGCACTTTTATGACCTCATGACGATTTCTGCAGTCGCGTAATCCACACAGTGTATCCAACAGAAGTTAAATTCTTTAAGTTTCAGTGTTAGTTCAAGTGGCGTGTTTACGTATGAGCTCCAAGTCCCACGTTATGTGCGTTCAAAGCATTCTGCATCTTTGATCGCTTCACAGTGGCACACGTTATTATACCGAGGGTGATGATAGTGAATAGCTAATTCATACTTCTACTCCACACATCTGAGGGCAAATGTTGCTGTAGTCACTGGTTCCTTTGCAGAATAACATTTTAAATAATTGCACACAAGTCCATATATTATACATCTTTCAAAGATCCTGGCCAGTGTGTCAAAGAAATTCTTCTTCTTCATTTTCTAGTACTGGTGTTTGGATAAGTGTGCATCGAGCGTGGGTTATGTTTGCAGGTTGTTGGTATTTTTGTGCCTTCATACCAGGTGATGATCGAACGCGCGCTTAAGAGCTAAATGGGACAGACCCAGCGTGCTATCAGTGTAGCTGCTGGGATCTAAAGTCTCTCCCAGTGCAGCATCTTATAAGAGACGCCTTTAGCTTTGACACCCACCCCCTGCCATTTAGAGCACCCACCCTTTCAGGTATTAAAAAAGGCGTCTTAGCCACGGATTAATTTATGGGTGTGTGTGAATTGTTTCTCCCAATGCCTCTTTAATATCTTCCTCTGGCAGCTGGCTTTTGGGAAAGTACGCCCTGCATCATGCTGCCCCTGCCACGCCGAGTGGAAGAACCAGATTGCGTTCCTCAGTGACATTTACATTGTGTATGTGCAAGCGTGAGCTATGTGTCTGCGCGCGTATGATACGTGTACATTATGTGGCTCGTGATGTCTTTATGTGCCTGTCTCAGTGTTTTAGTGAGTTTGTATGAGTCTATTTGTGTTGGGGCCCTTCATTCCCAGCCCGTATGTCGTGAGTACTCATGAGCTACAACTGGTGCAAACTGCCATATCACAGATTTTGGGTTTGAAAAATAGAGCGCTATCACTATCACAGCTTGTACATGGACAATGCCTCAGTTACTGTGTCAGTGGTTGTCACTTTTGGACAGTAAATATCAAACATGTTGTTGAAAACGTGTTTTATTTCACAGATTACCGCAGTGAACGTCTTCAAATCAGTGTCTGGGGGTAGTTCAGTTGGATTGTACTTGTCATTCTTTATTTTCAGCTCAGCAAAACAATGTAACAAAAGCAAAACAGAAAAAAAAGCAAAAAAACAAAAAAAAAACAACAAAAAAAAAAAACAGCTTCTATCACCACCCACAGTGAGTCATAGAGCGAAACATCAACCGAGTTGGTTGGAGTGTGAATTTCTTTGTTTATTCCATCACATTACTTTCTCTTTCTGCTGCTCTTACACTGTCCTGAATTGACTTTAATTCCATTAGAGCTCCTGTCATATCCATCCTGTTTATTATTACCTAGTATATTGTACATAGTCTTAAAATATGTATGCAGATAGCAAACACTCTTCTCCTATATCCCTCAACTTACGCCTCTGGAGTTATCTCCATACTGGCTGAAAACGTATTGCATGCATTTCCATCCTGCTCAGGAATCCTCTCTGCTGCTGGGTGTTCACTGATGGCTGGAACCCACCCAGACACAGTCTGAAAAGTCTTGCCTGTTTGTTTCAGGAGAACTCGCATCACAAAGTTGAATATTTTTATTATTATACAGGTGATATTGCAGTTTAGTGTAGTTTTATTTTTTGCAGGGCAGGTTTTGCCCTTTTGCTCCGTGGGTGCTCCAGAGTTTCCCTTTAAGTAAAAATGTCTCCAAGTGAAAATGGAGTAGAGGAAGCTTCAGTGTATATGGCCTTGTAAACAGTGCGTGAGAGCAGAGCTGCAGTTTGTAGTCTGGTAGTGCAACGCTGTACAAAACATGACGACAGAACAACCTCACAATGATGAGTTCTGCATTTCCAAACACAGTGGCGCAGTGATTCCATTGGCCGCGTTCGCACACACAGAGACAGCCGAAGTTGAACAAAGGTGAACTCTGACCCGCGACTCTGCAGGAGTAGGCAACAAAACAGGAAACACATCCTTAAGTCTGTCCGTTGTGCAGACTCCGGTAGAGGGGCGATCCGGTGTTTTAAGGACGTGAAGTGTAACACAAACTTTACATGACTTTCTCATTGGATTCTGGCAGCGGTCACTCGTCAGCTGATGCTGCTTTCCGTTCAGTTCAGTCTGTTCATGCTGGTGTAAACTCTCAGATGTCCAAACACACGAGTGATGTCACCATTCATCAGAGTGTGTGTGTGATTTGAGCCTATATGCTATATGTATGAATGAAGCCTCAGGCTGCTGCAGTGATGAGGTTTACCCTCCTACAGAGAGAGGAAATGGCTTTTTGCAATTGCTGATTGGATAAGATAACATACTATATGCACATGCTGGGAAGCAGTAGCCACCTGAATGTACACACACACGCACACACACACATGTACAGTGCAGTACTATGCAGGATTTATCTTTGAAATTCTGATGATGCCAAGTGTTATGGCTATAGGAATTTTCTAAAGGTGTTATTTCATTCAGCCAGGTAGAAGTGTAGGCCTCAGTGTGCCTACATGCTGTTGTGATATATTAAATTGAGCAGTCTTGTGTTGTAACTGGCATTAGTCATGTGTAGTTTATCTCAGATTCTATTATGTAGCCAAATTGATGTGTATTGCCAACCCACACCCTGTAACAACACATGCATGTCGGCAGATGCACCTGTGGCATGCACACACGTGTCCAACGAACACGACGTGCATGCGCACAGATATTACACACACACACGCACCTTGTGTTGCCACAAATCAGGACATCCATCTCCGATTAGGGCAATTTGATTCCAGAGTAATGAAGTATTTTAGCGCTGAAACGTGACGCTGATGATGCCACTGCCATCATTTTCCACTAAGGCAACATGGCTCACAAATACCCTCCCCAACTAATACACTCACACACACACACACACACACACTTACACACACTTACACTCAGTTTATAAAGAGACAAGACAGATCAGATCTGACATTGTTGTAATCAGTCCCACAGCTGCCTGCTTACCTGGCCTGAATATATTTCTAGTTTTTAAACTCTACACTTTCAGTGAGAAGAGAGAAGAAAAAGTGTTGAATGTTTAAGACCTCTTGCGTGCTAATTATATTTTCTTCATCTGCTGTGAATTATTGTTTCACGTTCTACCTCAGAGCAGTTTATTTAGACACCTTTGCACTCTTCTGTGCTCACGGTAATAGATGTTTAACGTGTACAGATTTTACATGACATGAGAGGAAGTCAAGTGGGTTAGAGATTATTGTGGGAGTAAAGTAGCATTACACCATTGATCACCTATGACAGCATGAATAATTTTGTTTGTGAGTAAGAGAATAGTAGCATATGGGTGTTGTTAATTGGAAAGATTAGGTTGAGGGTCCTAAGAAGATTTGACTGTTTAGTAACCAAAAAGCTGATGGCCAGAGCTACAAAAATAAATCCAACATTGTAATAGTCATTACCTCTATCATTTATGTTGTTTCTGTACATCCACCACCCTCCACACTGGGAATTCGTGTGTTTTTTGTCTTCTTTCCCATTGACATAAATTGATTATCCAAGCAAATTCTTGTATTGTCTCCCTGTGGCTGCATCCTACCTCTGCACCAGGCCCAATCATCAATCACTTGGAAGGGCCATTAAGCACCTCTTCTTCCTCAGAGGGGTAAACTGACATTGGACCTCGGAGGCCACCGAGCTCCCCCTTTTCCTTTCCTCTCGCCGGACTTATCGGGCCCCTCCCATTGGGGATCCTGCCAGCTCTCAAAATCCCTGTCCTAAGCTGGGATGACCATGAATAATGAGGGACTTAACTATTAGATACAGGAGCTGAGGTGCTAGAGGAGAAAACATGCTTCTCACTTTTTCCCCTCCATAGCCACTGTCAAGCGAGCAGAAGCCAGCCTGTGGCTGACGTGCACTAGCTTTGTCACATAACTACATTATGTAGGGTCCCCATAGGCTACAGCATAATGCGATACGCTGTGCGACTGTTGCCGAGTTCGCTACAACAGCTTCTCCTCATGAGTTATGTATTAGTGTTTTCACTCTGGCTCAAGGATCAGATACTGTACTGCACTGTCACTCTTTTAGTTTTGCCTGCTAATGCGCTGCAAACTTTCCCCCTTTGGTAATTTTAATTTCCGAGGCAGAGTCCTTTACTGTAAATGCGTCTTGACAACGCGAACGCCTCACGGACGCCACTCATGAAACGGGCTTATATGAGATTGTCGGGCTGTCTGAGACAATAAATATCAGCGCCGAAAGCCAGTAGCACAGCTGCTGCTGGAGGCACACCCCTGGATATCAACACACACACACACACACACACACACACACACACACACACACACACACACACACACACACACACACACACATACACTCACACACACCCATACCACTGTCATCCCAAAGTCATTGTCAACACTAGCTGGCAGTGTTAAAACTGAAACATGTCTGTGTTTGTATCTGACTCTCAAAACTCGCCTTCCAGTTTATCCAGTGGTACCTTGAATAATTGTGATCCAACATGGTTAAAGTTAAAATTTTTTAATTACTTAAGGAAATTGCACTCAGGAGGATAGTTTCCCACCTCTTGCACCAGTTCTCTCTATCAATTTCTTCTCTGCTCACTCATTGTTTAAATTAAGAAAATTAGGAATGCAATACTTAAAGATGAGTGAGCTCCGGACCTGTTTAAAAAAGAATAGAAAAACCCTTTTTCTTATTTCTGCTCGGTCTCGTCTTAACTTTGACTTCCTGGTATTTGATCACAATTACACTAGACCTATAGCTTGATTCAGGCCCCTGTGTGAGAGTAGATACTCCTCCGCTGAAAGCTCCTCCAATTAAAGTCTTTTGATTGAGCTGAGCAAGAAATTGACTTTCCCTTTTCCCCCTAATGTGCTGGTGGAGAAGCTAAAATACCTGAAAGGGAGTGGATTTCAAGCCGCTCTGTGCCACTGACATGAAAAGTGGTGTGTGGGTTGAAAACGCTCGCCCCATCCACGTTTGATGTGGTTCCCATTTGAAGTGAGAAAAAGCCCCACCCACCCCTCCACCTGCATGCTTTTCACCCTGTTGATTCATCTCGCAGGAGTACCTCAGGGTACTATCAACAAAACTTGAGATGTTCCTAACAAGTTCTTTAAAAAGCAAAATCTCCCAAACTCTGCACAAATACCTGTGCTGAATGACTCAGTCCTTTTCACTGTGACATTTCATGAGGCTGGATTTTCATTTATTTCAAAGTCAATGGCCCTCCTCTCAAAGGCCTTGATTTTTTCTTTTTTCTTTTTTTATACAGGATTTCTCAAAATCTTGAATGTCACACCCGAGTGCTCTCAGCATACTTAGCAGCCAAGCAGTCGCAGGAGGTGAAGGAGTGCATACTTCTCTTACAGAGCTCATTGAAGCGAATTGGTAAACAGGTCCCCGCCCGCCCATTGACTTTGCCGCCGCGTGGAGGAGTCAGATTGTGCCGATGCTCCGCGAGGATCAAACTGTTGAGAGCCGGCAGTCTTGCCGCTGACATGCGTCACTGCACTCTCCTTGACTCACTGGCAGAGTGCTCTATATGTATGGAAATGAGCCATAATAACCATAATATGTGTCCCTTCTCTTGTATTTTATAATGGTGTCATTATACTTTTTTTCCCCTGCATGATGCCTCTCTCCCTCTTCTTCCCCTCCTTTTCCACTTTGGTGTGCCTTCCCCTCTACATCTATCCCTCCTCTCCTCCTGTGCTTGCTCCTTCGCTGAATCCCTCCTCCTCCTCCTCCTATCACTCCTTCCCATGCCATCTACCTCATTTACACTCTCACTCATCCAGATGACAGGAACAGGTGCACTATTAATTATGCTTTAAAATATATCTCCTCTGTGCTCTGCTTCCTTTCCCGTATCATTGTGCAGAGTGCTTTCTGCAAACGCTTCAGTCCACAGCATCTCCGAACCCTAAACTTCTCTCTTCTTCTTCTTTCTCCGTTGTTCCTCATTCTTCTCCTTTGACTTCTTCTGTGGTTCCATTTGTCACTCAACAGGTGTATTCTTGCTGCCTCACGTTTGCCTTTGTGTGAAAACTGAGAGCTACTACTTTTAGGTCTGTTATGTTGAGATTACAACTTAATTGTCTCATTATCTCGAGATGTCAAACTGCTTTCACGTGATTGTGTTTGACTATCTCATTATCTCAAGACACAAAATTCCGATTTTGTGGTGCTCATGTTTCCAACCCTGAGATAACGGTTGAATTACATTGTTATCTCAAGGTATCAAACATTGTTTTCTCATGAGCAGGACTTAAATATCTCATTATTTTGAGATAACAAAGCTGTGGTTTCTCGGAGATCCAGCTGCTTCACCCCACTGATGTTGCTTAGGAGTCTATCCAAATCCGCTTAGCCTGATGAAAGCAACACTGTGAGAGGGAGAGACCCGAGTAGATTACACTTTTAAAAATAAATAAGAGAGAGCCCATAACCCCATGATGAAAACAAACTTACTTGGATAAAGTACTCAGTAAGTACAAATGGGAAAATAATTCCAGGTGTTGACAGTGAGACATACAGTATATATGGGTGACGAATTAAGTCAGTGTAAGGTTCTGGGCCAACACCAGCCTCTTTCACATTGATTTTCCAAATCATTTATTCTTTTCTTTTGTTGTTATATCTTCACATTTTAGGATAATAGGCTTGAAAAACATGCAGTATGTGGAAAGTGACTGAGTACATTTACTCAGGTGCTGTACTGAAGTATATTTGGAGGTATTTGTTCTTTACTTAGTATTTCCATTTATATACACCTCTTCATGCTTCACTACATTTGAGAAGGAAATACTCGACTTTGTGCTCCACCACATTTGTTTGACAGATAGTGTGA
Organism: Seriola dumerili; assembly: GCF_002260705.1. Classification (NCBI taxonomy): domain Eukaryota; kingdom Metazoa; phylum Chordata; class Actinopteri; order Carangiformes; family Carangidae; genus Seriola; species Seriola dumerili. Next base: position 258,138 of record NW_019174274.1, on the reverse strand, counting down.
CAGTGACTCTTCACATACGTAATGAGGCAGTTTTAAAGGTTAAACAGTGTCTAGTTGGGGCCCCTTCTGGTGTTTTAGATGTCGATAAGTTCCACTAAAGAGATTTCACCTCTTAGATGGTTTCATTTAAATAACTCTTCAAAGCCAAAAACACAAAACCTGCCGCCCAAAGAAAACAAATCTGTGCAGCAGAACCCGTCTCAGAACCCCTCGGATTTACTTAGTGACCATTTGAAGGGTCGTATGCGAGGAACCACTGGGTTAAACTATCCAACAGTGCAGTATAAAAAGTTAGAATTAGCTACATGGCATCAAAATGCTACTTACACACTGATGTATCAGTATTAACACTATAATAATGTCATATATAATAATATATCAGGCGCATGGGCTATTTTTCTACGGGAGTATTTTTACTCTTGATACTTAGGTGAAATTTGAAATGCAGGACTTGTACTGGAGTATTTTGACATTGCTGTAGTATTATGCTAGACTCTAGGTGTAGTGGTGAGTAAGCCAGCTATCAGAGATAAAGTGTTGACCTTGATCCTTTTGGGTGTTGACCAGTAAAACACATGGGAGATGAAAAAAGGGCTGAAATTATCTTATAAAAGGTGAAAAATTTCAACAGCACTGCACGTGTGAGCAGGTGGAGAGTACAGAACAATGATCTTTTTAATTCAAACCTCTCTTAAATTCTCTGATGCAGCATTTCTCTCTAAATCTGGGTGAAGCCCAAAGGCGATTCTTGGGAAGACTGAAACTGGAGAAATTTGTATGCAAATCTATTGGCTGTGTTGGCAAGGTTTCCTGAGTATCCGCAAAGTAAGTTGGATGAATAAATGATTGTAGACATGCAGGCTATTACCCTAAAAACATCTTGCATTTTGGTAGATTAGCTTACATAAGTGTCTGTTAAGTCATATTTGAGTTAAAGCTGGAGGTTCCTGAACGCTGGTGAGCCAATAGTCACTCTATTTTTTCGTCTTTACTCCAGCTTTATATTCACTTCTTATGCTTCTGCTTTTCCCTTTACCAACTGTTGCTGAATGATGACACTGAACAGCCGACTGTGCGCACTGTCAAAGCAGCTCTCAATTCATTAACTGATAAAATTTACTTTGCAGAACAATTGTTGGTTTATTTCAGCGCAGCTCGAATCGAAATAGCGCCTCCAAATTAAAGTGACTATATAGTGCCAATGCGAGGTGAATAGCTGTGTCTCAATACTGTGAGACACTGAAAACATTTCCACATATCTGGAGGGGTTACAGGTGCCTGAGCACAGCAGCTCTGCCTCACATCAAGATGTGTCGGTTTCCAAGACAGCGAGGGCGCCTTCTATCATGATGATGCTGTGTGGAGTAAATAAAACACTTTTGGCTCCCCTGCCTGGTCCTTAATACAATGTATCCTGGAGATACAAAGAGCAATTTACCAACATGTGAAATTCACAATTTGCCCAGAAGTAAACCGTGAGAAGAGAGGAAGCAAGCCTATCGGGACTGCATGGGATTCTGTTTGACTGAGTGCTCCACACTAGGCCACTAATTGCTTACGATTGATGGAGAAAAGCGCTAGAGGAAACTTTAAACTTGCAATGCATTGTGGGTAGTTGACCTGTGTCTACTATGTCTTGTCTCTGCCTCTTGGCGTTTTTTTTTTTTTTTCTCCTGCGTTCACATATCAGAGTATATATGAGGCCTGTATGTGTGTTAAGATTGTGGCAACATCCTGCACAAACCCTCTGTGGCTCTCACAACACAACAGCCCTCGGATGCATCAGAGTGGAGCTGGAATCAAAAGATTCTGCAGAAATAGCTGAAATAATAACCTGGACTTGTGCCAGCCTGTGTAAAGATTTTAGCTCTTTTTAAATCCACTTTAAACACTTTTTCTAAGGGTTATTTCAAGCGAGGATTGAGGGGATAGGGTGTGAGCAACCGAGGGTTCATGAACCTTGTTGGTACAAATTAGCCCTCCCACTCACCTTGTTAAGTGTGTTATGTTTGGAGAAAAAACACCAGTTTATCTGCCAACCGTCCACCTTGTGAAGTCTGAGCACATCGCCCACGAGGCAGCGGTGGACAGCTTCTCCAAGTTGCGTCCCTCAGCTTCTGTGTTCGTGTTTCTGAAACAGAGCACGGTTGATGCGGCAGGAGGGGAAATGCAGGTGCTTGTGTTTACTTCCCTCCGGACCTCCCTCCTCCTTGTCTCCCTGCTTCCTCTCTCCTCCAGCACAGAGGGATGCAGATAAATATTGATCTAGAAAGCTCTCAGAAAAAAAGCTATTTACAGCAATGGAAAGAAATTAAATATTGTCAAAGGGAAGGAAATTTACTGAGAAAGGGCAGAGTAATCCTTTAATTTAATTAATTAAATTACAACAAAAAAAAATCCTTTCTAAGTCTGTTTTTTTTTTCTTTCTTCTGGACGCTCTCCCTTTTTGCTCTCCCTGGCTCCCGCTGGAAGGCTTTCCTGTGGTTGCTAGGCAACAGGGAAACAGTTTTTCTTTGGTTTTGCCAGCGGGTCCCGGAGGCTGGCAGGGAGAAGGGGGCACAGTGGAAGCACTGTGGAGCCTGCCAGCAGCCGAGTGCGTGCCCACAGCTGGGTCGGGTTGCGGAGCGGCCTCCCCCGTTCCCAGTCACAGCGCCGCTGGTAGGCACATGGGGGTCACGGCGGATTTAATGATAGCAAGGTGAGCTCGTGAGGCACCCCGGCCCCCCAGCAGTAAAAAAACAGGGTCACACTAGGGTCAGGAATGATGAAACGGCATGACTCCAACCGCGGGGGTCGGATCAACAAGCCCCCTGCAGAAGAAAGCCTCTTCTCTACACTTTGTTTTTTAGAGGCTGAGTCATAAGTTGCATAGAGTTGCATTAAGTTGCACAAGTTGCTACTCTTGAATAAATATTAAAAAAAAAAAAAAAAAAAATTCACAGAACATATTTGACAGAAATTGATTTCACCAAGGGTTTTTTGACAGGCAGTGGAGTGCTTCACAATAGAAATTCTTTTTGCAATAAGTATGCTAATCAAAGCCTCCGCTGAAATGGATTCTACTGCTCTTTTATTATGTTGTTCTTTCTCCCTTCAGGTGATTGACACATTGTAATCTTGCTAATAAGCACCTCCACTGTCTGTTTCCTTCCTATTGTGTTAGTGTTACAATAGGCCAACTTGGCAGGTGCGCAGTGTTTTCTGAGCGCTCAGTATAGAAGCTAATCTGAGTTACTTGCTATTATCCTGAAATGCAGACACTGCACATGAGGTGTCCTACCTGTCAGTCTCCACTAGTGTCCCCCAGGGGTCAGGAGCCAATCAAACCTCGCATTACTCATTTCCTCCCTTCGTCCCAACCAATCACAAGCATCATTACTGACCTGTCTCTGGTCATTAGGATGTCTCTGTAGCTGCCTGTTGCTTTGGGAACCTTATCCGTCAGGGTAAGGGATGGGGAATTGATAAGATTTTATTGATACCAATGCCATTATCGATTCTGCTCATCGATTCGATCCTTTATCGATTCCCTTATTAATTCCAGTGGATTTTCTGTGTGGAAAAATGTAGGCCTATACAGGTTATCAGTGTCAACAGCGCAAATTTTATTATGAGAACTCTGAACACTGAACAAGATAGATAGTATAGGACTTAAATCATACCAAAAAAAAAAAAAAAAAAGTAAAAGCCAGCTCTATTGTGTTTGCTGGTCTTGAAGATAATGTGAATCTCTGCATGTGTTAGGCCCTGACCCGCTGGTGAAAATAAGCAGCTGTTGACAAAGTGTATATCAAGACCACTGTGGAAAAAAAAAATGGATTAAACTCAAGCAGAACAAAAAGCCACAGGAATAAATTCAGTCTGCCAACTGCTGCAAACGATGCCTCCATTGTACAGCTCAGTGTGGAAGCAGATTGTTTCTCCCACCACTTTTAAATGCAGTCTTCTAATTAGGCTTGTCAGTGGTGGCTGGTAAAATGTGTTAGTGTAACATAAAAGCTGTCATATGTGTGTTTTATGAGTTTCAATGTGTGTGTGTGTGTGTGTGTGTGTGAGTGAGTGAGTGAGTGTGTGTGTGTGTGTGCGTGCATAAGTAAGCTTGTGCTGCTGACACACACACTCAGATGAATATTGCATGGCCACAGAGATTGGAGTTGTAGCAACAAGGGAATAAGCTAAGTATTAGAAGACACACACACACACACACACACACACACACACACACACACACACACACACACACACATACACACACACATGCACATACATTCATCAAGCTAAATTCCAGTATCCTATGATGACATTATGTGATGTTGTGATTGGCTGCCAAGTTGATTAATAGGGTATGTCAGCATTCCTGTGTAGTAGTATTATCTGTTGATATGAGAACACAGTGGTAGGTATCATTGACCATTGACTTTAACCCAAATCAATTGTTTTGTGATGACCCTGTGGATGTGGACACACACACACACACACACACACTTTTTTGAAGGATTAAAATGAAATATTCAAAAAAAAAAAAAAAAATCAAGTGCCAGCCTTGGCCCCATCCTTCAGTCTGACTTTGCAGTTGAATTAATTTGCCTCATTAAGTGCATAACACAGAGGTCATCACTCTGCCATGCTCTTCAGCACACTGGAACTATTTTTTTCCATGTCAAGTGTATCTGACTCGGGCAGTCAGCCAAGGCCTAGCAACTTGATCAAACGTCAAATTTATTTTCTTATTTCATTCTCATGTCTGAGGAATGTTTGAGAGTTTCCATATGTTACCTCCGGCATTTAGAAGAATGCTGTATTTGGATTAGAATATATTGTTTTTAAAGGCGTGATTGGTTATTAGCTCTGTGAATGTCATGCCATATCCGCCAGTGTCATGGCTTTCTCAAACCACAAATAACAGCTGAGAGACTGTAATCAGAGGAGATGTGTAATCAGTCTGCAATTGAGCTGACATTTTAATCATTTTGGTCTGTATGTCCAAAATCTTTTATGAGGTTGACATTTCAAAATGCAAATAACATGTTTCACGCACAGAAAACGAGCAGAATGCATTAAGTGTATTCGATGAGGCTGACGAGGCTAAAAAAAAAAAAAAAAAAAAAAAAAAAATGCACTAAAATAGAAGTTAGAAGAAAAAGTGTGAAATTCAGGGTAATTCGTTGTGTGGTGGTTATGAAAAAAACAGTTTAGTTTGGGGAAAGAATGGGGTTACAGTTCGGGGTTAGGATTCAGGTCAAGAGAGTCTGACTCTGAGAGGATGCAAATTTGATTTCCTGGATTAAAGTCTAATCCCCATCCACCACATCCCTAGCTGCTTCATTTGCCTAAACATCACTGTCTAATGATATGTTTTGTGTTGGAGGAAATGGTCTGCATATTGTATTTCATCTAATTATCTTTCCTTATCTTGTTTTACAACCTGAAACCATCAAATCCCAGCCATTGCAGTGCATATTAAATACACTCCCCTCTGTTTTTTTTTTTTCCCCGTGCAGTCGATCAGAGAGGTGACCGGCTACGTGCTGGTGGCTCTGAACCAGTTTGACTACCTGCCGCTGGAGAACCTGCGGATCGTCCGGGGCACCAAACTGTACGAGGATCGCTACGCCCTGGCCATCTTCCTCAACTACAGGAGGGACGGGTACTACGGCCTGAGACAGCTGGGCCTGCGCAACCTCACGGGTAAGAATGATGACATGAGGGCTGCAATATTTAATGACACGCTGCAGTGTCTCTGGTTCCTGAAGGAAAAACTGAGAATGCAAGACAGATTTTGTGAATCAGGGATAGATGTTTCAGCACCCTGCGAAATACGCTCCCATTTTCTTGCACTACAGTTGCATGTGTTTGACCTGTTTGTACACCCACATATACAGATTTAATAGGGCCTTTTTGATTAAGTCACAAAATTGGAACTCAAGTTTTGAAGCTATGTATCTGCTACTCTGACAAATGCGCTGCTATATAGAAAGACCAAATGTGTGTGAAAAGTCCTATTTCCCCATTAATTACATTTTTGTTTACGCTCTCAAAAATAGGGCTAGAGTCAATTTTTGGAAGTGGTTGTGTGATCAGCTGTTTTTTGTTTTTTTTCTTTATGTGAGAGGTCATAAGCTAAAGTGCACTGCGTTTGCAAAGGGTAGCTTTTGTCTACGTTAAGACCCTCTAGTCACAACCTCAACATCAGTTCATCTTTGCCATTTTTGTTTTACCCCTCGGTGGAGTGACCTTCCAACTCCAGTCAGAATAATAGAAGCAAACACCGTCTTCTGTCACGGGCTTTATCCACTTATCCCACTTCATTGTCTTCCCGCTGAATATCCTCGAGATTTTCTCTAAATAGCGAGGTCCTCATTATGTGTATAAATCATACATGTAATCTCACCCAGACTGAGCGGCAGTGGCAGTCATCCCACTAAAAGGTTAGCTTTTTCCAGCACATCGGGAGTCAGGTGCCGTCTCTGTCTTCTGTCTTGACGGCAGCATTACCATCGCTCCAGGAAAGAAACGCGAGCCGTCATAGGAAAAGCGCTGGCTGAGGGACAACTGTCACATAAGATCTGAGGAGAAGCAGTCTGAGGGTCACTCGGTTTCTTTTACACATTTTTTTTCTGCACTTTTTGATGCCTTACTTTGTAGAGTGACAGAAAAGGTGGTACACAGAGAGAAGCTGCACATATCGGAAGAAGGTCAGGAAGGAAACCAGAGTGTGGAAGAAAAAGATGAAGATGTCCAAGGCTGTATGAGGATATATAAGTCAGCACTTTAGGGCAAGTACATAATGCTTGACCTCTGATGTACAGTCTTCAGTGTTTACCTTGTGGAGTGAAGAAAGAACATGTAGGGAAAGAAATTGTGCCGTGTGTCTTCTTCATATCGCTCAAATTTAAAAACCCAACACCATGACTGAGGAAATGGGACGCCTCTGTGGCATTTGGATGAAAATTTGTTGGATTTCTTTGTGGCACAAGAACAGGAAAAAGATCGCTTTTCTTCCAGCACGAATGGAGCGAAGTCTTTTCGAGCATCTCGCCATCATGTCCAACACGTATGTCCTTCGCGGTACAGCCAAAGAACAAAAGCACATGCGTGAGTAGCTGCCAGTCCTCCTGACAAAGTCTTCACACCGAGGTATAATTAATTTATTAGAATCTAATGATTTAACAATGTAGAAAACGGCTACATGTAGCACCTTGAAGGTTAGTTTCATGGCATGGTACTGCAGAGGAGAGTGCCAGAGCATGAAGCAAGGAAGCTGGGCTCAATCCCACCACAGACGACCATGTGGTATGTGCCTTGAAATGCCAAGAAACCAAGACGGCTCTGCTTGTATCCCCCCTTTGTTGTATTTTGCCCGAGGCTTCTTCTCTGGCATCGATCTGCCCGCTTTACACCGCTCTCCTGTGGGCAATGCAATTTGTCCTGCATCCATCCTACTGCTGGCGATTCTGTGTCACGTTTTTCTACAGTGGAACCAAATTAATTGCAGTGTAAAACACAAGTCGTGTGTTCTCGCAGTCCAGGAACACCCTCCTTTTTGGAAGTTTTTGCGATTGGAGTCCATACAATGGTGAGAAGAAGTGTTGGACAGCAAAAATTCATCCTGGGCTCTTATGCCATTGACTTTGCAGGAGTGTGTTTGTGATTGTGGTGGTGGTGGTGGTGGGGGGGGTCAAACAGTGAAGTAAAGCGCATGGCAGATTTAGTGTAATAAGCAGCATTTTATAGAGTCTGTACATGGCAGTAAAGGCGTTTTAAGAGCATGCTGACACCCGAAGCAGGAGGGTGCCTTCCATTTTGACCACCCTGATGAAGAGAGAGAGGCCTAAGTTGCCCTTTATCTCCAAATGACTCATGGTGCATAACTCATGTTGGTCTTTTGCTCTTTTTCATGACCTTTTCTTCAGTTTTTTTAATCATTCCTCAAAATGGGCTGATGATTTCTATCTTTTTTTTTTTTCTTCAGGATAAACAGAATATGTTTCATGATCAGTGAACTTCATTAGCTTCCAGCAACGAGGCCATGGACCAATGTTTTTTATGCAGTTTTCAAATGAGCAACAAGTCAAGCCAACATGCAGTCTTTTTTTTTTTTTTTAAAAGATCAGGATGTTTACTTTGGATAGCACATAGTAACTGTAGTATCTTCAACTAATCCTTTCAGGGTGCAGGAAGATATACTGTACCTTGCATTATTTATGTCCATAGCGCATAATCTACATCTTCAAATTTCTCTTATTTTCCTAAAACTTTTGCAGACTGTGTTCATCCTCAGAGGCAGAATTTACCCCTGGTTCACCGCTGTGATCCAGCCCCCCAAATCAGTCTATCTGGCTGGCACTCCGCTCATCTCCTCTTTCAGCACATACTCAGGATGGCACCTCGCATCGCTAGCCTTTGGTCCATATCATCTGATCCCAGCGCACCACAATGCTGCAATTAAGCCAGATCCAGCCATGCATATGGATCAGTTCTGTGCCTCTTAATTCCCTTCACTCTTTTGCTTGGGACAAAAAAAGGAAGGAAAAAACAGTACTCTCTCTTTTAAGCTCACAATTAGGCCAGCAGATTAATCTCCCTTCTTAATACTGATTTGGAAGCTACCAGGCCCATATGCTGAGAGTCATCTGTGATGAAATGTCCTTATTTTGCAGCCTATCACCACCTCCGCCATATCTAGAGGGGATATATATATATATATATATATGTGCCTGAGTGAGCATATATTCCTTATTTCTCACTGCACACAATACATTAAACAACAGCTTTATTCCTGCTTTATCCCTCTGTGGATTCAATACACAGTGGGAGTCCACACAGAGCGTGGAATTCAATTTGGCTGCAGCCAGTCTCCCTACAGCTGTGCAGTCTTTACAGTAGCAGGGATATAAAGTAATCTGTGTTAAAGAAACTCCTCTGATACCAAGTTGTTCATCCTTACGCTGCGATTCTCCTGCAGCTTCCTGTAAGCCTGCATAACATATAGCACACATGCACAACACACATATTGATAGCCACATGAACTGCGTGCATACATACAACACGCCTCGCTAGACTCCGCAGTGCTAATTACCCCATGCTGCGCGGCAGTGGAGATAATAACCGCTGTAAGACTCTCAGAGTGAGGAACGAGCATGTGTGGAATGGTTTTCACATCCTCTTTCTTTACTCAACTTTAGCTTTGTTTTTCAGGCTTTTTTTTTTTTTCTTTTGCATTTTTTTTCTAACCCTGTGAAATTACCCATTTGGATGAGAGCCAAATGGCTTAGTGTGCCCCAAAGAGAGCTCTGACTCCAACTTCCCATCTGGCAGCAATGCCCCTCACGCCCGTGTGCAGAAAGCAAATCACCAGTCTCTGCAATCCGCTTTCTTTCCTCCTATAACCTGTCTGCCTTTCTCACCTGTTTTGCTTTCCCTAAGGCTCGCTGGGACTGTAGTGACACTCCCGCCATGGTTTCACAACCTGGCAACAACCCAAACACCCTCTCCTTTTAAAGATAATAATTCACCGCTGCTGTCTCGCTAATTGCAGCATTTTTGGGAGTATTTGAATGCATTTAGGCCAAATTACCAACATCAGTTACTGCTGGGATGAATTGATTAATAGACTTCATTATAATTAACCCCAAGTGCATCTTCATTTTTAGAGCATGTTTCTGATTTACTTGTTCATAAGCATTATGAACAGTTTCTCATTTTCAATCACTCCACTCAGCGAAATCAGCAAAACTAATAAAGATTCTGTTCATATTTAAGGAGATCTGCAAAGTGATGATACAATATGGTTTTATTTAGCAGCATAAGTAGCTAGCATAAGTAAATATTTACTCTTATGAGAATCAGAGATGTAAAAAAAAGTCTCTTTGCTGCTTTATATTCCTCAGCTACTGAAATATTTTCAAACTTTTTCTTCAGTGTTAGTTTCAGAAGTGTCATAAAGGCTGAATTTGATCTATACAGTAAATCCCTTCAGTGGAGAGTATAAAGATCCAGCACATCAAAGATATTATATCCTCTGCTTATTTGAAAAAAAAAAAAAAAAAGGGGGGGGTGCACACCTGAAAGGAGACTCCTGCAGCGCTGCAGCTCAAATGAAGACAGTTGTCTTTTTATGCATCCACGCTTGTCTCTTTTTTTTTTTTTTTTTACATCTTCATCTTCATCTCAGAAACTGGCGCTTAAGAGAGGATGCACTTGTGCACAGTGATGGCTAGGGACTTTGCCAGGCCTTGTTTATGTACAGGTTTGAGAAGAATAACTGATTTCCATCGTGAAAAAAAGAAAAGGGGGGGGGGGAAGGAGCCATGGTAATTGTGTTTGGAATTTGTATAGAGAAAAAAAAAGCTACTTCCAAGGCCTCTTTACTTAACATAAAGCTTGTGGTGTGATCTCCAAAATGTGGTGTAATTACAGAAAGATCAAATAGAGCAAAAGCGGCTAATGCTAATACCCACTCTCACTCTGGACTGTTATGAGGAAGAGGGAGAGTAGAGGAATGGGGCCCATTAATAATGAATCCAGTGTCATCATTAAGGCGCCAAATGATTAAAACATATCTCCCAGCTTCAAACGCTGCTTTGCTACCCCAGAAAATGCTGCAGTCGTGGATCTGCAAAGCAAGAGAGCCCTTCAGTTCAGTCTGCTTGCGAAATAAAGTTTTTCTTTTTTTCTTTCATCTACACCCTGCCCCCCCCCTCCTTTTTTTTTTTTTGGAGTGTTGAAACACCAAAGCACCATCGTTCCTTTTTGAAAACAAAAAAACACAGCCAATGTTATGTAATGTAATGCAACAGGCGTCTCTGATATAGGAACTTTAATGCCAAGCCAGGTTGGAAATCAGCTCTGACTCATCTCAGTTGTGTTCAAATACAGCTCAGCCAGAAGGACCACAATAGCCCGCTGCCTGTTGTTGCTCAGTGTCTCTTCTGAGGAGCAGACAAGATAAAACAGCAAAGCGCATCTCGTTAAAAAAAAAAAAGAAAAAAAAAAAAAAGGTGACATTCATTGACATGCAGGCGCACAATGGGATGCCACGTCTGACTCCACAGTTTATTTTCTCATCTCTTTATTTCCAATTCCCATTTTTTCATGCTCTTGCACCCAGAAGTCATTGTAATGCCATCCCTGTGCTCGGTTTTATCAGTGCTGTGCTGTCAGCACTGCGCCGCCGTCTGTGTTTTCTGTTCAAGTCCTGTGAGAAGGGGACCCTGGGGGCTTCGGGTTTGTCTACATTAGGGTCTCCGGCACGTCTGGGAGGAGGGCAAATGATCTCTAATGGAATGGTAATAGTCCCTCGGGGCGGTGTGTCTGCCGCCCCGTGCACCGTTCTTTGATGTTAGGGTTCGCTGCCACTGGCTGACACTGTGTCTTGTAGGTCAGTATCAGCTGACCCTGGCTACCTACACACCTGACAGAGCCCCCAGTGAGCAATAATTGCCTTTGCCCCTTTATACTGTATAACATCAGCCTCCTCTTGAACCTCCCCCAACCCCTCCACCTCCCAATCCTGCGTTGCATGTTCATGTTGTTAGGGAGCTAACATGGGCTAACTAAGACGTCAGCCGCTGATATCTTAAATAAACCTGAAGTTTTCTAGTTCTAATAATGTGGACAGATTGCATTGATGTGCTAGGATAAGTTCAGTCAGCCAGCAGAGAGTGACTCATCACTCCCTGAAAACATACAAGCTCAGCACAGCAGAGGTCTGGAAGTGACAATAGTATAAAGATAACTCCCTCATAAGCCATATTCAGACTGGAATTATCTCCAGTTTAAAGGTGGAGTGACTTTAACATTAACAACGCTGGTAATGATTTTAATCCTGTCTGGAGCATGTGCTATATGTGGGTACAGGTAATTATGGTCATTACAACCACAATTACCTGCTGTTTTTTGGCAAACCTGCTGCTCCACATTTAATTTCAATCCTGTCTGGAGCCATGTTGTATTTTGAACTTAATGGGACTTAAAAGAAAAAAAAAAAAATGCTTCTGCCCATCTGATAGATGGAAACACAGTAACACCAACATACAGGCCTTTATAGACCCAGAGCCTGCAGCTGGATGTGTTCGGTGGAGGCGGGGGTGAGGTGAAATCTCATGTGAACTGTGGTCGCAGCGGAGCTTTCAGGTGAGCAGCGCATCAACAGCACACCAGAGCATCAAGAGAGCAGAGCACTGCCTGAGTACGACAAATGGATTAATGGATATCTGTTGCAGCAAAGTGAGGTGGCGCACTCGCACTGTCTCCTTGATTTCATCAAGTCATGACCCAAAGCAAATGGAATGCGAGGGTTAGGGTGAGCGTCAGGAGGTTAAAGCAAAGGAAGCAGAAGTATAGCATAAAAATCTTCAGGATAAAAAGAATAAAGCAGACTAATACAACAAGTTACAATAAGAGTGAGGCGTTTAATTTCACAGTTTTGAAGGGCTGGCTGCTGAAATATTTAATATATATGTGGATATACAAAAGCAAAATGGTGAATTAAATGAATGTTTACAATGAGAAAGTTGAAGTCATCTTTCGCATCTTTCTAATCTTTTTGTAAAAACAACAGTAGTCCTTCTGCCTAATCTCACTCAAACTCTCCACCTCTGTTCAGAGTGAAAGCAGTGGGTGGTGAGGCGGCATGAGTCAGCATTTCCACCCAGCAGTCCTTCGAAATCCCACCCAATCAAACCAAACAGCCGTGACTTCATCAAACTTGCTCATTAGAGCTGAATTAATTCTTTTCGGGAGATTAGAATTACTTGTGACCAGACTGTTGAGTTGCCCTTTTAAAAATGATCGGAACTACAAGCTATAAGCACCGGTTTGGCCTAAAAGAGAGCAAATAAATCCAGGGCCGAACCAAGCAGCCCCTGGATTTTACTGTTGTTGAAAAACCTTGATTAAAGTATTATGAACCTCTGTACAGATTGGTAAAATCGGTTAACCACACGGGGTTATACAACCTTTTCATTTGATAATCTGAGAACTGCAGTGTCATTACGCTACAAACAAGGCTGCGTCGACGTCCGGATGATGGGAGCTTTTCATTTGACATTAATTAAATTCAAAGCGTCTGCTTGTTTGTCTTGCCACGAGGCACATGCCACCCTCCTGACATTGCAACACATTTGTGTGCTTTGGGGTGCTGGGTAAAATAAATGGTATAAGCTTTGCGGTGTGTTTGTGTGTGCACAATGTGTGTCTGCATACTCTCCCAGGCGTCTGTAACCTGCTTGACTTTGGCGAGTTTTAATAACATTTTTGGGTCCTTTTTTTTTTTTTTAAAGAGCCCCAGTGCCTCAGTCCAAGCCCCACTTGAGATTGTTGACTTACACTCCAAACTGCAAATCCATTAGCGTGTTGAGCATGCACAGCCAATCATGATGATTATGTCTGAGCAAAGCATCTGTTGAAGAAGTCACATAAGACGAAGGTAGGAGTCAGGAAAGCAGGGCACTGAAGTCGTGCTGGACTGGCTCACATAACCTCACACTAAATATACTGTAGAACCAGATGGAGGCAATTTACTGGTCATAGTTGATTTGCTGGTGTGTGTGTGTGTATGTGTCCGTGTCGGTGTGTCCCAAATTACCAGAGTGGAGGGATGAGTGCTGCAGCTCTGTGCCAGAAAACGACAAATTGCCCATTTAGCCCATTGTAAGTGTCAATTTTAATGCAGAGGGTTAGCTCTGTTGCCGACACTTCTTAAGCATTTTGCTCCATGAAAATATATAATGAGTCCGATTTGAATTACAAAACGCATGTCAGACGAGCAGCTTGTGTTTGTGCGTGTACACTTGTGCACTGCAGGTGTTCAAGTACACACATTTAGGCTCGACAGGAACTCTTTTTTTTTTTTTTTTTTTTTTGTTTCCTGACTCAAGAGCGGACATTTAATAATAACCCACATTTCGAGTTATGACTAAGCTGCTCAGCAGTTTTGCCGTCTTGATGGCTCCCCTATGGTCCGTCCATAGTGCGCTCTAAATTTTAGTTTGATGTTCTTAGCCTGGGCAATTGTGACAAAACACTATTTCCTGCACAATAACAGAGCAGAGAGTGGACTGACTGTCAGGGTAACTCCACTGTGAAACAACCTATCACTGCTGCTGTGGAAAAACAACATGGGACAGCAATTCTGGGGCTGTTTGTACTTCCAGACTGCACCTGGCAATTTATTTGATGAGTGAGTTACTTGACCTCTGGGTCACTGAGAAATATTAAAAGCTCGGTCTAAAACTTCAAAAACGCATGACCGGTAGAAAAGCTTCCGATTTAAATTGATTTTCAAAGCTGCACAATTTCCGAACTCACCAGAATTCGTGCCTATAAACTACATTTCTGAACGCCTACCAACACACACACACGCACATGCACACACATCAGTGTTGATGACCACTGCTGTTCGTTACCTTGATTAGCATTCAGCAGCGCTCTCATCTCTTTGGCTGGCTCTTTTGTTTGCCCGCGCTGATTGGAGGGCCTCTGGTTAATTTAGATGCAGGGAAGCGGTGACAGAAGAGGCCTTATTAGGGCCATGAGCCCATCCCGCCTTAAGTGCAGAGTCTCCAGTTCCATTTTCATTTGCCTCCATTATTGAATTTGCTGGTTTCTCATTCGCCCTGATTGCATTTTGTGTCACCTCTAAAAAATAAAAAATAAAAAAATCGGCCTCCCCCAGAAGTACTGCAACACTCAGACGGGAGATTTACATTATGACAATAAAATAATGAGACAGGCAAAAGTTTAAAGATTGACACTGGAATATTTTTTCATCTTTTTTGTAATTTTGAAGACTTTCTTTTTTTATTAAGTCTGAGCCAAATGTCTGAAAGTTTGCCTAATCATGATTGCTGTGTCGCCGTTATGCCTGTGGGTGTATTCTAGTAAGAGAGAGAGAGAGAGAGAGAGAGAGAGAGGGAACCTTGCAAAAGAGAAAGGGAGTGTTTATGTCCATGTGTGTTTATAAGACAGACAGGTGGAGCAAGAGTGGGTGGTGGAAAAGAGGAAGAGTGATGGCAGGGATTCATTTAGCGACCATTGAAGCTTTAAGTAAAAAAAAAAAAAAAAAAAGTGTCATCTTCGCCTCCACCTTTTGGCTGCTTCTTTCGGTGCCTACACAGCTTCCATAATCTCCTAACATGAAGCATTTTTCATAAGGATTCATTGCAAAACAATATCATTCGAGACTGCAAAATTTAATCAGGGGCTTTAAAACACAATTATGGTTATCGGGGCGGACACGGCAGCAGCACACCGGATCGTGGGAGGAGGGAGGCGGGGCAGGGGGGGGAGATGGAGGGGACCTCCCCCGCACTGTCTGCGCCCTAACGCTCCTCTCCCATTTGTCACCGAGCACAATATCTCTTTGGCTGGCAGAGCTAATAATGGAGAAGTGGGGAAACGGGACTCTGGAGACCCACCTCCGCCTTTCCGTGAAGATCAGATAAGTTCTCCTCGAGTCAGAGGCCCCCGAGTCAGTGTGGATTTGCTTGTAAGGATTGTATCATTTATAAAACACAGCGCAGGCCTTTGACAGCTTTTTAGGTGTGTGAATAATGCAGCTCTTTATAAAATGTGCAACTGCAGGAGCAAAATGTTTCCCCTACCGGAAAGACACGCTCCCCACTTTGCACTCTGAAAAAGTTCATTTCATTTTGGTCACTCGCACCACCAAACCCCTTTTGCTGATGCGTTGCTTTTTTGTGGCTCAAGGCAAACTAGTAGCTTTTTTCTGTCTCTATTATCTTGGCGATCTGCAGCCATTTATCTACCAGCGGCTTGTTTGCAGTCTGGAGACTTAACAGTTATTCATGGGATTTGAGAAGTCGTTTTCACTTAAGCAGCTACTTTCTCAACAGCTTCTGTTTTTTTTTTTTTTCGTCTTTAGAGTAAACATGCTCGGAGGCACTGTACAGTGGAGTGCTTCACAATTACACACAGGCTTTCCTGAGGGACCAACTGCTTGTTTTCCAGTCAAGTCATGTGTTTACCTCAAATTGTGGGCTTTCTTTGTCTTACTGTAAATTGGCTGAGGACAGTGGTCCACAGCTTTATTCTAATTACAGGGGAGTTTGATTCTGGTGCGATATTTCGCATGTGCACACACAACCGTACACACTCGGACCCTGACACACCCGTATACATACCAATTAAACATCCCATTCATGCACACACACACTTATATGTGTGTGTCATCTCTTTGTTCTCTTCCTGCTGCAGTGTAGTTCAGCAGAGATCGTATATTGTGGGCATTGCAGCCATAAGATGAAAGAGGCTTTTTACACTAGTGTGGGGACCCGAACGCTTTATTGTTCCCCCGGTTCTACTGATCTCTTTGCAGCATTCTCTCGTTGCTTCACATTATATGTGTGTGAAGTTCAAAGTGCCGTGTGGAAACTTTGAAACGGAAGCTGGTTGGCTTGGAGCAAGATGACTTGTGCAGCTGTTTTAGTGTTATTTTTTGAGCCTCTTTTTCCTCTATTTGTTAGTGTGAGTGTTGTTATGTCCACCATTTTCTCTGTTCACTCCGTCTCATTCTGTATTGAGGAACAGTAATTTCTATAAGTAATTGTCCTTATTATCTGAGAGAAATTGAAATGTTGCTTGGGACAGGAGAAGGAACTCAAACACAGTCTCTCTCTGTCTCTCTGTTTCTTTAACTTTTCTTCAGTGGCTCTTATGCGAGTCATTATTTTCCAGAGTCGCAGATTTGTTGCCATTTCAGTAATGTTCATCGGTGTTCCCTGAAGAGGTTGCACTCTAAGAAAATGAAGGCAATTTGTTTCGTTCCCCACTCCGGCACCTTCTGTCATGCCAGCTGTCTGCACTGTGTCACAGGCCACACTCAGCACCAGGAACTGATGCATGTAAATGAATGCAAAGAGTTTACAGCTCTCTCAGATACCGTAGACTCTCAAATAAAAGCCAGACTTCAAATACTGCTGTGGCCTGCTGGGTAATCAGTAAAATCGTGTAAAAGGATACACTTGCGGGGAGGGAAATTACTTAGCTAACATAATGAATTCACAATAATGTACAATCACATTTTCCTTTCTTTTTTTTTTACAAAAATACTAGTTTTACTAACTAATTAATGAAGTTGTGGTAAACCACTGTCAATAATACCTCCTGCAGATGTTTCACATTGAAAGCCTAAAACAGATTAACCTCACCATCCTGAAAGGCTTTGCTAGTTGCTAAAACACCTTTTAACAATAAAGAATACATGTGTTTTGCATAGCGGCTAATTACTGCTCAGTTTGTGTTTGCCTTGTCAGCCAGATAAATGTGTTCTATGATCAAAAAGCGTGTCATACATTTAGTGTGTGGGAGCTCATTAATGTATTCCCATTTAAAAGGGGTTCATGCCATTGGAGCCATTGGGAGGCTTTTAATGTGAAGCATGAACAGGAAGTGATTAGATTTATTGACGGCAGGTTAACACCGAGAGAAAGGGCAGTGAAGAAAATTTAAAAGTAGTAGTAAAAGTACAACTTACTGTGGCATAAGCTGCAATAACAAATTAAAATTGGTGTAGATCAGAAAACAGTGAGATCTTACTGAAATATGATAAAATACACTTATGAAACAAGGTGATTGAGGTAAAGGTGTATTTCCAGCTCTACTTTGGTTCAAATAGAGGCCTGACTATATCTGTAGTTGAGGTAGATAAAGGTCTAGGTCACTTTTTGAGAATTTATATATACATATATGAGCAAAAAGCCTTATTTCAATGATTTCTCATTAATGGATGTGCATCGGATCTTGCTGAAATTGTTGTTAAAAAAAAAAGCTGCATTCCACTTTCAAAAGAAATCAGAGGGTGCTTCCCCTGGGGCTCTTTGCAATTCTCTCCCAAGCACTGAGTGATTAATTGGCATTTAAGAGGTAAAGCCTCAGCTTAACTCTACAGCTCTGCCTACAAATGTGAGGCTTTGTCGACGTGATGCAACCGAGCTCCAAGATGCTTTTTCCTACAGGGACAGGAGGTGTTTATCATAGGGATTTTGTATTTCTGTGTGCAGCATTTCACACATTCACATGTTTAGGGATACCTGACTAAATGTGCAATTTGTGTGCTGTCTGGGTTTTTAAAAAAAAAAAAATTTATTTCATGTGTGAATGGGCTTGGGCGTCATGTGTGTCCGCCGGTGTGGCTCAAGGAAAAAAAAAAAAAAAGTGCACCCGACTGCGGAGAGAAAGAGTGATCATCTCCATTTCTCTGTTCCCCATGCTCAGCAAGTCGGGCCCATCACCGGAGTGAGAAAGTACATTTCATGCGGGATGGGGACGGGTGGGTCTGAGGGGTGGTGTGCGGGGAGGAGGAAGACAAAGGATGGAGAGATGAGCCTAATAAAAAAGAGCATAGTGGAACACTCAAATGCACTTTGCTTGAGCAAAGTGATATGTGACGCCCCCGCCCCGGAGACAAGACAATAACGGCAAACTCATGGACTCATCACTCGAGGACAGATCACTATTACGGCCTTATTCATCAGCATAATTAGCGAGAGAAAGAGATGTGGGACAAGTGGCTAGCAGCACTGATGAAAGCTCATCAGCAGGCTCCCTATAGAGCTATGGCCACTGATTGGTGCTGGGGCCATCATTGCCTAGAAACTACTTCAAAATAGAGGCTCTTCGCTCTGCTGAACGACAGTAAAATGAACTTAATTGGCTTGCAAAGGCAACTAGGCACAGGGATCATTTTTACTTCCTTAACAATCTGTGCTCTGATTGGCCTTTTCTCTGTTTTTAGTGCATTTGATGCAAAATACAAATAAATATTCCCAAGAAATTAAGTTTTGCTCTTACCTTTTGCTCTTCCTGCCATCATCCATAGTTCTTAGTTCTGTTTATAGCTCTGTTGTCGGGGCACTGTTGCTGTTGCCTGACTGTTTGTTCTATGGATGAGTGGCAGCTCAGTGCTAACAGAAGTGTTGAATATAGATTTAAAAGAAGGGGTTGAGAAGGTTACTTCCTTATCCGCTTCCTCAACATTATCAGGTTTCCTCAAGTGCTCAGTCATTAATTTTGCCCTGTTTTGCCCTTTGATTAGTTCATTTAGAAACTTAAATGGCATTACCTAAGCTTGTTTCAGTTGTGTAGTTTTATTCATGTCCTACACAGTTATGATCGGTAAATAATCATACTAGGTGAAGCTCTTGGTTAAAATGGTAAGTAAACAGCTAAGTTATTGCCAACGTTGGCTATGTAGCAATAGCTAAACTTACAAATAGGTCCTTTAAATACTGAAGTAGTTGTGCATCCTTGCATCTTCAAAGCAGCGATGGGACACTGTCAAGTGACCGAAGGAAAGAGAAAATAGTTGTACTGTATAGTCGAGCTGATTTGCTTTAGGTCATATCTGTAGGTGTGTCAACCCAGTTCAGATGAGTCTGGGAAGTTAAAATGTAAGTTGCCGTTTGTTGTTGGGAGAAGTCTGGAGCTGGGCTTTCTGTAAGTAAGTTTGTTAATTTCAATTTAATTGAAGTTGTTTTTATTTTACTTATATGGAATTTATTTTTAAGAGAAAGACAGTAAATACATTTCATGGAAGTGGAGCCATTAAATAAAGCCATTTATTTATTCATCAGTTTATTCAGTTTTATATGATCAAATTCTCCCAATCATCTTCTCCTCCAGTGATCGCCTCATGCCCCACTGCACAGCTCCATATCAAATCTAATGTCTGATTCAACAAGACACTTCAACTTTCACTCGGTGTGATTTTATTTATTTTTTTCTCCATGACTTTGTTTTACTGCCAAGAGAGATGGAGCAAAACGCTCCCCCAGAAACGATTTTAAACCAAACATGGCCTGAGCATATGGCGGCAGATCCCTCATCAGCCACACACACACATAATATGGTGTCGCTGGGAACTGCGTCACCCAGCGAAGCGCCCGGCGAAACTCACTGCTTCGGTCAACAAACAGACTATCAAAAGGGAGGATGAGAGCTTTCTTGTGTGTGTTATCAGGCCATTTTAAAGGCTGCAAAGTCTCATCAAAGCATATTTTTCAGCCAAGCGTCCTTCTACAGTGCGGGCACAGTGAGCTACATGATATGATCAGTGGTAACTAAACTGGCTTCCAAAATTGCTCCTCTTCAGCTCAAATAATTCTGTCCAGTCAACCAGAATTCAATTAACATCAAAAACTGCTATTGCAAAGCTCGCAGAATCAGTTAAAGCCATGTTCCAGAATGTTCCACATCTGCCTTACGTGCTATCACCAGCCGCCTTTCCAAAAGTGAACCGAATTCTAGTTTTATAATGCAAAATTTATGAAAGTACCAACTACTCAGTCCTTCCTTTTTACTGTAAAATAATGAATGAATGTTTGAGGGGTTGGATATCACGGAGATAAATGCAAGTTGTTGAACCTCTAAGCCTTTGGCTCCCAAACTGAATCAAAAAAGAAAAAATGCACGAAACCCCCGGCGACCATTTAAAGTAGCCAAGTGCCCATCCAAATGTTGCATCAATTTTTGAAATTCAGCAAAAATAAGATGTGTGTTTCTTACACAGCGGTGGAAAACGTGACATAAAATGACATTTACGTTTGTTTCATGTATTAATTTGTGGAAGGTTACGGTCTCATTCATCAGCTTTTCCAGCTCAGTCAAGGTTTCAGATTTATTCATTTGCAAATTGAAAATGCGCAAGAAAACAGGTGGATGGAAATTACCATGGTAACCAGTAGCAAACAAGTTAGATTTCATCAAAATAACATAATCAGAAACAAAAGACTCTTGTGACTTGTGACTAAGACTTGATAGTCTTGATAGCGTTACTTTTTACTTCATGAATTACATTTATTCAGATTTACATGTCCTTCACGTTTTCCCTACTCCTGTATGCCATGTATTTCTCAGTGGGATGATGATTTTTATAGCTGCAACTGAAAAAGCTTCCATTAACAAGTCACTAGTATATTACGAGTAGTACCAGTAAAACCTGTGTAGTCTATTTGTATAAAATGTCTGGGGTTTATTACTTTAAATAATAGAATACATTTTCTTAGGCTGGGCTTTAACCTCTTCTCTCTCTCCCTCATGTTCTCTCCCCATACCTCTATTCCCTCCTTCTCCTACTGCCCTCTCCATCTCTCACCCCTCCAGCTCCTCCACCCCTTTCCTCTGATGCAGGACAATAGGTTTTATGACTACCTCGTGAATCACGGGAGTGTGGAGAGTGAGGGGATTGGGTGGCGGTGGAGGTGGGTGGGTGGGGGTGTAGAGGCGATGGTCGACTGTAGATCTCCCATCCTGATGGAAAGATCGAAGCGTTGAGGTGTGGGGATGTGCGGGATGGGGTGTACTCGAGAGGAGCGGGAAAGAGGAGGGGTGGGCGGTGTCGCAGGACTGTCGCCCGTTAATGAATGACCACCCGACAGGGGCTTGTCATCCCTCTAGAAGAGTTAGTGCCCTTCTCTGGATGGACAGCAGAGGCGGCAATTTGTCTCATGGCGAACACGGGGGGGATCTGGACACCGGCACTTAAAAGAGCATTTGGGACAGTGCTGGGCGGACTGAACAGAAAGACGGCTCTCCATAAAAAATCATAATTGATTATATATGACATACCCCAAAGGTTTCAAATGTGGGAATTATTATTATACTGTTATTTATTGCTTGTCTACACTTTTGTAACCAATTTTTAGCCTTGCAACTCGGCTGGTCCCTGTAGGATCAGATTATCACTATGTTGATGAGGTCAAAAGTTGAATTTGTCAAATACCTGACAATTATGAGCAAATACCTACAAAGCTACTGACATTCCCATCAGCTTCAACTGTACTTTGTGTTAAATGCTAATGAGCTACATGGCAGAATGCTAACATGCTAAATAACGATGCATGCAGTCATTAGCATTTAGCTCAAAGCACCACTGTGAACGTGGAAAGCATTGGCTCTGGTGGTGTCTGGTTGCTTACTTCAGTCTCTGCGTTTACATTTTTTACAGTTTAATGACCATGTGCTGGAAAATGCAGACAGAAACTGTCTGTGTATCTGTGCCAGCATCCAGCTTTTTTGTGTTTTGGGTGATTGCAATAGCTCGTATGTGTCTCTCAAATACAGCCAGTTGTCACAGCCCCAGTTCTGCTGTTAGACCGCATACATTCAACAATGCTGAACCAATATTACTTTTATTCAAATGTAAAAAAAAAGAAAAAAAGCCAAAGCATTTATACGTCTTTGATTTCTGCTACAAAGTAAAAGAGACAACATCTGCTGAGTCTTTATTACCTTATAAAATAAAGCATTATTCAGAAACGTCAAGGCTTTGCAGGGCTTCCTTGAGAAACCACCACATTTTTACAGTTTTAGAATTACAACTAAAGACCAACTAGTGAACTCAGGTGAAGGAACTTCATTATTCAGCAAAGTAGAGCTCCTGTTTTTCATCGAGTGTCCAGCCTCATTGAAAAGAATCCTGTCCCAACCACATGCCTGCTCTGAGCACTTGCCACTCAACAGCGAGTTGTGTAAGTCAGCGGTTTTGTGGGACTGTGGGTGTGTAAACCTTGTGTGTACCCAGCTGAGCCGTTGCTGTTTTGCATTGTGCGCAGTATAAACTGGCGTAAGTCGGAGTGAGGAGGAGTGGAGTGGCACAACAACAGAGTCTTGTATCATTTCAAGGTGACTTGAGGGAAACCAGGTTATAATTTCTGGTAGGTTAAAGAGAGATAATTATATGCTTATTCAGTGTATTGTTATATATAATGTCAGAAATCTGTCATATCTGGGATATCAGTTGCGTAATGGATGGCTAAGGGTATTTTTAAATGGCATCAAAGCATGCTGACAGTGCGGCCCACATGCTATTAGAATAAAGCACAGCCTGCCCCTGTCTTTTTACCCACCATCTATGAATGTAAAACACCCCCTGATAAATCGCCCATTGTGACGGAAACATGATTACATGAAGCCGCGGCTGTAGGCCATTCAGCGGGCAGACGGAGGGCCATGTCACCTCTAAGAGGGCTTTGAATAAATGTCCCCGTCGCTCCCAAGGCCCACTTCCTTAATCAGGGTGTCGGATGGTAATGATTAGCTTCCTGCGTGTGCTCCTCGCCTGCTGAATCGTCCGCATAACTCATACACTGTTAATAATCTGCCTAGGGAGATAATACCCTTCTTTACCTCCAGCTAATCCAGCCCTAATCTGAACCACATTGTTACTTTTTTTATATCAAATTTCATTTATTATGACAAGTACTTTCATGGAATCCGGCGGTACTTCATATTCAAGGAGAAGGGGATGCAAGGTGAATTGTATCTAAATCCCTCAACTCGCTTAAATAATACACTCAGCTGGTGTCCCAGAGAGAAAGAGACACTGATGGGGACTGTTGTTTTTCTTCTGACTTAGGTCACGGCTTGGGGGAGGAGGGATTACTGCAGCATCATTTCATTCTGTGTCCATATCCAAAACCTGGATAAATAACAGGGAGAGAGATTAGAATTAGTTATCATGCTCCATGCACAGGCATCTGTTAAGGGCACTGGTCCTTGAAAAGAAACATATTTTTGCTATTAAAGCAAATGCTGGATTAGGAGCCCGGATTTGTCTTCGGTGCATCAGCTCTCACTCTGGTAGAGGGAAGTGGAGTAGGTCAAGAGAGCTGTGATCCCTTATTTTCTGAGTCAGATGATTCAGGCCTGTTTTGAGCAAGGAGAGAGCCCTTGAAGATAATAGTGGAACAATAAAAAATTGCAGACGTCCCTAACTGCTTTTTTTTATTAACTCCACAACCTGAAACCAATGAAATGCAAGATTTAAATCTTTCTGCCCTCTACCTTTAGCATGATGCCCTCAGAAAGAAGCTTGACACCAGTCCTCATTTACTCCGCTCATGAACAGTATCCCTCAATGAGGATTTGAGTAAAGCTCTATCACTGCTCCAGTTTACTACTTCACTTTTAATTAATGCAACAAGTAATCTGGTCTCTTCCAGCGACATTCAAACTCGTTAATTCTCTCATTCTCTAAATGAAATTATTTAATACTCAATGCATAATTAGGAAACTTTACGGGCGTACAGTTTTGAGTTCTTCTCATGAGCAGAGCTGTTTGTTTACATTGTAAAATCAATTTACTTATTTTTCTGTGCGGTACCTCTGTATGAAACATCATTGTCTTTAGACATGGTATTGAATTACTGCGTGCATTTGTCAGTGGCATTCATCGTCATGCTTTGATGCACTTCAGGGAACACAGTATGCATCGCGGTACTTGGAGACATAGGGACGATGGGAGTTAACCTTGAAGTATTGATTTTCTGCCATCATGTACATGTACTATATATCCATGGCTATGTGCTCATTTCTCTCTTTCTCTCTTTTTGTTTTTCTTCTTTCTGTGCAGAGATACTGAATGGGGGTGTTTATGTCGACCAGAACAAATTCTTGTGCCATGCGGACACCATCCATTGGCGTGACATTATCAAGAACCCCCAGGCTGAGCTGCTGGTGGTGCCGTCCAACAACAGCAACCTCGGATGTGAGTACTGCACGCGGGTGAAAACCAGTGTGACCAGTAACTTTGGATAATAATCAAAAACAAAAAATCTTTTAGATATCCAGTAACTCGCCACATGCGAACTTACCGTAGAAGCGCACCAAAAAAACACACACGCACACACACACACACACACACACACACACACACAGCAGCAGCAGTCATGCCCTAACCTTTTTTATTTATTCTGTTTGCCTGCTGGTCATTTGGAAGCGAAATCACATGGTGTTAGATCAACGCGTGAACCTTTCCATTGTAGTGGTATGGTAGCAGCTTGGCAGCGAGGCCGATGGAGCTGCTGCCTGCTGTGCTCTTTTTAAATCTCAGTGAATCCGACAGCTGGTTTGAAGCTGCCTACGTCTCCTGGTGCCCCCAACCCACCCCCACCCCACCAACCCTCTTTCGTGGTCCCCACAGTCCCTCAGATCCCTTTGCTTTGGACATAACAGGCGTCACTATCCGGCGGACATTCTATGTCAGAAGAGCTGGCTGTTAAAGACAGAGTCTCTCAAAGTTTTCTGCACATTTTTGGACAAGCTTCTTGCTCATTTTCAGGGAGAGACAGGGAAGGCATAGCAGTTTCTTCAGGCACTCTGTATCAGAACATGTCAGGGTGAACAATAGGGACAGCCGAGGCGCCAAATAGCTTGCAAAGACATAGACAGTGGAGGAAATGTTTCTTTGACGAAAAGATGATGATCTTTCTGTGCGTACAGACCGGGCAGAGCAAAATCTGCAGAGTTGACTCGCAACACCAGCGAGGAGTTGGACATCATGCAAAGCCGGTTACTCTCAGATAAAGGTTGAAGAAGACATTTCAAAGTAGAATATCTGTAAAACGTTGCTATTTTGTCAATTAGATGCCACTGATGGAGGAGGAGGATGAAAAGCAACAAGGAACAGAGGAGGTTGGCCAAAAATGACAAAGAGAGTGCGTGGGAGTTGAGGTTGCCAAATCGGGGCCCTTTGCCAAGCTGTAGTTAGTATTTAACATTAACAGCCCCACTGTGGGAGTGGTTGAAGGGGCAGGGTGACAATCTGCTGCTCTGTTCCACTTACTATGTAATTAACCCATAGTCAATTAAGTCTTGATGATGGGCCACTGGCAGATGAAGGCTGTGAGTGCTCTGTCAGGTCCCACTTTGCCTGTGCGAGTGCTTGACGGAGGGGAGTAGAGACCTGTCTTTCATGCTTATGTTCTCTACAGGCCACAAGTCGCCACAATGACTCTGGGTCTATTGTGGGATGAGCAGAGGAGATTCGACAGATCTGTCACTGTCACTAGTCGGGGAAGTTTTAGGGGCGTGCATGAGTGGACAATCAGGCATTTGGCGTGTGGGGTGGGGCCGTGTTTCGATGTGTGTTTGTGTCAGAACATCTGAAGTTCGCTGAGGAGTTGCCTGATGCACGGTGTGTGTGTGTGTGTGTGTGCGTGCGTGCGTGCTTGCGTGTGTGTGTTCTGCAGGCAAACGATGTCATCGCACATGTAATGGACGCTGCTGGGGCCATCAGGAAGACCAGTGCCAAACCTGTGAGTATACACACACACACATGCACACACACCTACAGTTACCCTGGAATGCCTTATGAGTGTGACTAATGGGCGTCCCTCAGACTTCATTCTTTATGCTAAACTAGGCTAACTGCCTCCCTACTCAAGCCCTGCATTTGAACACACAAACGTGAGCCTGGTATTTTCGAAGTCCCACTCAGAATAAATGTGACTCTACTTCTTTAAGCCTCCAAACAATGAACCTAACCTGACACTGAGTGGAGAAACTTCTGAAACAGGATTAGATTAAAGTGAGGCTCATCATCGAAATCCAGGCTAATGAAATTTTGTTAAAGAGTACAATACAGTCTGCGTTGAAATAATCTACCGTCTAATCTGCTATAATCTGTTTTGACATAGATTTATTATTTCATGGCTGTGTGAGCACTTGGGTTCACATCTGTTTTTAGCTTTTTCTTCATAGTAGATTGAACTCAAAGACCAAAATCGATGCGAAGTTAGAAATAAAATAAAATAAATAAATGGATACATGTGAAAAAAGAAATGGTGTTTATTAATTGTATGACAGCATTTTCTGCAACTGTGATAATAGGAGCTCATAATACAACATGAAAACAAGACATGAAATGAATAACAGCAAATATTTATCTAATGCCACTGACACCAGCTTTAGAACACAATTGTTAATACAATCAGAAACAGAAAGACAACAGACGAAGGAGGGCAACTCGAGAAATGTTAGTCCGTGTAATTACTGGATGCTCTGCTCATCTTGTAAAGACTGAGCGAAGGACTGGCCTGTTTTTCTCAGGCTAACACAGACTTACAGACTACATCGCCTTGTTGTTTTTCTCTACTGCATCATTATGTTCCCAACACAGCAGATAGTGAGCACAGCAGTTTTTAATGCCTCATCTTCAAGCTCCTGCTGACTCGCTGGCTGATATATCTCCTACTGTCCCAGTAATGTGTGGGAGGCTCTTCTTTAGCACAAGTATTAGAGCGACTTTGATGCAATAGGTACGAGCCGCATCCAAGTATTACTACTGTACAAGAAACACAGACTAATACAGTTTCCTTTGAAGTAGTTTAACTACAAAATGCGGGAAAAGCGGTAAATGGTTCCCCTGGTTACCACAAGAGTTGGCATAGCAACGAATAAAGCCGGGCTCTCCGGGAATTATCTGCACAGTTGGAAATTGTCTTCGGCCAGTCGGTCCACTTGGCTGAAAACGCCCCTTGTATAAATGCAGATATGGAGAGTCAGTGGCGTCCGGTGCTGTGGAACTTTTTTTTTTTTTTTTTTTACATTTCCTAACTTTATTTATCAAGGGGGGAAACTACTTTAGCTCCCTCCAGCGACATCCCGCCTGAGAGCTGCCAGTCACTGAGCTGAAGATGGAGCAGTTGGTGGATAAGAGGCTGTGTCAAGGGCATCACCAAGAGCAGTTGTTGAGAGAAGAGACGGTGCTCAGTGTTTGTAAAGTCAGTGTGGACATTCAATGCGGTGATCGTGTGGTCACAAGCCCACTTGTGTGGCCTTTAGACTGCCGAAGCCCCTAATTTGTTTCTGCCTGAATTTCACATCAGACGATGTTTGTGTGCAGCTACGGCGTAGGAGGAAGGTTGAGGGTGGTGGTATTGTCTCCTTTTATGAGGGTGAATGTGTGTGTGTATGTGTATGTCAGACCTTTAAAATTCATTCTTTTCACTTCCTGGGCAGTGACAAAGACGGTGTGTGCAGAGCAGTGTGACGGTCGATGCTTCGGGCCTTACGTCAGTGACTGCTGCCATCGCGAGTGTGCCGGCGGCTGCTCAGGCCCCAAGGACACGGACTGCTTCGTACGTCAAAGCGCGCACACACACAGACACACACAGACACACACAGACACACACACACACACACACACACACACACACACACACACACACACACACACACACACACACAGACACTCTGTCTCCCTTTCTTTTCCTCCCTCTTCCACTTTTTCTCTTTTGTTTCCTTTCTCTCTCATTTCCACCTTCCACACGTCCGAAGACTGGCATACATTTCTAATAACCATCCTCCATTCTGTGTGTCCACGTCTTTCATGCAACATCTGTTTATCATCCTCCCTGCCCGAATATGATCCACTTTGTTTACCAGCTGATGAATTGTTTGTCGTTTTACAGGGCTGTAAAAGGCTGCCGCAGTGGCGCTCTTCAAGGAACAAATTGGTGATTCAGTGGTCCAATTAATGTCCCTTTTATCACCTCAAGTTCTTCCTGTTTCACGAACTTGTGCACAACTGGCTCACACACGCCAGCAGAGGGGATATTGTAGTTGTAATTCACAGGAAAGGTTCACCCAATTCAATCACAGCCATTTCAGCCTGTAGCCACGGACGGCAAAACACTTAAGAGGATTATGGGAAAACATTTCACCATTTACATCATGGCTGAGGATCAATGGCTCCAATTTTTCTCCCATTTGGCGTTCAAAGAGACGAGGGACAGCGGCATGATGCACGCGCCGCGATCCGTTCGAAAAATGAAATGCTGCCGTAATACTCCTTCACTCACAGTGACTTATGTTTTCTACCGAGCGCCTCTGTGTGGAGTCTGACTCGTGTCCTCTGCCCTCAGCTGACTGTGGTTATGTTTTGTGTTTTTGTTGTTTTTTCTGCAGGCGTGCACCAATTTCAACGACAGCGGCGCATGTGTGACCCAGTGCCCTCAGCCGTTTGTGTACAACCCCACGTCTTTTCAGTTGGAGCACAACCCCAGAGCCAAGTACACCTATGGAGCCTTTTGCGTCAAGAAGTGCCCACGTAAGTCCGCTTCAAGTTGCAGGCGAACAAAATGCCTTGCTGCATGCACAACCACTCAGCTGCAAATAAATACAGGTGATGCAATATTACACTGTAATAACATAGATGCTCGTAATGATGTTCATAATTAAGTTTTATAGCCTGTGCAACGGTGTCCACTGAAGGAGCATTTATCCTCTATCTATCCTGAAATGAGACTCCAGACAATTATTTAAAGTGAAGATAAATGACTCACACATAAATAAATTGTGCATCTCAATCAACAAGTTGCTACACCATCTGTTTCAGCTTCTGGCAGCCGAAAAGGAAGCAAATCTCGCTTCTGTCTTTCACGGGTCCGGAGTCAGAGTGCAGCAGTAATTCAGCAAAGCGTGCATTAAAAGTCGAGCCACATCAACAGATTGCATGTTCAAGTTCCACTGATCATCAAATGAGCGTACACCAGTCGTACTTTTCCACTGCTGCTACTGAGTACTAATTTGATTCATTACTTTTCCTGAGCAATGCAGCCCAATTAGACAATTAGTTTTGATCATTACACAGGCGTGATTAAAATACAATCAATTTCTCACCATTAAAGGGGTTCCGTCTAGGAAATGCTTAGATTTTTATGGTTTTACATGTTAATGCGAAACAAATACTAACATCTGCGCTGGGTTTTCACAGATAACTTTGTGGTGGACCACAGCTCCTGTGTTAGAGCTTGTCCCAGCAACAAGATGGAAGTGGAGGAGAACCGCATCAAGATGTGCATCCCCTGTACAGACATCTGTCCTAAAGGTAAACCAAGGGATTACAGTCAGAGTCTTGCTTTGAGAATTATTTCTGTAAGCTGACAGACTTTGCAGCTGCAGCTCATCCACACTTATCAACATATTCTGTTGCTCCTCTTCATGCACGGAGCCGGGTTGCTCTCCATATAGAAAGGTGACATCCTCAAAGATCTTATTAGTCCCATCACTTTTTTAAAAGTTTGAAAAACCTGTGAGGCACACAGTCAGATGGTGTTCATAAATCATGCGATTCCATATTCCACTGAGAGGAAGGTGCAGTGCAGGACATACTGAGGCCAGTAGAACAGTGTATAATGTGGAAGTTATATGCAGTAGATAAAAATCAGGTTTTATACAGATGCTTTACCCATTCCCTTGCCCCCCCCCCCTTCCTGGCTCACCGCACTGCATTTACTGTATGTACAAGAGCTTATGCAGTTAAACCATTTTAATCTAATAGATTTATGCTAACAGTGATGATACTGGATCAACAGTAGCCCACAGGAATTACTCTAAAAGCTTTATAGGAAATGTAATTTATTTCTTAACAGAGCCAGCTTAGCTTTCTTTATATTGCACAAAATATACTTGCAGCTGATTTATTGATTCTAATGTACCCCCCCCCCCAAAATATCAACATTGCTTTTAATTCATCCGAACATCCTCATTCTCATCTCTGCTTTTTGCATCACTGCTGTGCGTGTCCAGAGTACCTCATCACATCCCACAGGACACAACAAATACGGCGTCTATGAAGGTCACGTTTGATTCACACAACGAGGAACTGCTCTGTAATTACAAGTCATTATGCACAAGAGCATCAGCTAAAATGTCTAATGTGAAATGAAACAGCATGAGGATTAGCTCCTTCATCATGTTGTTCTCACAAAGGTAACTGATGTGGCCTTTCTCTTTGGAGGGAAGACGCTCGTGTTTTCCTTCAGGCTCTGCGTATGGACTGTGGCATCCATTGATTGGCTAATCTCTTGATTACATCGTCACGCAGCGGGGAGGGGTTAATGAGGGATAGCCCGAGGAACTATGGGAAATGATAACAAATTAACATTTCAGATATGGAATTGGCTGGTATAAATCACTATCAAAAACTGGTTACACCACTTAATGCCAACCTTATTCATCATCCCCTCCGCCTCTGTCAGAAATACTTGGCTCACACTAGACCGCAAGTGTAATTAATGCAGATGTAATGAATTCATTATGGGGCGGAATGGGCTGTGGATTCGTTCATGCTTTCATCAAAAGAACTCCAGTGCATGGAGAGGGGCCACGGCCTTGTCTATGCACCAAAGGCAGGGGCATATTTTCATAAAAGAGTATAAAGAATTAAAGTGACAAATAGCTAATCGTTGTTTCTCAAGATGAGGCCTCTGCTGCACAAGGACACTTTGAATATAGTAATGAAAGCAACAAAAATGTCCATTATTTCGAATAGCTTACGATCGTGTGTGTTTGCTCTTGTTTTGTCAGTGTGTGACGGCATAGGAACAGGCAGCCTGCAGACGGCTCAGACAGTGGACGCCAGCAACATTGATAAATTTGTCAACTGCACCAAAATCAACGGCAACCTCATCTTCCTCATTACTGGCATTAAAGGGTAAGTGACAGCTTGATAGCTCACACACATGTCAATTTGTTGCCGTTGCTATTTGAAAGGATAGTTATTGAAATACAACATTCAGTAACTCTGCAGCAGATCGATACGGGCATGCATGTGTTGGACATCGTCAGCCCAGCTGAACTGGAGCTGTTAGGATGAAACATTTCAGTCTGGGATGCATGCACACAACTCAATCAAAGACATACTAACTGTATCAAAACCGCAGCGTGAAACTAAGTCATGTGGGGAAGTAAACAAAGAGTTCTCCATTAATATCTCATTGTGTCAGAGGAAATCTGGCTTCGGAAAGTCAATGTGCTCTATTCAGTCACAAAGCACTGTCAACATGCCCTGAAGCTCTGAGGTTAGAATGATGTGTAATCATCAATTTCACACTAGAGGAAAAGAAAGAGGAAAAAAAAAATGTTTTATGTCTATGTACTATAATTAGAGAGATAGTATTCACTTTTCTTTGTGTACTTTAGGGATATGTATCATGGTATTGGACCTATGGACCCTGATCGCCTCAACGTGTTCCGCACTGTGAAAGAAATCACAGGTGAGACTGCATCACTGGACTCATCTAAGAATACCTGACTGAACTCTACAGTATTATTATGTGATGAGTGTGTGTGTGTCTGTGAGTGAATTATTTGGCCTCTGAGGTCAGAAAAGAAAGCTTTAAGAGGAAAGTGGAAAGTGGATTTTTGGTGGTCTGGTGGATATTATTTCTTTGTGTGTGCATATGTCTGGTAGTTATAAGTGCTTACACTATGTACATGTATGTGTGTGTGTGTGTACACATGCTTGTGTGTGCATTTATTCATTAGCTATTAGAGGCCTTAAGGGATGAGCAGTACCTCGTATACAAACCCCTTTGTCATATTAAACTGCGACTTGCAGTTGAGCCAAACATCTAATGGAGTGAAACTGCATTTTCATAATGAAAACCCAAGCAATAAGAAAGAGCAATGGCCATTCAATCCCAACCATTTCCTGCCCTATCCCTTTAATGTCATTTCCACAGACGCTGATTTGATATAATCTGTCATTAAAGGCAAGTGCAACCGGACAAACTGTGCAGAATATTAAATCCCATTCTTTTAATTAGCATATATTATTCTCCGAGCACTACAAATGGGCTCTTGCTTGAACTTCACAGATGTGGTGCAACTCCGTGACCAAAAATTACAGTACTTTTCTTTTTTTTCCCCTTGAATTTAGATGTAGGCAACAAAAGGATTCTTTTTATTCATGGCTCATGATTCTCCCTTCATCAAATACTCCCTAGACTCCTCCTTTTCCCTTTTCCTCTTTATCTTTTTCACCATTTCTGACAGAGAAAATAGACCAGACATAATATCATTTTGGTAATTATCCAAGCGCTGTTAAAAGAAAAAAAAAGGGTACTTACTATAAGTTTTGTTAATTAGCACAATCTTCATCTTCCTCTTGATGTGCTTTTAGGTTACCTCAACATCCAGTCCTGGCCTGAGAACATGACAGATCTGAGTGTTTTTTCCAGCCTGGCAACAATCGGAGGCAGATCTCTCTACAGGTACGTGTGTTTTTATAGACACAAATTCTGACTTTCCTGAGTGGCTCCAAAAATAAACCTCAGCTTTACTCTCAGCATACGTGCGCGAGGATAACAATTGTACGGGATTCAGTTTTCGGGCTAACCTTGTAGGTATTCTTCTTCCGTGGTGTGCACGTAGGTACCAGAAGCAGGTAATGACTTTGATTACTGAACAGTAGTACCACTTACTGCTCATGAATGCCAGAAAAGTAATGGTTACGTCCCTTCCGTTCTCTTCTATATGCAGATGACACGCTCATATGGCGAGCTTTCTTTGTTCAGAAAGATCCTTGTCTCTTTGCTCTTTCCTGTCGTTTTCCTGTGCGTGGATGCTAACCGTGGGAGCTAATGAGCTGCCGGCCCGTGTCGCTCTGCACAGAGGCCCCTTTACTGTCACGCAGCTTTGATGAGCCCCGTTGTGATAACAGGTTCTTTGTCGGCTAAAAAGTGGCAGATGCGAGCGAAAGTGCTGCCGGTGTCACAGGACACCTAGTTTTTCTAAGCGCCAGCGATGAACATGTAGCACAGCGCTCTTTCATTTAGCGCTGGAGCGACATCCTTAATCATCCGCCTCATCTTCTTCACCTCTGCTGTATTTCTTTTCTCTCTCCTTTTCTATTATCCCATCAACACTCTTTGTCTGCTTCCGCCTCCTCTTGGTCTCCTTCTGTTCTTCCTTCATCTTTCCTAATTTTTCCCACCCACACTACTATATCCTATTTTTCTATGTTTCTCATCTCTTTACCTCATGATCTTTCACCCTTTTCTCCTTCTACCCCCTCATCTACTTTCTATACCTCTCCATCATCTTTTTTAAACCTGTCTCACCCTCTACCTATCTCTGTTCCTGACTGTTTCTCTTAAATCCTTAATTCCTCCCTTCTCTCTCCCCTCTCTACCTCTATCTCCACCCATTTCTTTTTTCCCTTGATTTATCACTTTCTCTTTTCCCCCTCTCTCTCTTCTCCTGCAGTGGAAGCGGTATTTCTCTGTTGATCCTGAAGCAGCGTTGGATCTCG
Organism: Seriola dumerili; assembly: GCF_002260705.1. NCBI lineage: Eukaryota > Metazoa > Chordata > Actinopteri > Carangiformes > Carangidae > Seriola > Seriola dumerili. Next base: position 224,297 of record NW_019174274.1, on the reverse strand, counting down.
TCCCTGCAGTTCCAGTCGTTGGACGAGATCAGCGCCGGCAACGTCTACATCTTCAACAACAGCCTCCTGTGTTTCTACAACACCGTCAACTGGACGTCACTCTTCAGGACGTCTAGCCAGAAAGTCCTCATCCGCAACAACCGCGATCCAAGGGAATGCAGTGAGTGGTGGTGGGATGGGGATATGTTTCATTTCCAAGTTTTTCACCATTTGTATAGATCTGCTTTTTCATATTTTAAGCAATTTTGCAGCATCTTATGTTGGATGGCTGTTCTGTCATTTAGGTGGAACCCTTTAAATTATTGATATCAGAGAGGTTTATCTTTGAAAACCAAGCCACACCTCTTATTTAATTTTATTACACAACATTTCAGTGGAATAAATGTCCAAAAAAGTTAATAAATAACTTAATTAGAATACAAAATCCATCCAAGAGAGTAATCTCCCATTCCCACTTATTCAGGCCACAAATATTTGCCACATTCGCCCAAATTAATTAAATTCAAATACACTAAAAATCCCCTAAGCGGCAAAAAGCTTGACTCTGTGACAGCCAAACAAACTCACAGCCACTAAGCAGAAGATGTACATCCAAGTAGGGCACATGCTGCAGCATAACTTTGGGTTCAAGTCAAGTTCTTGCAGTTAGTTTAATGTGATATCAGCCGCCTTAAAAGAAGATGTGTCATTGTTTTCATTTTGGAAATTTCAGGATAAGGTTTTGCATTTGCATTTCTGATGAACATGTATGTATTGGCATGTTGACGCACCTGCGAATCATGCAGGTTAAAGCAGAGGACACTCTTACACGATCACGCATACGCATAATCATTTATCTTAACACGCATGCAGTGGAAAACTAAACACCTATTAAGTCTTCCTGTTCTCTTATTTTCTCTCCCATTAGCCGTCTAATTAATTCCAAACATAGATTCCCTGTATATCTTTGCAAATTCAGCTCCACCCCGGCCTTGCACACTGACATGCCTGTTTCCAAGACGACAGTATCACAGGCGTCTCTTGCTCCTTGGCCTTGGCCATGAAAGCCCTTATTCAGCTCCCTGAGAGGAAAGTGCTTAATGTGTCATGCACAGCGGTGGATTAAGCTCGCTGTTAGCCACAGGGAAGTGGATACCTGATGAACCATGAATAGTATACATGTGGTTTAGCTGCAGATGGTGGAAACTGACCACAAAGAGCCTCTCAGTGACAAGAAAATAAAAGTCTTATTATTCAAAAGTAAGTATGTTTTTGATCTTATTTATATTTGTTACACTTGAATGAATCATGCATGTGTGCTTTCCAGTAAAGCCCACTGTGACAGAGATAAGTAGAAAACACACACACGGGCCACCATAGTTTTTCTTGGCCCTGCCAGGCTGCGGTTGATATCATTAGCCAGTTAATGAGTGCCGTGTCTGTGTGTATGTGCGATCGATGGGGCCTTACACAGGCCTCTTCATTAGACTCAACCCCCTGTCTTCCACTGATTGTGTGGCTGTTGACAAAAGGTCTGGCCCCCACCGGGCGACACTCCCGGGGACGCGGGTGTCACTCACCGGATGGAGAGCACGCCGAGTCCGATGACCAACATCGATTATTGTGGTTTGACTGGGGGAAAAAAGAGCTTAGGGTTCTGGTTGGAGAGCCCTTTAATGGCAGAGGTGTGAGGAATACCAATGTTTACTTACACAGCTGGGATGCCCCCCGGCTACACATACATACACGCACACACACGTGCGCACACACACACACACACACACACACACACACACACACAAATGTGCAAAGACATGCTGGTAATACACACATGCACAGGCACCAACACCAACTTATCTCTTAGGCACGAATACAGTACACACACACACATACACACACTTTCAATCTATAACCTAATATGCTCGCTATAAAGCCTAAGTTGATATGTTTTGTACTTGAATTGAATTATGTGTGTGGGTGGGTATCTGCAGGCTACAGCAGCGTGTGACTGCGAGTGTATGTGTACACATGTAAATGCCTTACAGTATTTGCTCATTTATTTTTTTCACTTTTAAATTTATTTTCCCTCCTTTCTCTCCGCAGCTCAGCAGCGGATGGTGTGTGACCGGATGTGTTCGGACGATGGTTGTTGGGGCCCGGGGCCGGACCAGTGTCTCTCCTGTCGATATTTCAGACGAGGCCGCACCTGCATCGAGTCCTGCAACCTCTTTGACGGGTGAGTAAACCGTCATTCAGTGCACTCTGGACAAACATTTTACAAGTGTCAAGTACTCCGTTTGAGCTGATCTGACACAAATCTTTAAAACTCACCCAAAAATTAGCATTTTCCTCAATGTCACATCATTAGAGCTTCAGGAGACTGCATTAATTCCCCTGCAAACAGCCATACATGACAAGTGGAGGATATAAAATCAATTTGAACAGCTTTGATGCATGAGAATGAAGTCAAAACATCCTCAAGGGCTCTGGAGGAGGAGAGTCTAATTGCCAATTGGCGTGAATATAATGAGATGAACCAATAAGGGATCTCACACTGTGAACAGTTAACGTGAACAGTTAAAGGAACATTTGGCTGCGTCTTACATCCATTGTCCAAAATCAATTTGAATATATTGTTGAAGTATTATATTTAATTACGACTTGCCCATTCGAGCTGACAGACATGAGTGTTTACTGCTCTGAGCTGGGAAATGACTGACATTTGCGACAAAGGCCCTTACAATCCTCTGATGTTCTGTTTTCAGTGTGAATAATTGCATTCAGGTCATTGCTTTCCGCTGCCAAGAGGCACATCAAAAAGATCACTGCCAACTCACCTGGGGAGAAACACTTCTTTGTAGATGTAGTTTCCAGCCTTTTGTGCTCCTCTTGAATGAATGAGGAGATGTTGTCAATCGCAACACTTGAAAGCATCCATCTAAAATAAGACTGCACCGGCAGCATCTTCCACAAGATGAATGCGACTTCTCCTCCGAGCAGCGATGTCAAGCTAGTGTTTTCCCCAGGTGTGTGCGTGTGCGTGTGTGCGTGTGTGTGTGTGCGAGAGAGGATTGTGAGAGAGCGAGCAAGCCTCGGTCATGTTGACTTGTTGCTGGTCCTTTCCCGGCGCCGTTTGTGGAAGGGAGGCTTTGAAGTTGCCTGGGAAAACAGCTCAGAGCGAAGGCTTTGAAGAAGACTGGCGAGCGAGGGAGAGGCGCGTGGCAGGAAACTGCTGGAGCACACTCGTCAACTATACTGTAAATACAGTCACTGTGATGCATCACAAGTAAAGCTGGACAGCCCCACCTCATGCTCTGTGTCACTGGCCTGAATGTGGAATCAAACTGTCTATAACCTAAAGGTTTGCCTGGTGTAACAAGTCACCACCTGTCAAGCGCCAGTGCTGTAAAAATGTATCTTTGACAGATGAAGTATCGCTTCCTGGATAACCTGTATTTCTTTTCCCTGGTGACTTAACACTCTATCCTTTCTGTCTCTCTCAAACCAATACAAAACTTTTTTTTTATTTTTTAAAGTTATTTTGTGCCTTTATTTGATAGAACCAATAGACAGGAAGTTCAGGGAGAGAGTAGGAGATGATGCGGCAAACAGTCTGGCCGCCCAGGAGTCGAACCAGGGACTCATCTAGACTAACACTGGACATAAAAAGAAGAAAGAAAGTCATATATCAAAAAGTGAGTCAGAAGATCCTTAAAATGACTTGAAAGAGCAAAGTTTCAGCCTTCAGAACAGAGTCAAGTTCCTCCCAAGATAAGCCTGAAATCAATAGGCATTTTGTCCAATGTCCTTTTAATTTTAACACAAAGATACACAAAAAGGATCACTGCAGTGCTTGTGCGCAGAGGAAAAGACTAAACCCACATTGATTTAGTAGCACCATGAGCTCTCAACTAATACTTGTACAATATAGGGTTGTAATTTATTAAGAGCTTTGTGAATGAAAATATACTTGTCTATCAGAAAGAGAGGACAAGCCTGTTCTTTTACTCTGGGTATAGTGTTTGCTGCATTAACTGTCACCATTGATAAAATGGTAAACTTTATCTCAGGGTTTGTGAGTGGAGGCTGCTGTATGATTTGTCTAAATATAACATCACTCTAATCCAGCACAGATAGAGAGAGAGAGAGAGAGAGAGAGAGAGAGAAACTTTCAGCAGTTTCCTATTTTACAAGACAGCAAAATAACAGACCTTGCTTTAATACAGACACCCGGCTTTCATCTGCCACTTTTGTTGGCATTAACTTTCAAAGTAATTCTGTCTCCTCTCCAGTTCCCCTGATGGGTTTTTGCACCTTTTGAATAACACTGCCATTTAGAGCTCTGAGTCCTAGTTTGGTTTAATTGCCATCACTTTTGATTGTGATGAGTATTTGTCCCTGAGCACTTTAACTGAACGGTGAGAGGAGTTTACCACCTGTTTGTGGTAAACAGGTGGTAAACTCCCAAGCAACGCAAAGAATGGAGAAGTTAAAAGTACAAGATTTGTTTGAAATCTACACTGACTGGCCAAAGAAACATATTTCTCTTTATTATATGACTCTTGCCTCCAAGATTATGTTATAGATACAAATAAAAATGAAATTACATGACATGTAAATTGTTGCACAAAATGGAAGGTTACATATTCACACATTGCTAATGAGCAAGCTGCTTGCTATGCTTGAGAGCTGAGGGTTGTGTTTTACAAATATATGGAAGACACAGTATCAATATAGAAGTATACAAGACTAAATACCTAATATGAATAATGGGTACTATCTCTACTGTTCTATACTGTTCTATGATATATATGAGTTTAGTTACTATAGATGATTTTCTACTGTATAGAGCATAGATTGACTCAATATCTGCCTTTGTTCTGAATCTATTCTATTAGACTGGATATCTCTAAAGAATATAGCGTTAGCTCATTAAATAAGTTTTCAGGTTGGCGCTTTTAAACCTTAAGGATTCCTCAGCTCGCCCCTCGTTATGTCTCCATTCTTAATGAGGAAAGGCACTAATTCCCTTCAGTTTATACGTCTGTTGAATAAAACAAAGGAAGAGCAAAAGGAGTGCGAGGGGGGAAAAGAAAGCGTCTGAGATGATGTCTACTGGGGTTGGGGGAGGAAGCAGATTAGGGAGGCGTTGAAAGTGTTTAATTAAAAAAGTTGCTCTGGTGGGTTGGCCATGCTCTGGTTTCCTAGAGGTCTGAATGGTGGCCACAGTCCTGCTTAAATTCCTGCTAAAAAAGGGCTAATCCCCCATCAGGCTATTCCCCGATGGGGCCCTGGCACACACTTCCAGCCGTGAAGGGGCCCAATCAGGAGTAACGGCTTTGACGGAATGGAAATGACCCTAGAGAGCACCGCTGCCGAGGTCTTTGTCTCTCACCCATTCTCCTCCATGTATGTTTTTTTTTTTTTTTCTCATGCAGCGAGAGAGATAACTCTCCACTGCCTGGGCTCTTTTCTAAAGGATTCCCCAGGACTGAGCTTCCAGGAGAGAAATCTAATTTATTTTGGAACAAGGGGAAGAAAGACAATGGAAAAATGTAAAGAGAGCAATGGGAGTTTCATTTGAGTCCACCGAAGACATCATTAATAAAAGGACACAATTTCACACTGTATGTTTGTATGAGACAAACTGCTGTGAGCACCACAAACCATTAGGACCAATGCCCTGACATCATGGCTCAGCAGAAGTAAATTTCGGAGATTTAATCTTCATGTTTGTCGCCCTTTAATTTGATGTAATTGAATTCTAGAGTGTCAGAATCTCTCTTGTCTTTTTTGCAGCCTTTAAAACCACTTAAGACTTTATTCAGACTTTATTCTAATATTATTCCAAAAACACCCACAGGAGATCTAAGTTTCCCAGTGCAGGATCGTATAAAAACAGCTCACAAGCCGGAATCTGTTGGATCTTTATTTCACCCCAGTAGCATCACATGCAAATACAAACAAAACACACACACACACACACACAGGGTTCCTTTCATTATCCCACCGCTGTGAGAAAGGGGCTTGTTTTGTAGCTGGGTGAATCCTCCTCTGAGGGTGTCCATCCTCTGGATCAGCTGATCGATCCCTCTGATGTGAAAAGTGTTTCTGATGGGCAGCAGTTGTTATTGACAGCAGCCAGCATCTGCTCGCCCAGACACTTCAAAAAAAAGAAAAAAAGAAAAAAAGAAGATAATGCGCCGATTCGGACACAAACAAGGGAGAAATGTATAGATCCGTTGGATGCATGCACACACAAACACACATACATGTACACATATGAGGATTCAACATTATGGCCCCAGGCTCTGTGAAACTTGCGTTGATGTAATTCCAGTGTGTAAACTCTCTATTGCTTACCTCTATTCCTTTAGAAGTCTAAGTGGAAAAACAAAACCATCATGAGCTCCATGCATCTCTCTATCTGTATAAATAAAACGTCTACCAGTTGCACAAGCTGCAATGATTTGATAACGGGATGAAAAGAAACTTTCTTTGACTGAACTTTATTCTTTCTGTCCCCCTTGCTTACCTTTCTTAACCTTTTCTCCTCTCATCTTCGCACACTCCCTCTGTTCCTCCCCCTTCACCCTACCCAAAGCAAAACACAGTCCCTGGCCTCTTCTGCCATCCTCCTTTTCTCCCATTCCCTCCCACCAGCTCTCATCTTACTACCACCTCCCTCCACGCATCCCCTCGTGTTTGCCCATGATTTAAAAAGCTGTTCATTATTCATGCTCCTTCTCTGTTCGCATATCGACCATACTAAGCCTTTAACTTGACCAAATAGTCTTAGGCAGCTCGCTGCCCTGCATGCCCCTTTACCAGAGGGCATTCTAGTAGTCAGTACAAGTAGGACTCTTGGAGATGTGCATGAGTAAATGAAGGTTTAACCTTGCTTTCTCGCTGCTGTATCACCCATTGGTTTAAATTGAAAAGCCTCCCATGTACAGCTTGTGCCGATATACACACAGCATACTTCAAAATCCTCCCTCAGCAGGCTCTTAATCAATATTTTAATATGGGTACGCTCTCAAATCTATAATACATGCATCTCTATCTCGATTTCCCAATCTCTATCAGGGAAGTTCGTGAATTTGCCAATGGATCCATGTGTCTGGAGTGTGATAGCCAATGTGAGAAGATGGATGGGAACACCATGACATGTATTGGCCAGGTAAGACACCCCTGAATTCCCTTCAGACACCCTCAAACTCAGCTTTCTCCAAAAGTAGAGTTTTCACTTAAAATTTAAAACCACTCCCCTCATTTTTCTGTGCAAGATAGCCTTATATCTTCTACGTGCTAAAGTGGGTTTCCAACTTATTTTGTGGGAGTCTATCTTGTTTTGCAGGATTTCAGAAGATATAAGTGCTGTGTTTGCAGAGGTGAATGGTAGGTTAATGGGAGGAATGATAAACTACTGTGGCTACTTTAGGAGGCATGCTTTTGGCAAGCACACATACACACTTTCAAAACAGCAAAATGAGATTAGTTTCTGACCTTCCCAAAAAGTCACTGTTGGTCTCTGGTGTGATCACACCACAACTCTCCAAAATGTTAGAATTTCCCTTTTAGAATGTCAGTAGAGATGCACAAAAAACATGCACCCATGAGCACCTTGTGTACAAATAAATCTGCTCATGCAAGGCTGCAGGAGTCATTTCATTATTTGCAGTGTAATACTATACACCAGAGGTTCCCAAACCGGGGTCACTGGCTGATTAGGGGGATAGAATAGCACAAGATATTTATTTCTGTAACACAAAAGAATATTTGTTTTTGCAAATGTGCTTTTTTCTATTGAATTTCTGGATATTTTTTAACCCCTCAGGCCATTAAAAACTACAACAAGGGGCCATAAATTGAAATTGCTTTTTTTTTTTTAAGATAAAGGCAACAAATCCCACAAAACAACCAAAACCAAAGTTGTCCACGAAGTATTAAGAAGAAGTACAGTGGGTGACTTCAGAAAACACATGCAATTGCAGATAGACAAAACCCAAGCAAATTATGAAAACACTAAAAGGCTATTGCTTGGAAATAGTTTATACTTTCAATAGCCATGCCGTTGCACTGATTGGCATGTTCTTATATTAGAATAAACTCTGGTAATGTAGCTTATTTTCAGTTAAACCTACTTACACCATCCTGGTGCCATAAACACCCACTAGTGCACCCAATGTGCATTAATCCGCAGCTGAAAATGGTCCCGAACAAATATTTATTTACTCATATTTGAGCAGCTTTTGCTAAAAACTACAGTGCCCAGCTGTTTCAGGAAATGACTTAGCGTTTATTTATTCATATCATTAATAATGCCGCACCACACAGACAAGGCAAGGATGTCAAAAAGCACTGCAGATAAGCACATTGTTATTTGTGGTAAGATTATCTTACCTTTATCCTTCAAGAACCAGGGAAAGTTTGATTTACACAATACCTAAAGGTTGATTTTACATGTGTAGTGTTACATAACAGGAAGTTGTATTTAATGTGCTGCACGACTTATCTAGTGGAATTTAGTAGTTGTGTGAGTAACCTTTTCTGACTGCCCCGGGAGAGAGAGAGAGAGAGAGAGAGAGAGACTCCTCAAGGATGCACAGAGGCTGCTGACTTTGAGATGCTGGTCACAGTTGAGTAGTAAATAACACCAGAGTCAATCATCCACAGGCGCCCTCGCACACAAATACACATGCATACGGCATACGCGGACATACTTGAATGCTCTCAGACATCTGTATGCACCCACAGTGGTGCGCACACACACATGCATTGGCACAAAGATGCAAAGTGAGAATAATGTTTATTGATGGTGTGCGTCTGAATGTGTCAAACCGCGTGAGAAGCTGTCTATCAGGTCAGTTGTGGTCGTCATTAGCAACAAAACCAGAACTCCCAGGATGCAACGGGGCTTCGACTCGCACGGGCATAAACACACGGATCTGTGCACAGCTGTAAATTCACACTCAAGTCAGCATCTTTGTTGCCTCAGACACACACACGAGCATAAACACACACTGAGTAGAGTCAGTTCTTCTCTTACTTCTTTTATACAAATGCACACACACACACACACACACACACACACACACACACACACACACAATGCTATTCATCTTACTTATTCATGGTTCTGCTGCAGCTGAGCTCATGCTCAGTTACCACTTGTCATCTCCTCCATCATCCTCGATGTACCGTTCTTTGAAATGACCTGATTCCATATGCATTTTGCCCATTTTCACAGAGGTTGCATTGAAATACAATCTACACAGTTTCACTCGACACATTATAAATCACTGAATGGACTTCATGTGGGTCCTGCTAGATGCATTAGCCGTGCTAGGAATTGAACAAATTGACATGATTCCCCAGGTTTGAATTTGATTCTTCTCTCTCTTCTCATATATTTTTCTCTATTTTCCCTCTTGCTTTATCCTACTCCATTTTCCATAACTTTATTTTTTCCTGCTGGTTTCCTTCACCTCCGCCCATCAATTTGTTCTGCATTTCATGCTCCCTGTTCATCCGCCCCTTTCCCTCTTACTAATCCTTTTACTGCACCCTCCTCCTTCCTTCCTTCTTTATTCTCCCCTTGTCCACCACCTCCTCCTAACCCACCCTCTCATCTCCCTCCTCCTTGTTCTGCTCTCCTCTCAGGGCCCGGACCAGTGTGTAAAATGTCTCCACTTCAAAGATGGACCCAACTGCGTGGAGAAGTGCCCCGACGGGCTGCAGGGAGCCAACAGTTTCATCTTCAAATACGCCAAGGCCAACAATGAGTGTCATCCCTGCCATGCCAACTGTACCCAGGGGTAAGAGCAGAATGGTACATAAAGATGTGTCTGTGTACAAAAATTCATGAATTTCTTTTTAAGTGTTTGCTGGCCTTCCTACTTTCCTGAGCACCCTCTGGTTTAGGTGCTTTTATGCTGTTAAAAGCATCATGAAGACACACTTGCATTGCACCCAGGTGGCCTTGTGGACATGCAGCGCCTCCCTCCCAGGCAGTGAGCAAGGGAAAGAGTGAGGGAGAGCAGATGACTTATTCTAGCAGCCTATTAGAATCTAGTAGATTCCCTGACCTGTAGCTGGCTCCTGGGGGCCCACTGGTCAGGAGCAGAATACATTGACCCTTAAGTCCATGTGCAGTACAGTGCAGATGAACTCTGACTGAAGGGATGGTTGCAGAATGACAGTTAGTACAAGGAAGATATGAAGACGGGGGGGGTGAGTACAGTGGGAAAATGTAAGATCAGAAAGACAGAGAGGAAAGGTCGCAAATGAAGGAGTGGGTGGGAGATTTACCTGAGAGCAAGAGCTACATTAAGAAATGTTTCTGTTGGAAAATACATGTTATATTGGCTGGAACAAAGTGCATTCAATTCATCTGTGATCACAGTAAGTTACAAATCAGAACTGGTGCAAAAGGTCACCCGAAGAGCTCCAAATGAGCATAACATTATCATAACAGAGTTCTCAAATCTTCTGCATTACGCTGTATATGTACCCAATCGACCTCATTATAGACTTACTGTAGCCACAGGACAGTGTTCTCTCTGTGTGACATTGCTAAAATAAAATAAAGAAATTGATTTATTTTGCTTATACCAGAACTATAAAGAGGATGCCTGCTGGTCTTGCTGTCAAAAAAACAATGAGGTTTTTCCCTGTTTGGAACTGTACACAACCAGAAAGAGTTGCTGAGAGATGGGTAAAATGGGACTATGGAGTCTAGCACTGGAAGCTTTTAGGCAACTAATCAGTAGAAAATGAATCTACAACAATTTTGATGAGTGATTAATTTGTTAGAGCAAAAACACCGAGCATTCTCTGGTTGCATTCTGTAGCTCCAGCTTCTCAACTGTGGGATTTTTGCTTTTTTCTTCTTTTTCAGTGTGAATTTTAATATGATTTGGTTTTCAGCCATGATCTGACAAAACAAGCCATTAGAGGACACAGTTTTGGGCTCTGGGAACTTATGATGGGTATTTTTTACTATTTGCTGACATTTTTAGACGAAAAATTAATTACATTAATTAATAATCTGTTGTTTGCTGATGTAACTTTTGTTTAGTTTTGACTAAGTAGCTGATGCAATTTTGGGCTTAAAGCAGTTGTTCAACATCTTGGGAAATACACTTAGTGCTTTCATGTCGAGAGTTAGATGGGAAGATTGATACCACTCGCGAACTGAAGCTATAACCAGCAGCCAGTTAGCTTAGCATAAACACTGGAAACAAAGGGAACCAGCTAGCCTCAAAGATAAAAAACTCCAGCATACTAGCACCGCTGAAGTTCATGCAGATTATTTTCTTTTTACCTTTGGCTCATTGTTAGCAGTCTTTGTGTTGAGCTTCCCTCACCATCTCCTGGCTATAGCTCCTGGAAACAAAGCATTATTTGCTTTCCTTTTATACTTTAAGGGTCCCACATTGTATAAAGGTAGATGTCCATGTCTTTTTTTCATTATAAAGCAGGTCTAGGTTCTATATTCATACTGTCAAAGCTCAGTCCACAGAGAAATGCACACAGCCTGTATTCAGAAACTGAGTGGTAGCCGTCAGGACTTCCGGTAACTTTGTGATGTCACAACGAAGCAGTGACCACTCTCAGCCATGCCCCAAGCCCCGCTCACCTAGACCAACCATCCAACCTTGCAGGATTTGACTCAGAGCCTCCTCTCTTCTGATTGGCTCACTGACCTGTTGTTACTAAAGCTCCAGAGAGATGCCTGAGAGAGGAGATTTAAAACTATATTGAGATGGTTTTTGGTACTGAAACAACTATATCTTCTTATGGATCAACACTTTGAAATAAAACAATAAAATATGGGACCTTTAAAGGGCGATACAGATGACAGACTTATATACATAGTTACTTAATATGACCACTAGATATCCGAGTGCTAAAAGTCAAAATGCAGGGCTGCATAGAAACCTGTAAATAAACCCAGGGCTTAGCCATTACTCAGCTGTCTAATACAAGAGACCAAAGCAGCACTACTCTTCAAAAGCATGCAGTCTGTGGATAGAAAAGAAAATGTGCCTTCTTTACCAGCAGGGTTTACATCTCCATCCTTGCTTATCTTTGAAGTCAGCGTGGCTGTGACTTTGAACTTGAGACCTTGGCCTTTTACCTTTTCACTATTACTGGGAGCGCACCACGAGGGAAGCAGCTGCAGAGTCGGTGGATTGGTCAGAGAACAGAGAGAAGATGACTGGCGAGGGGGGGTGTATGACGGTGGTCTCAGCAAACAAAGTTAGAACACTGAAACCTAGCAACAGAAAGATGGCTGGAGAGATGATGTGAGGAGGAAAGGACTGCATGTTCTGTCTCACATAGCAGGAGGTAATTTTATTTTACTGTTGATAATGTTAGTGCAGTTTTAAAAAGGCAGAATGAAGGAGTTTTGAAAGAGTAGATGGGGTAAAGAAGGGAAAATAGGGGTAAAGAAGACATGAAGGTAATGGATGCAAAAGAAGCAGGGGAGATGAGTGTCAAAAAAAGTAAAGGTAGGAAGCAGAGAAGAGGTTAAGTGTGAGGTTGTAATTCTTCCCATGACAGCTGTCATTCGCACAGATACACACACCCACACATTCCTGACGCTGTGAAGACGAATCTGTCGTTGGCATGACAACTCCTTCATCGTGCCCTGTCATTTTGTCCTGCCCTCCAGCCACAGGGTGCTGTGGATTAACATCGAGATAAAAGCTGAGGCAGGGGATTTGAGGGGTATGAGCCAAAGTGAGACATTTCAGAGGTCAGAGGTCAGTGTCAGGAGGAAGATGGCACCTGTAGAGCTCGCAAAGAGTCCGAATCGGGCTAAAAGACACTTGAACAGGGCAGATGAGCTGTGCTGTTTATTGAAAGACCATTCCTTTGTTCTCTTGTTGACTCAGGAAGGAAACTATGTGGCTCCTGTGCACACACTCAAACTCACATCCACACACACACAGACAACATCGGATACAGACATTGATTGCCTGCTAATTAGCGATTTGGTGCACCATTTAATTGACAACAAAGCGACTTCGGAGGAGCCACAGTTGTCACAGATTTAATTCCAAAGTTAGCCTGCTCTCCTAATTTGCTATATAATTTGTTGTGTCTTGTGTGCCCATGCAGCTTGCAGGCACACACACACACACACACACACACACACACACACACACACACACACACACACACACACACACACACACACACACACACACACACACACACAGAGAAGCATTGAAACTGTTCTCCTGTGTCTATCCTGCTGTTCAAAGTCCTCCACTCAAGGAGGGAGAATTAATGAGCAGCTAAGAGTCTGCTCTAATCACTTCCTGCTTACCTAATGTTAAAGACTCCTCTTCTCAGTGATCAGAGTGGTAACAGCACTACGTTCTAGTGGCTTTGATTGTTGAGATAGAAAGGAAAAATAGATGGGGTAAATGTGATTCTGTTAAAGATGGTGATTCACAGAGAGAATCCCCTGAGCCAGTTAAACAGCAAATACAGAAGCGAGGCATTCTTAATTTCAAATTAAAAAATAGATAAAAGATTTGAAAGGCAAGGCAAGGTCATTTACGGTGGAGTTTTCAGATCTTTTATGCTGAAAACAGCTGCATGCTGGGGCAGAAAACGACGATGGGAGCAGCAAGAATGAAGTGGCACCTTCGAAAACCAAAACAATCAGCTAAAAGACAGTAAAAAATACTCCCTAGGGCTGAGGGGAATTGCAAAGTCAGGCGATAATTATCTGAAGGCTGGTAGTCTGTCGCACTTATGTAAAAGCAGCTGTATTTATGGAAAAGGCCTGGCTTAGATGTTAGTAAAGCAGCTATGATGGGGCTGTATTAGCTTGCTAACACCCCTCGAAGGCTCAACAGTAAACCCTGTCACCCTGGAATTTATTCATCTACACGCCACCTACACTAACCTGACACCGGATCTACCCCGTGTCCGCAACATCACACCCAGTATTTCTCAACCTCATCCCTTAGTTCCAGCTTTGACAGTGAAGAAAGGTACATATACTCAGATGGTGAGAGAGCACCTTAGTATCTTTGACTTGAATTTGTCTGTTTTCCCTTTACTTTCCCTGCAGGTTTAACAGAGCACCATGGTTAGCAAATGCTCTGAGATCCAAATGAGTCAGGAATGTTTTCTCAGTCCAAAAAAAAAAAAAAAACAATTTAAATGTCGCGTATCACAAACAAGAACAATGCTTTCCCACCAAAATGCTTCTCTCTGTCATATTGACAAGCGGTCAGCCGTGCTTGGGATTCAATTTTCCACCGGTCCCTGCCCGGTGACAGCTGATTGACACGGCGGAAAGACAACATGAGGTTTACTCATAACCTGTTCCTGATTTAATGGATGATCTCTCTGGTTTGTCTGCCCCTGCAGGTGCGTCGGGCCAAGGCTTCAAGATTGTGTTGGGATGATGGACAGGTAAGGGATCTCAGGATACATTTGTAATGTGGCACTGGGAGACAACCATCAGATCCTGCCACCGCTCTTTAAAGTCCCTATTAAAAACGGTCTCTCATCACACTCATTAACAAGTCATACAGCGCTGCATCGTTGCTCTGTCAGTCTTGTTTATACATTTGAGAGATAACAGTTTTTTGTGTATTTGTTAGTCTCATCTCTGTTTTTCTGTTCTCTAATTTGTGTCACTTAGATTTTGGACTGTGTCAGCGCACATGGAGCCCTATTTTTATTAAAGCTTGAGACTGCTCTTGAAAACAAATTTGATGGAGCTTTGAAAAGAAAAAAGACTTGCCCTCAGAGACTTCGAAACTCTCTTACTTCATTACCATACTACCTCTACTATTTCTACTGCTAGAGTCACTGATTCTAATAATCCATCAACATAATATCAACAAGAGGAGTGTAAATATCTTGGGGGACACAACAACAACTACCATAAAAGCGAGTGATCTTTACATTTAGAGCAAATTCAAAAGAGTGAAGAACTCATGAGAATTGAACCAAACCAGCTAAACCCATGAAAGAGGGTCCGGAGCTCCTTTTAAACAGAGGAAACAGAAACGAGACCTTTTTATTTTCCTCTGGGAGGCTTCTGCTGAGTCTCTTGTCCCCGAGTTGTTTTACACTGGCATTATTCCCCCGTCTCATCTGATGACCCCGTGTCGCCTGTTCTGCTGTAAACCTTTTCCTCCTAATTAGAGGAGTCCTTTCCCTTGTCTCTCACCTTGCTTTCTCACTCTCTGTTATTTGTCTCGCCACCAGTTCCTCACCTCTTCCTTTTGTTTTCTCTCAACTCTCTCCCTCTTTCTTCCCTTCGTTCTCGTCTCCTGCGCTGCATGCACACGTCTCTTTCTCCTCCCTTTCTTCCCTTTTCAGGTGTTTTTGTCTTTAGTTTTCTAAATTGCTTTCCTTTTTTTCCTCTCTATATCTTTTTATCTCTATCCCACAACGTTCTTTCTATTGTCGATGTTTCTCCTTGTCTCTCTAACCCCCTTCCGACCTAATCATTCCAAACTGCTGCATTACTATTCACCACATGGCTGTATATCTGATTATGTCGAAGCCCTCAGCCTCTTTGTAAATTTGAAGATCCCCCTTCTTTATGTCCGTCACAATCGATACAGCAAACGCTGTGGCACCTTGCTCTGCCATATCTCTATGGTACATGAGTCTTCCATTATCTCTAGGCCTTGGCCTTCACAGCTAAAAGAGTTTTGAACTTAGAGTATCAGGTAGAAGTGGGTGGTGTTATGCTAAAAAAAAAAGAGGGCACTGATGAGATGAATTGAGATGGGAAGAATAAAGAAGGACAGAGTAATAGAAGGACAGAATTGAGTGGTAGCATAACATAACAGTAGACTCAAGTGCAAGAGGTATGTAAATGGCAAATGCATTAGTGCCATCATTAGCGAAAAGAAGGAGCTTTTAACTGCTGACCTTTAAGCTTGTCTGAAGCAGATTTTCCCCCAAAAGACTCGTAGGCAATTTGTGATGGATTGGCACGTTTAATTCCTCACTTATTTGACGTTTGAGTTATTTCATCCACGATAGAAACGACTCCGCTGAAACACAAGGAAATCCAGTCCAGCATAGCACAAGCTGCAGCTTCTCCACCAACTCAAGCAACAGGAGCACACACACCATCAAAGGCTTTTTTTTCTTCTGACCTGTGAAAATGGAAGCAACAGGCACTTGGAAATAGCCGTGTGCTCATAGTGTTGGCCTTTTTGGGAACATGGCGGTGGAAATGGAACCATTTATTATTTTTTTTTTATCCTAAAAGCAGCCGTGTGCGTATGGGGCTGAGCTTGTTTTTGATCTTAAAGTGAAGCTACAAAATGAGAGGAGGTGTGAGAGGAAGGTGAGGACAGAAGCTGCACAAACTCTCCCAGCAGTCACGTGAAGGCGTCTTGGGTGGTTGCAGTGGATAGTTTCAAGAAGCAGCCGTTTTAATCATCAAACGTTGAGCGCAAATGACTGAAAACAAGCTGCTCATTGCTTGTTTTTTCCATTGGTTCCATTGGCATCAAAGGATCTCTCAGATCGAAGAGAAATGGGCTGATTGATTAGAGCTTTGTGGTCCAGCATCGTATTTCTTAGCTGCAGCCAATCAAGCAGACGACTTGACTCCAGGTTCACGGGTTCAGTCTGAGGTGCTGAGACTATTTTAAAGTATAACAGCAGGTTGGAGAGTTTATCAGCACTGGCTTAGGTTTGCACTTTCTTCAAAGTGCCTTTTAGTTTCTTAACGTTTTCCTACGCAAGCCTAATGTTTCTTCTCTTCCGTTGTCTCTACAGGACACCCCTAATAGCAGCTGGCATTATCGGAAGTCTATTTATCATCGTCATTCTGGCGCTCAGTGTGGCCGTGTACGTTCGACGCAAAAGCATCAAGAAGAAGAGGGCCTTGAGGCGATTCCTAGAGACAGAGGTGAGAGGATAGAGGTCATAATTTATGCTTGTTAGAGCAGCTGAAAATACTGTAGAGTTTTTCTTACACTGTTAACTTGAGTTCATTTTTGTCATAAGATACAGAATTGGAGAATTAATTGTTGCATTTGCAACCACAGAATAAATTAGTCCTAGATTTGTCCTGTGCTATCATCAGCAAATTACTGCTGTATAATGAATTTTATAGATTCCAGAGAGGAAATTGGGAAAAGTTTCCTTAAATACAGCTACCTTATTATTAATGTGACAAAAAAAAAAAACTTTTATTTTTGAGCTCTCTTAATTAAACGAGACAAACAAACACAAACTAGACACTTGAATTGGTAATTTCTGTGCTTTACTGCTCTTTGTAAGGACTTCCCCCTAATCTTATTTTTTAGTTTTTGTTGCTGGACTTCCCTCTCTCTTTGAGTTTGATCCTTGACCTCACTGCAGTTTTTCAGATAGATGCCAACACAACTAGACTCATAAGTGAACCTTGAAATATTAAACCTTGGCCATGGTACTTAGCCAAACCACGCAGTGCGCAGAAGATTTTGAAATTATGCATGACTGCCATCGCCTATTGATCTGGCCTTGGGAAGGGTTCATTTCTGGGAAGCATTAGACACTGGAGCCGACTTTATATTCAAAGGGGAAAGTCAGAGATTGAGGTGTACGTGAGTCCAGGGTTTATGTGCACATGTGTGTTCATGCTCTGGTTGATCACCTTTGTGCTGTGACAAGACACTCTTCCCCTTTGTTTCCTGTGTGTGGCCCAGCAGTTATGTCATCACTGCAGGTCCGCTGAGTGGCCTTGCCTATAGGAGTGGGGCAGGCTGCATGTCAGTCCGCATTAGGATAATTTACAGGTAGAGGCAGCAGTGTTATAGACAGCTGTCAGGCCAGAGATGGGAATTGGAGGAGGGCGGCCATGGGCAGTTTCTGCCTCATCTCGGCCACGCACATCCATCTTAATCAACCGAGCCCTGTTCCGACAGCCTCTTGACCGGGAGGGGAGGCTTCGGCCCAAGTAGATTCGCTAATGTACTGTCATGGAGAAGGAGGGGCCGGAGAGGATCAGGCCGGAGGGAGATCCTCTTTGCCCCTTTTGCATCTCCTTTTATAAAGTTGTCCTGAGACTGATTTTTGCTCCTGCAAAGCTTGGCTCAATACTCCACCAGGAAAACATGAAATATAACCAGCTGAGTCAATTTTTCCATTCTCTGTGGAGACTTAATTGGGTCTAAAAGTAATTAGACATAATAAAATCTTTATCGCCTGTGGCAGGTTGGCCTACAGGTTAAACAGACTGCTCAATAAGTGTAGGTCATGGGTTCAATCCCCACAATGGCCCACATGCATGCACATTAGTAGCCATGTTGCAATGGTCCTAAGCATGACACTGACCCTGCTCGGTCTTTGTAGGTCACTGTGTGTAAGAGCATTAGCTGGATGATGAAGAAAAAAAATCAACAACTAAAAGAATGACCTGACAGTTATGATGTTGTGCCTGCAGAGAGGTGAACGTGTAATCTATAGCCATCATTTGAAGGGTTTCAATCCAAAATACTAGTATATATTTGCATTAAGTGAAAATTCAGAGGTGGTCGTATGCTTACAGGACGCATAATGCTGTTGATTTTGTTGCCAGCGCTCATTTCATAAGGTGTCTGTTTCTTCACCTCACTTGAATTTAAATCCCTCCCTTGAATATTTCCTGTGCGCATACTTTGAGCATACACACAGATACTCCTCTTTCCCCTGTTCACTTTCCCTCTGAATGTTGTTCTCCACTCTCACCCACCCAGCATGCTAAAAAAACCTGCACTCCTTGCAGTCTGTATCACACCTTCCAGAGGCTCTTTTCTGGCTGATGAAACCGCGCGATAGGCTTAGCGCGGCTGGTGAATGTGGATTCTCTATTCAAACGAATAACAGAGCTGAGTCTGTGTCTGTGAATGGAGATCAAGCTTGTCTGGGTGAGGGATTTGGGGACAGCGAAGGCTCAGGGACTCCCCCACCCCCACCCCCTATCCACCTTCTCTCTTTCTCCCTATCTGCCTTAGCTTTTTAAACACAGAGCTCACCTCTTGTATCAGACAGGAAAAAGATGCCTCCAGTACGCGCTGTCAAAACGTGATCTGAGCACTCAGCTAGCATTTCCATATCACTGTTGCACTGTGTTGACTTGCAAAACACACTGCTGTTTCATTTCTTCATTGTTTTCTTTGTTTTACTATTCTCTGTCTATGTCTTTTCTCGCGTCTTCACCTCCTTCTTCTCTTTTTGTTCTCCATTTTCATGTCTGTATCTCTCTTTATCTGTCTCCCTTGCGAGCAGACACTTTATTCTTCTATCATTTTAACTCTCTCTTTCTGTTTTTGTTTTTCCCTCTCTCTCTCTCTCTCTCTCTCACCTTGAGAGAAATATAGAGGCTAATATAAAAAAGCCTGTCTCACACTGTGGTGCCTTTTGAAGAAGCCCCTGAAAACAAATTGCTTTTCGCAGGGAGAGACAGCACAAACAGCAGAGTCCCCTCACTGTTGCAGCACGACCCCAGGCCTTGAACTTTGACCCCAGCCCAATGAAGCAGGACTAATGCGCTTGGAATCGCCCTCTGTTCCTCCCCCTGCCCCCAAGGTCCTCTTCAAGCTGCTTTGTACAGACATGCGCCGTGTGAGTGTTTCAGCACCACAGGCTGTGGATAGCTCTCACACTGCTTTCGTGCTGGCCTCTGCTATCTTATAAGAATTTCAGCATTGGGGAGAGCTGGACAGCTCCCATTGTTTACCCCAGGGCAGGCTGACTGAACAGACTCACGAGACATCATTACAAATGAATGTAGTGCAGCCAGGCATTGTTCAAACAAACTCAACCTTATGTCATATTCAACTTAAGATCTCAGTGATTCAAAAGACACCAAATAAGCCGTCTTGAACCTGTACATCAAACAGAAAAGTACAACTTTTCTGTTTGATGTACAGGTTCAGCCATAAAAATTAAAAAAAACAGTTACAAAATCTGTTCAGTAATCATGGAACGTCAGAGAATCATCTTTATAGTTGGCTCAGATTTAGACTTTAGACAGATTGGTTCGCATTTTATTTGATCTCATTTCATATTTGGTCTCTAAATAATGTCCCACCAGACGAGGAAGCAAAGCATATAGTTAAAACTGTCTATTGATGCTGGATACATCAGGATATGTCACCTTTAAAAGAGGCAAGAAACTCAAAATCTTTATTTTTACAAACCAACGTCATGGCAACTTTCTTTTCCTGTGCAATGAGGGGTTATTATAGACATTCTGGGTGCTCTCCCTTATGGTGTTACCTCAAAAAAATTGGTTTAGATCATTTGGCTATCGCTTATCTATCTATCTGAGTGTATCAAACAGTGATGCCCCCTCCTGGCCCTGCAGAGCCCCAGCGCTGCATAGTTTCCATCTTTTCCTGCTCTTAATCAAGAGCTAATCAGATGTGGGCAGAGAAGAAAGTAGAATAACTTCAAGATACCAGTACTGGTTCCCCACAATGTGGTGGCTGTTAGGCACGGCAATCTTGTTCCACCTGATTTCAATTACGCAGCGCAACAAATGCAGCGTTTTATATGGGTAATGTGAACATTAAAGCGTACACCCGAGGGTTTGCAGAACAAGTTTATGTTTGAGGACACTGTTTACTTATTCAATACACAATAATTCTGTGAATGTATTCTAGCCCAAGGCTTGAACATACTGCTTATTTGTCCAATGAAGAATCCGAATCCTCTCCACCACGCCACCACTGAAGCTCATTTGGCAAAGGCATGGTGGATTATTAGCTGGTAAATAAAGTGTCGTGGAGAGTGTGTGTGAGTCCGAACTAGCTCAAGAGAATTTTCTAGGCCATGGGTCTGCATCTCATTTAATAGACCTCCCCTCTCCACTCCTTCCCTCTCCTCTTCTCCTCCCCTCTTCACTTCCCTTCATCAGTCCAGTCCAGCTTTATCCTAATGGAACAATAACAACTACAGCCTGTTACCATCTGCTCTTATTAGGGCTCTGTCGCCACCTCCCTACGCCTCATCTCTGCTCTCTCTTTCCGAATCACTCTATTTCTCTCGACCTACAATGTGACTTGTTCTCATGTTATCCATGCAGTGTATGCACAAAACACACTGATGCAAATAAGGCTCTTTCCCCAGGCTGATATGATGGATGCGACCAAAGCTTGTCCTTCTTGTCGGCAGGAAGAAAGTCAGCCAGAGTTTCTGTGTTTTTTGATTGGTTTTAATGATGATGTCCATTTGCTGTACCTCTACCAATCAACCTAGATCACCTTGCCCTAAAGAGTCACTAAACCCACCTCACTGGATACAGTTGAGAGTTTTAGTGTCATGGGATGGTCTAAATACTGTCAAAGAATATGAAAGAATTGAGGGGTTGTCTGCAAAATAATCTGCCAGCTCCCAAAAATATATGGATGTAACATCAAGTCACACAAATCAGGCATGAAGCAAAAGATAATGATGCCCAAAGAGGCAGATAAGAAAATAGAATAATAAAAGTAATACAGACAAATTGCAAATAAGTGAACTTTTGATGAGAAACTGAAATAGCACAACAAGTCAATAGTGAATCTATGCAGTTACAGGATAAGGTATAAATTTGTCATAAACAGATATTGGATAATAATAATAGTAACAAGAAGTTGTTTATTTTTTTGTGTATTCAAATGAGACTTAAAAAACCTCAGTGTAGTGACACAAGTGGACTAAATTAATATGCCCGACAGCTACTGGCTTAATACTAATGCTCTAAACCTCTATCAATTAGCCGTTAATGATAGCAGGAGCTACTTACAAGCCTTTCATAATGAATATTTTTTTTAAAGAAACTGATACCAAGACAGAATCCTTGTTATTTTTGGCACAATTATTGTCCAATAAATGTCTTGAATATTTGCTGCCAGTGTTGCTTTTTCTCTCATGTGGAATTGCCAAATGATTAAGTTAGCTTCAGCCTTAAACACACTGGGGAAAGAGAAACAAAAGAGTTTAATATTCTGCATTTATGGCTTATTTTTTTTAATGCAGGAGAGATGCTGTCACTTGACCGTGGGCCAATTTCACCTCAAGGTCCATTTAGTAGCTTTTGATGACATCACATGGTCTTCCTCAGTGGATAGTTTGCCCAGATGTCATGGAATTGTACTTTTGTAAACAAGATTTCAGGACACATTGGATGAAATAAGCGGGTTAAGATCTATCACACAGTCACTCAGTGCTACTTCTGTCATCTCACTCACTTCCCCTGGTATTTATCCCTCATCCTCCCTTCCCCTGCTCCGTCTGCTAACTCACTTCCTGCAGTGATATCTCAGCGGGCTTACACCACGCCCTCCGGCCCGGCCATAACAATAGCCATTAAACGACGTGTCATTGCCATGCTGCGGGCAATGTCATCCATTCTGTGGACCGGCCTGGCGGTGCAATCGCCGGCCCTATTGTGCTGATGGTTTTATATCACATTGAGTAAGTGCTTGTATGGCTGACCGACTGATATATGGTCTCATTATATTGTTTGATGGCCATGGTTGAGCCGGGTGATTATGCTGCTGATAAACCACAGCGAATGTGAGACCCGATAGGCTGATAGGCTCATTAAGACATGTATTGATCGGAGACATTGACTTCTTCTGTGTGTGTATGTGTGTGTGTGTGTTTTGTGGTCTGATATGTTCTGTGTGTTCCTTCATCTTTGCTTTTGATTTGATGTTTGAATCTGTACATCATGCATGTGTTATTGTTGTGAGATATGCACTATATGCTGTCTGGCTGAATTTAGGTGTTATATGTATGTGTATATCTGTGTGCGTGCGTGTGTCTGTGCACGTGTGTGTGGCTCTTCCTTCCCTCTGGCTCAGATCTCTTCACAGCTCGGTTACAGGTGCCAGCCACCGCTCTTTATATTCACTAACCGAGGCTTTGTTGAGCGGCTAGCGGTTGAGGCGGGTGGCCGGCCAGCTGCTGGGATGCTGCTCAGTGTCAGCTGTTCCTGGCAGCCAGGCAGCGTGGAGGAGGCTCGTCATAACCTCGGATTGGAAATTGTTTTGTATGTGCACAGCTGGTGAGCTGCTACTCTTTGTCGGCTGTGATAGTAGCTGACACCGGACTGTGATTTGTTTAGTGGTGGACACGCTGAAAACTTCTCATTCACACCCCCAAATTATTTGCCTGTCATAAATGTGTGTGTGTGTGTATATTGCAAAATCATGTCTGGTTTTGGCTGTGTATTTATTTGCTATAGAAAAACAAAAAGCTTGGTGTTACCTTAAATCTTCTATCCAAGCGTAGTTTATTTCTTATTATTTTAAACAAAGCGGCCTCACCCTGCTGCACTCCCCCAACACCTCTTAAATGTTTTTACTATTCAGGGTTTCAAGAGCAGGAGGATGAAAATATTTAGACTCGGAGCAAAAGAAAGGCAAGCTTTAGGCTTTTAGTATTTTCACAATAAAAGAAGTAGCTGTGAGGAAGGACTCATGTTTTTGGCACTATTACCTATAAAAAGGAAGTGGTTAGTGGGGAAATACTCTAAATGTTTATGTTTGTGTGTGTGTGTGTGTGTTGTCAGCTGGTGGAGGTGCTGACCCCCAGTGGAACGGCCCCTAACCAGGCTCAGCTGCGGATCCTGAAAGAGACGGAGCTGAAGAGGGTCAAGATTCTGGGTTCAGGAGCTTTTGGAACCGTCTACAAGGTCAGCGTGTGTGTCTGCATATGTAAGAGCCTGTTTATGTATGTGTGTGTGTGTGTGTGTGTGTGTGTGTGTGTGTGTGTGTACATAATTCACAAACCAGGCCTCGCTCAAATGCGCAGCCTCCGGATCATCAATCAAACATCAGTGGATCAGCTAAATGGCGAACAAGATACTCGAGCACAAAGTTTCTTTCAACGGAAGCTGCCCTCCCACCAGTAAAACAACCCTTCTTGACAACCTAAACAATAAGCATAAATATTTCCCTTTGTAGCAATGTTTCCTGACAGACATGAGCCTAGGGCGGTTCAAGGACCTGGAACTGAAAATGCTGTTTGTTTGCCAGATTCACTGCCCTTGGCAAAATTATTCATATCACCGCGAAACTCAGCAAACCCATTGAATAAATACTCTATTTCCCCACCACCATTCCTCTCAATACCACTACTGCCGGGCTTGTTGTTCTTTTTATAGCTATATTTTATTACACTTAATCTGCATACATAGTCTACCATCAATTTATAGCCATATTATTATGCACAGCTCCTTGCCTGTAGCAGGTGGTTGACTTTAGGCCCCATAAAGTAAATAAGACTTTAATATTTCCTCGTTTTAATTCTCTTTTCCCACGACTTTATTGAAGGTGTTCAGACTCACCTGAGAACAGGTCGAGTAATAAATCATTTTTTTACAGTGACAAGCAGGTCACGAGAGCACAGACTCGGCCTCAGGAATAGAGTCGGTGCAGGTGCAAACACCAACCTGCAGAGGAAGGTTAGCGGGACAGTAGACGCCATTAAAACATAAGCAGCAGCCATCAAAATCACCGTGTTTATTGAGACTTAGTGCAGTGCATTTATGGTGATTGCTTGTATATTTCAGGGCATCTGGGTCCCAGAAGGTGAGACAGTGAAGATCCCCGTGGCCATTAAAATCCTCAACGAGGCCACCGGCCCTAAAGCCAATGTGGAGTTCATGGACGTGAGTATTTATATTGCAACAGTTTGTGTCTGTTTTGGTCCGTGTGTGTGTGTTCAGGTGTGTGAGCTGTTAAAGCCTTAGCCTTGTCACAGAGATGGCCGAGCCTGTCACTTTGTGGGATTGTGCATTCGGCGGTAAATTCTTATGAGAGTACCACCTCAGTCAGAGCCAGTAATAAAGTGAACCGCACTCCGCTGTACAGCCAGGCATGTATTGAACGAGACTCTATTAAAAAAAACAGCACTTGTTTATGAGATATGGCTTTATTGGAATCCAGGAGTGATAGAAGGGGAGAAGAAGAGGAGCATGGGGGTAAGCTAGAGTTCCCACCTTATCTTTGTCACCTTTCTCCTCTCTCCTCCTTCCACTCTCCACTTTTCACACAGTAAGGGTTTCTCAACTATGAGTTTTGCAGGAGAGTAGTTTGTCTTCATATTATTTTGGATGTCAGACATTTACCTGTTTAAATCTTCATTTAACTAACCACCTCACCTGAGCATGGCCCTGTATTTTCATTGTTGTTCCTATAATTAAACATCAGTTCCCTCTCTGCTTGGACAGTTTTAGTTGAAGGACTGGAAGTTAATCAACTATTTTGTTAATGGAACAGTTGTTAGGGTCATTTTACAAGCAAAAGTGCCCAGAATTCACTGGTTCCAGCTCAGACTGTGATTATCTTGGGTTTTAGAATATTGGTTGGACAAAACAAGCCAACTGGAGCGCCAGTGAAGAGTTTTTGACTTTGTATTTTTCAGTATTTTCTGACATTTGCTAGACGAATAAACTGAAAAAATAATCATCTGATTAATTAATGATTAAAATCATTGTTAGTTACAACCTTATATGTCAGAGATTCAGTCTTACAGTTTATGTCGAACTTCCCAACAAAACATTCCAACAAATCAAATATTAATTTACCTTTATTGAGTCATCTTTACGTTTGCTAACTGTGCTAGAATTATCAACTTCCTGTGGTTTTTCACAATAAAGCCTGTCCTCATTCTGGATGTGTTTTTTTGTGAAAAACATGCAAGAAGTCATGAGTTTATATTACCAGTTTCTTGGATGTATGAAGAAAGTGGGATTCAATGCATGGAGGCAGGCTCCAATGGCCAGTGGCTGTACTGGAAGCAAAAAGTCTAATCTGGCCCAAAAATATTTCCCCATTATGAAAGAGAAATCTGAAAAACTGTTGACTGGACACCAGTTATTCACAAATTTAATAGTTTAGGTTTAATAATTCCTTCTTATGAATGCAAAAGTGTGGCAACGAGGCTGTGATTCCACCTTCTTTTTCCCTTTCTGCCCAATTTCTCCTTTCCTCTCCTGTGCCTGCATCCTCCCTCTACCTCCCCCATCTCCTCCCTTCCCTCTCCTCTCCCTCTGTTTCTCCCAGCGGGGGTCTCTGTCCATCCAGAGCCAATATGCTCTGTCTGCCGGCTTGTTAAACAGCAATCTAAAGGCAGGCTCACGCCTCACCACTGGGATACTAGCCACTAGAGTGCCAGCTCTAAACACACTCCGAAAATCCACATGCACACACACACATACACACACACACACACACACACACACACACACACATAACCAAACAGAGCTCACTTGACAACAAAAGGTTCCCTATGTAGTGGTGGCCGCGCATGTGAGGGATGCAGGCTGATTTGCTTGTGTTGGCAAATATGTGAGTTAGCAATGTGTGAAATGCAAAGGCCTAATAATACACTAATTTAATATGTTTTGGTACAAACACACACACACACACGCACGCACACACACGCACGAGCACACACACACACCGGGTGATAGACTGGCAAAGCCCTGCAGAACTGGTGCATATTCCTGCGTGTGTGCGTGTGTGTGTGTGTGTGTGTGTGAGGGAAAGAGAGCGAGTGAGTTAGATGAGGAGGGAGGGTCAGGCGGCAGTAATCGAGGTCAGCGCTCAGGGAGATGAGAGGGAAACCAAAACACACACACACATTCGTGCACACACGGTCATGCACACACACACACACACACACACACACACACACACACACACACACACACACACACACACACACACACACCAAGTCCTTGTAACACTTGCCCCGGGAGTAGAAAGCAAGAGCAAGAATTTAGCCCGACATAGTTTACGACTCCCGGGTCTTTTGGGATCACAGAGTGAGAATAAAAGGGCTCTCTCCTCCTTTCTGTTTCCACACACAGATGTCCTCCTTCCTCGCTCCCTTTTTCTTCCTCTCTTGATCCCGAGGTGTGAGGTGCACTCGGTGTGGCTGGAGTTGTATAACATGGAGCAGTTGCAGGGGGAGGCAGGTGGTTTTATGAAGTGGCGATGTAGTGGCACTACTTTGGGCCATGAGGCTCTGTTTAAATCAGGCCACTGATGGTGCCAAAAGCCCCTCTATGGCCTATGGCCCCCCTCCTGTTTAGAATTAATCTACTCACACCCACACCACCACCACTCTCCCTCTAAGCTCATTCTTTAGCATCTAAATTTAAAAAGGCACCTCATCCATCTATCAGCTGCCCTGGGGCCAAGCCTGGATATACACCTCCTCGACCATTTGCTGTACGCAGAGATAGTGACGGCGAGTGTGTGTGTGTGTGTGTGTGTGTGTCCTTGAGTGTGTGAGCGTGAGTGGTTTTTGAGAGCTGCCAAGAGAGTGTGTCCGCATGTGAGAGTGTGCGAATGAGCGAGAGAGAGAAGGAGGCAATAGGAGATGAGACCGACGACTGAAGTGAGTGTTTTTAAGCAATGGCTCTGAGTGCAGCTTCTGCTCTGCCGTAATGCACGAGAATCAGCCCTCGCCATCATAACACTTCATCACCACCACACATCCTTCTGCTTGCAGCTCCGCAATAACAATTATCCAACATTGAGTCCCAACTGTTCGAACCTCTACGTCCATCTGCTGCAGAGAGAGATGAGAGGGGAAGCCAGAGACAGCATTTACACACCAAATCAATCAAGACAGAAAACTGAGAAGTAGCTCATGAAACGAGACGCACAGCGACTATGTATTAGACAACGGCGGGAATTATAAGCCTGAATGACTCACAGTTCTTGATTGTGTTGGTGCAACATTTAAGAACCTCTATGTGTTAAAATATAGATGAAGAAGGCTGCTTTGTGCAGCTTTGAAGAAGGTTTCTGCAGGATTTTCTCTCGCAGTGAGAATACTCGGCGGACAGATGCTGTGCATGCAGATATAGTCATCATCCCACAAGTCTTAATTTATGCATCTAACTCCACCTCCACTTGGAAGTCTTTGGAATACAGTGCAGTGTTATCCATGGATAATAGATGCATGGACAGACACTGAATCCTACTGTAAAAACAGAATCTAATATACCTTTATACCAGTGGCTCCTAACCTGAGAGATGGACTCCTCAGAGGTCCTGAAAATCTTTTTTTTTTGCTTTAGTGCTCAAAACTCATATCCACACTGGTGTGATGAAGGGGGTCACAAGCAGACATTACTTTATTGTAAGGGGTCACAAGCCAAAATGCCAAAATACCAGAGCATGACTGGGGATTTTTACAGCCTTTTAGTTTTAGTTTACCGCCCAGTGCCAGCTTCTCATTCCTTTTTGGAGGCAGGAACATTTGAGCAAAAGCAGTGAATCTGACCAAAGCCAAGTTGGACTGTATACGTGGCAACCGTCGCAGTGAGTAGGCCGTAGAAACCTGTCAACTGAGCAAACATGACCCCAAACATATGCATCCTTAAGCATTAATGTCCCTTCATTTGAATAATTTTCCTAATGGTCAGTAAAATCTGCTCTTGAGCCACTGAGCAGTTTCTAACTCAGAGAAAGACGTTCTTCTCTTGGCTTCAGAAGTTTGAGAGTATTGCAACAGTCCCCTTAGTCCCTCTTTTGTCCTTCTCCCCCCTCTCACCCAGGAGGCCCTGATCATGGCCAGCATGGAGCACCCCCACCTGGTGCGTCTGCTGGGCGTCTGCCTGAGCCCCACCATCCAGCTGGTCACGCAGCTCATGCCCCACGGCTGCCTCCTCGACTATGTGCACGAGCACAAGGACAACATCGGATCGCAGCTGCTGCTCAACTGGTGTGTCCAAATCGCCAAGGTAAGTGACGACGGTGTAATCATGTCAAAGGAGGACGGCACCTGGTGGTGTCTTATTGTACTGCATGTGTTGGCAGGTGTGAGGGCTGTAATAGGTTTTATCAGGTTGTGTTCACATCGCATGAGTCTGCCTTTATCCAAGCCAGAGTTTGATGGATGGTGACATGTAGAGGGTTGCCAAGTCCAGTGTCAGATTTCTGCAATAGCATCGTTTTTATTGTACCTTTCCAAATTCTTATTTAAACAGCTTTCAAAACAGTTTTGAACTGATATCACAAATGTCCCTGATCTGTCTGACCTTTCGGCTTCAGGTTCCCATTGTTGTTGTCCAGGCTTGGTGGCATTGTATCAAGATTGAAATTATGCAAAACACTTGCTGCAAACTCAGAGCAATCATTAAGAATCGGAGAGCAGCAGCTGCACGTTCAAAAGCATGTCATTTTGAGAACAAATACAGAGCTTATATGGCTGTTGGTGTTGACGTTCCAGACTAAATAACTCCCAGTTTGCCCCTGTTGATCCTAATTATCCTCACTGCTTGACACACTGATCATTTCCACGACCCTTCACAGTAACATGATAGGCCTCTGACGTTGTTAAGCAGCAGTTTGCCCTGAACTCTGTCGTGGAAGCACATCAACACACATTATTCTTTCAGGAAACGAGTGACGGCACAAGATATCAACAAATTAAAGATCATTCTTTGCTGCTCAAACAAAATCTGCGCTCCGAATCATCGGAACAGCAGTAAGGCTTGAGATATTGTGCGTACTTTTGCTTACCCAAAAAACATTTGTGTTTTGTTTGCAAATTAAAGCAGTGCAGTCAGACTGCTTGATAGTGTAACTGCCTGGTAAGATTTAATTTCTCTGAATTATAACTGCGGGATACAGTAGGGTGCTATGCTGCTGCTACATGCTGTGCAGGCAGACATATGCTGTGATGCAGAGGCTCTGGAAGCAGTAGCGGCAAAGAAGTGATCTGACAAAAGGCTGATTTACTGCTGGACTTGTTGCTGTCCAATTCTGTCAATTTGCTAATGTGTGTGGTTCTACTGATTGAAGTTTAAGTCAAGCAAAGAGACTTTTTCTGCATCTGTGCCTCCAAGAAATGCATGCCATTTAATGTCATTTCACTGGTCAAGCCAAATGTTGAGGATCTGTGTTGCTTTCCTGCAGAAAATGTAGCACAAAGTCAGCAATTTCAAACTCAATCAGACTGGCTACATACTGTATTTCAATAAAACATTCACGGTAATCGCAAAGCTCCAGACGTATTTAACCAGTTCTGGCCACTGGCCAAGATGCAGCTTCACTTCTATTCCATTCACATTTAGCCATTTCATGCATCTTGAGCAAAGCTATTCAGTATCACTTTAAATGCAACAAAGCCTCCGTCCCCCGTGAGGATGGCAGTTGAAGTGAGAGCAAATGACACAATTACACACAGAATTACACAAAAATTAGCCACAGTTCTGCTTGTCACATATAAAGCAAGTGTAGTACTCACTTGATCTCCGATCATGGATGAAAGAGCAGTGATCAAATCTGTATAAGGTGAGGGAGCAGTATGAGTGAGAGCCTGTGAGGATGAGGAAAACTTCTGCCTTGCTATTACTTCATCCATGCCAGTCATCCGTTGTGCTTGTGTCAGTTTATGGTGAGTTTTTAGCTGAAACACAGTTCTGCTTTTAACCAGATTTTATTTAATGAAGGTTTTGATATAATTTTGAGGCGATGATGTGACAGTAGAGGTGATTAATTGCACTTGCGTGACTCATATTATATAAGAAAACCAATCTTTGAAACACCTGCTCCACATCCTGAGTCAAGCGAGACTGTCATTTCAAATGGAGGCCCAGTATTCAGCCGTATTATTACACGTAGCGTAACAACACGCTAATGTAGCATAAACCTCATCTTCACAAATGACTCTCTGGACTTGAAAACTCTTTTACGGGCACTCCTCAGATAATGTCCTGTTTCTAAAGCATTCCTCTTTCAGTCAAACTGCTGGAATTGATTCGCTGTGGTCATCCTTAAAGGCGATATATATTCTCTCATTTCAGCTGTCTGAGTCAGCGATGAGAGCGTAGGGTCCATGGCGTTTAGGTTTAGTGTGGGAGGGCTTAACCCTTTATCCCCCCCCCCCACATGATGGATGAATTCAACGAGCTTGAGGAGCAGGCTACTTAAGCAGGTACTTATTGCCGTAATTGGATTCGATTTCACCTGTGGTGACAGGAGGGGAAGTGTCAGTTTCTTAGCAGTTCTGTAAGCGAGGAAGAGCAGGAGAGAAGATTTTTCACCTCCGTCCTCAACCCGCACGGCACTGTGACATTCAGTTCAGGACATACATCGTGATTGATTGCAATAACTGCTGTTCTTTCTTGTGACTTCTTTTCATGACTGAAGCTGCTTGATTGATTGATAGATGATTTAGTGAGAGGAATCAGTAGGGTTTCCTATGTTCCTATTAGCATTAGAAAGACCTGTCCTTTCCATTAATGCTTCCATTTTAATAAGTAACAGCTATCTGCATGTTAGTTAGACTCTCACCCCTGGGGCTAAATGATTGGTGAAGGATTTCAAGTTAAAATGACACATCACTTAGGATTACACATGCAATGTCAACATCTCAGTCTATTGGTTCAGTGGTGTCATTTGCTTCTAATTAGGTAACTTTATAAGCTAAAATCAATGGTGAAAATTGATTTCAGTGACAACAAGCAGAGCGTGTGTTGCTTGTTTGCACCTGAGTTCTTAAGAATATAGAGTATTTCCTCTGTCGACTGATACAGGGTGTTTTCCTGGGAACAGGAAGTCCATTTACCAGCATGTGTTGTCCACGGAGCTCATGAAAAACGCTCGCAGCATTAAAGCCAGGTGGCTTGGTTCTTCTGTGTTATGTTAAGCTCTTGGATCCTCCTCACAGGTCCTCCATCACATAGCCCAGAGGTATTTTTCAAGCCAGAAAACAGACAGACATTCTCTGCGGTGTGTCCATAAGCATTAATGTGTCTTTGATTTCTCGTGTGTGTGTTTTTTTGCGTCATGTGTGTGTTTGAGGAAATGCCAGTGTGTGTTTGTGCGAGTGGACCGAATAAATAACACAGAGACATCTTCCCTGAGTGAACTTTCCGCTCTCAAGGTAATGACGGGGAACCTTTCCCCCAGGAGAAAGACATACAATTTTCTGGGAAAGGGGAGAATAATTTCCCCTCCATCTTCAGTTAGCTTTGAAAAGGGTGTTGTTACGATAGAGGACAGGAGAAAGTAAGGGAGGGAAAGAAGTTATAAAAAGAACAGAGAAAGTACGAAAAACAAGGTCTTGATGGTACCAAGACCAAGCTCTTACTGTGCACTTTTTCCTGACAACATACTGATCCAGGCTTGCTTCCGGTCTTTGTGCTAAGCTAAGCTAACAAGCTGCATCCTTCAGGGTGTTTATGTCTAGTATATATTGAATCTATAAGAATTAAGCAATTATGTAAGATGATCATATGTTGTTGAATCTTAATCTGCAAAGCAGCTACAATAGTAGCGAGCAAGTTAGTATAGTAGCTATAAATGGAATAAAGCTGGATGACAACAGAGCCCACGCAATTAGCAATTATAGCTACCAGAGCTGATGTGCACGTCCTTGGCTGTTTAGATGCCAGCTGGAGCCTGGTCCGCTTGAAACAAGTTTCCATGTTGTTGATAGTGAAGACAACATCAAGGAAGTTGAAGAATGGCTCAGTAATTTGAGCATTCTCAGTCACACCAGACAGTAAACACAGACAAACCCTCTGCTCGCCATGATCCTCGCTCTGCATCACGCCACGAATCACAGAATGTAAACATCATTACTTTGCAGTTAATAATTGCACTCCGTAGTCTTCCTTTTCATTAGCGAGACATGGGAAACCTTCACATTGTCGCTCTATATCGCAATGCGAAAGAAAGAATGTAAACACAATTACTTTGGGAAATATAATTAAAACATGGCAGGGGCTCTATCCTGCTCGACACAGTCCTTTTTAAAAAGTAAAATATTTACCAGTGAAATGTAGCACAGAACTACAAAGCAGCATAACATCGAATTATTAAAGTACAAGTACCTCAAAACTGTCATTGAAAAAAAAGTATTGTGTGACTTGAGGGCTGAAATAAAGGAGGCTAAACTAAGGTACAAGACTGAGGGCGAGCTCAGCCTGGAACAGAATGAGAACTATGATAGTATCACAGAATGAGGGCAACAGAGAGGTCGCTTCGGATGGTTTTCATTCAGATAAACGCATGTCTAATGAACTTAACGGTTTTTATCTAAGATGTGATAATCATGATTTGACTGTACAGATAAATGAGATAAGCGTAAAGACCATAGTTTCTCCAGCGTTCGATACTGATGTGGAGAGAGCAGCAAACACCTTCAGACATACTGACACCAAGAGTGCAGGACTTGACAACGTCCGCAGCCAGCTACTGAGTATAGGGGGGTAAGAGGTTTTATTGCAGGTAGTGGAATGACTGGATCTGTTACAGTTTGCACACACACCTGGTAGAGGTGTGGAGGATACTGTCATCACACTCTTACACTTTCTGTATCAGCATTTGGAGGCCCACAAGACTCATGTCAGACTTTTATTTATTGATTTATCTTCAGCATTTAATACCATCCAGTCACTCCTGCTCACAGAGAGGCTCATTTGCCACTTCAAACTTGATCCTCACCTGATTGGTTGGATAATGGACTTGTTGACTTGACTAATGGACTGGATTTTTACAACTCTTACAAGTGTCACAGCAACCATAAGAATAGATACACGCTGACTCTGTTACTGTCAGCCTTCTTGAAGGGGAGGAAGAGGATCACGGGCGGTGGTGGATGACTTTGTGGCTTGGTGTGATGAGTCTTTCCTCCATCTAAATTTGTCAAAAACTAAAGACATTTGACTCAGCAGTCTTGTTAAAATGGCCACCTGTTATAAATCAGGCAGGTCCTTCAGGGGACTCACGCTGTATTGGACTTCTAGGACCATCCACTCCAGAAGGAGCTTGAGCTCTTCCTCTCAGACCTGTTTATAGGACGAGGGGTCTCCATGTCTCTTTCATCCCAAGTGTTATTGATGGTTATATTCCTTCCGCTACCACCGCATATTTGAACACTTGCATATTTGTATACTTGTCACGAATTGCCATTTCCCTGCACTAGTTTTGTGATTTACTGTTACTGTCCTTTTGTATTTTGTCATCATGTGAACCCTCGCTGCATAACAAGTTGCCCCTCCTGGGACAGTGAAGATGACCTTGAACCTTGAACCTTGAATCTACTTAGTTATTCTCCAGGACTGCTGAGTACATACATTGCAGTGTTTACCCAGAGAGAAATGACACATGGATTCTGTCCATCCGAGCTGCAAAACCACCTGAACCAGGCAGAAATATAATCTCTTTTTTTTCCGATTTCACCATAAAGTCGTGGCAATTTGCCAATTCCCCCACCCCCCACCCCCCACCCCCACCACACACCGCCACAACAACAGCACAAACACCAGCCGTATGTGGGCTCTGACCCGGGCAGTTGACCGCCGCGCTGCAAATTGATTGGCCGAGGCCTGTCGCCAGGCAGTGACTCTTCATCACTGAGTGTTTTGGGCATTGAGATAATGGCCCCCATTAATCTACAGCCACACTCAGGGCTGCCCCACTCCTACCGCCACACACACACACACACACACTCACAGTGACTGGCACTCACATAATAACACATGCATGGAGTTACAGAAATAATGCAGGACACACACAGAGGTCTGTTGGGATCTGTGTGTTTCCTTTCCTTTTTCTCACCACCTTTCCTTCATTTCCTTGCCTCTGTTTTACTGTACTTTCCTTTCATTTATCCTGTTCCATTTCCTATTATTTCCTTTCCCATTATTTTCCTCTTTCCTTTGATAATCTTTCATTTCCCGTCCTTTTACCTCCTTTCCTTTCCTTTCCTTCTGTCTTCTCTTAACTTCCCTTTTCTTTCCCTCTCTGTTCGCCTTTTACGTTTCCTTTCTTTTTACAAAGCTGTCGTTGTCTCTGTTCCCATGGTGGCTGTGTGCTGGGGTTAACAGAGGTCAAAGTTTGCCATACATCTCCACATACATTACCCACTCCAACTCACATGTCCTCAAGTGACCCTGTATGTGTGTGTGTGTGTGTGTGTGTGTGTGTGTGTGTGTGTGTGTGTGTGTGTGTGTGTGTGTGTGTGTGTGTGTGTGTGTGTGTGTGTGTGGAGAGAAAAATACAAATTTCTCAGTGCATAAAAATGACCTCCTTTTCCCCTTTCTGTCCCTTTTTGCATCTCCCTCTTCTCCCCTTCTCTTTACCACTCACCAACTGAATCTCCCTCTCAGTCTCATTCACCCTCACACTGTCTCACACACATATACAGAGTATTTTTTCATTAGGTTTTGGATTATTAATGGAATAATTAGGTTTGGGATGTATTTTAATGAACAAATCAATCACTGAATTAAATATGGGATCGGAACTAAGTGTATGTGGGGCTACGGGAGTCTTTTAATTTGGCTCCCCCTCCTCTCCTTTCCTCTCTCTTTCTCTCTCTGTCTTCCTTTCACAGTCTCTCTCCTCAGGCTCAGTATAATGAAAGTAGAATAGATTCAGCAAGTAGCTGTCCTGCCGGTGAAATGATTGGCTTTGGCACTGAAGCCCAGTCTGGACGAGAGTCTTGATTGGTTTTGGGGGGGGGGGATCGCTGTTGGGCAGGGGCTTGTATCTAGGTCACACACAGGCCTTCAGTTGGTGAGGGGTGAGGGAGTAGAGTGATTCGTGTAAACATACCCACCGGCGAACTGGTGGACTCGCATTAACGCAACATGCCCTGCAGGAAAACCCCTCCGGTTGGAGTAGAGCTCTGCTGCCGTGGCGGCCCTGGACAGCATTTTACAGATTGACAGAGCTAATGATGGTGTAGAACACTGACCTTAAATAATTTCTCCAAGGTGAGCTCGACACCGTACGACGTTGTGGTAAAATATGCATGAAAGCATGAGTGCAGAAGCAATGATATGATCGTTTTAATTTATAGCACCTGCTTTGAGATATATGTGTGGGAAACTAAGCACGTACAGACGTCAAGAAAAATACTCCAGTGCCTTCACACACACACACACACACACACACACACACACACGGTGTCCTGCTACTGCTTAGTCAGGGAAAGTAAAATCTCTGGTCTTTTCGATTTGGTTCCTGATCTTTGGGTGCACTCATGTGTGGTAATATTCCCGTGTGGACAGAAAGATGTGTACACTTTCACTTTCAGAGTGTGTATGTGTGTGTGTGTGTGTGTGTTTGGATTTACATCCTGTGGTGGCTCCCCGGAGATACCACCTGATGGCTGGAGATCCAATCTGGTCAAGCTTAGTGCGGAGCCCTCTGTGTCATTCACTTCCCTGCAAATGCTGCTCTGTGCTGAGCAGACACATCTCGCCTGTACTCATTAGCCAAGCCTTAACACTTTCTCCTGCTCAAGCTCATATCCTTCATCTTTCCCTCCCGCCCTGGAAGATGGATTCCTATCTTTGCTTTGAATGAAATCACCTCCCCTCCTTGCGTCTATCATGTTATCGCATCTCAATGAAAGGAAACAATGCTCCTGCAGGGCCTGGACACGTGTATGTAGACAATTAAACTCCCGCTGAAGTTGCCCTGATTTTCCTTTCTTCTTTTTTCTTTTTCTTTTTTTCTTTGCTCCCATTACATAGACAGAATATTTGTGTTTTCATCAGGTATGTAGCCGATGTTGACCGCAAGTGCTCCTTACTGACAACATTGGTTAAAACTTAAAAGACCCAAATTGACATTCTTCAGACCTTGGCCCTTTTGTGGCTGGATGAATAAGTACTGCTGTCTCTCAGAGGCAAATAAAAAAAGGCTTCATTGTAGCACTGCAAAACATCTTAGGAAGCTCTGCGTGGATAGATGCATGAACAACTGTGAATTTGACACTGTTGCAATGAACTTGCTTTCAGTTGCCATGAATTTATGGCCTCCATGGCAACAAAACATGACACAAGCCTTTAGAAACTTCTGATGGTTAAAACCGGCCCAACAAAAGACAAATTCTGAAAGAGTCACTATAAACAGACTGAAAACACTTGGTAACCTGACAGCATACAAGCTGCAAGCACACAAGTGTTCTGTTTGTGACCTCTTTATTATCATGCCTGTGTCATACATGCAGATATCAATATCAAGTCAGAATTGAACTGGGCTTTTGTGTGTGAACGCCCCTTTGGTTTCTCTCTCCATGCTACAGTTCTTGTGGTATTTTGATGAATTAATAATATTTAAATGGTAAATTTAAAGGTCACCCTTCCTCGGAAATTTCAGGTATCACTGAATATATTGAAATAGTGAATATTATTTTCAAACATCATACTGTAGTTCATATATCAGTGCTTGTTGCCATCCTGTAGCTCTGAATAAAAGGTGCTGTGGCAGGAAAATTAAGAATGATTTAAAACACATCACTTTGCTCTAAAAGGCAATTATGATTAGGAACTGGAGAGTAACATGACTCCTGTCAACAACATCCATTTAAATTCCAGTTAACAGCTGATGAGCAGACATGATGAAGCCTGGAGGTGAAAGATGTTTCTCCACCTCGGCGTATTTATCACTGACACGTCGAGCATGTGCAGGAAATGGGAAATGTCTGATGTGCGTCAGAGGACATCAGAATGATAGCTTCCAGGACTGGATTGATAAAAGCTGATGGAAGCGTGGCGGCGAAGCACCTCAAAGCACTTTTGGTCAAATTAGACGCTCAGATGTGCAAAGTGATTGGTTTGATGTTGATTTTTTTTTTCTCTATTCCAACCTCTTGGTAAGACTGATAAGTAAATAGCTGTTAATGCTAATGTTAGCTTTGTAGCAATAGCAAAACTTATAAATAGGTTCTTTAAAGTGCAATGAATAAATATCATGACAGCACCCGAGCTTGCATGTCAACAGATCCATGTGCAAACGTAAAGGAAAAGCTAGTACGTGTACCTTGTGTTGATTTAACACAGGATTCAGATACACAGTAAAATTTTATCGCATGCCACCTTTAGTTTATGTTAATGACAAATTTAAAAGGAGTTGGAAATTATATATACTTCACTTGTACATTTAAACTGTCTGAAAAGGACTTTTAAGTGCAAGGCGAAATTGATATATAGCGAATGATTGATGTTTCCAGTGCCACCCTGTACAGTCAGTCTCTTTTATTCCAGTGTGAAACACATTATACTAAGTTATAGTGAATTTAATGCTGTCAGCAGGCATTCCAGTAGTGATCCACGTTCAGCACTTCATTCACGCAGGGCTTCATTAATAATGCAGTCCCACAAATCTTTGCATCTCAGAGCTTGTCAGGAAGCACATCACACTGTGATTACCAAACAGAGCAACCCATAATACAATGCCACATCATAAAAAACAAAACAAAACCAACTAATATGCACCCTGAGCAGTTTTCCCCTTCCTCCAACGCCAACACATTTACAAATTTATACACACACACACACACACACACACACACTCACACACACACACAGAGACCAGTCCCCAAGGAGTACGTTCGTGTCCCTGCTGATGCAACAAAATGAGGAAACGGGCTGCAGGGAGGCCGAGGAGGAAGAGTACGAGGTGATGGGGAGAGTGGGCGGTGGAGGGATAAGCCCCCAGGGTCTTTCTAATTATCTGTAAGGATCAGCAGCGCTCAAGGATGCATAAGAGGAGGGATTTGATTTGCCAGATCCACTGGGTAGGAAGGCCTGATTGGATCGGTCACCTCTCTCCATACACACCCATTACTCATGACGCCTGGAGCCGAGGCTCATTAGACACAGGCATATGCACCCATGCAGATGAACGGCGGCGCAGGGGGATTCTCCTGTGACGCCTCCTTACCATGCGTTTTCTGAGATTTGCTAATAATAATTTTAATTTTTTTTTTTTTTCTATTATCAAGTCCTACAAATGTCATCCTCATAAAACAAGCACATGTAATTCCGCCGGGTTCTGATACGAATCAATTTTGCGCAATCAATTTTTCATTTTCTCCGCACTACCTGTCTTCTTATAAACAAACAGGATGCAGTAAGTCAGGGAAATAATAGCACTTTGTCACTTGTTTGTGTGCCCACGCATACAGTCGTGTGTCCTAATACATCATTCCTATAATCATCATGAATTCATGTGAATTCATCTTTGTTCGAACATGTACGTGTT
The DNA here is from genome assembly GCF_002260705.1 of Seriola dumerili. Taxonomy (NCBI): domain Eukaryota; kingdom Metazoa; phylum Chordata; class Actinopteri; order Carangiformes; family Carangidae; genus Seriola; species Seriola dumerili. The sequence continues at coordinate 185,319 of NW_019174274.1, read as the reverse complement.
CATACCAACAGAACAATGTGTCTCTCTCTGTATCAGGGTCAGCCGATGGGCAGGTCAAATCAAGAGGAGTCTGACAGCTTCTCAGTGTGATAATTATCCCCTGTGATTAAAACTTAGAACTTCGCAGTGTCACAGCAAGTAGCAGACAAATTATAGGCATTACTGTGAAGGCTGAATGCTGCATTGAGTGTATAGCCCTGGTGCTCAGTTGATTCAAGTAAGGATCAGATTTCCTCGCTCCAATTTTCTTTTCTCTCTCCTTCCCTCTTGCTTTCTGTCCTCCTCTCTGTTTGGTTCACCTGTCGAGCTCAGAGGCTGCTGAGCTGTCGATGAAACCCGTCATTACTGTTCTCACGGTTGCCCGTGGGCTACGTCGAAACTTCACAGGATCTCACTGGAGTGCTGCTAATTGACGCGTGGACAGAGCCGCTCACCCAGCAAGGACGTTTAGCTGCATGGCTGCATGTCATGTCGTCTTTTGTTGCAGCAAACGATCGATTTAATTGCAGGAGTGTTTTGTTCTTCTTGGGATTGCAACTTTATGTCACTGTCTTTACAGAAATGTATCTCACTGATCAAAAAGTTGCTATTTTCCTCTTTCTAATTCCACTGCAGCAGCCAAAAAATTATTGACATTTGCTCATGTAAATTTGGCAGCAGCGGTCTTTTATTGCCTGCACGGTGACATTTTGGAAGGATCTCTCCGTCCCACAGGGGAGCTGAGATCATGGTGACAGAGCTTAGATAATTTTACATTTGGTTCTCTCTCTTGAGGTGGATATAATTAAAGGTGGAAGCAGGAACACATCAAGCGCGGATGAGTTCCGACGCTGTTTCGGAAAGCCGCTCACCACCAAGAGAATATCGCCCACGTGGTTTATCGCATACACACACACACACACACACACACACACACATAATAAACACACTCACGTCAGCTCAGGTTGATAGATAGGTGCATTTTTTTTCCCTGCACTGTGGTTCCAGAACGGCTGAATGCGGAGCAAATGGGCCTGTGCGCCGACTCCTGCGCCACCGCTGAGCTGTCATTCTATATGTCACATTATGTCACATGCACCTGGACCATCTGGTGATGCAGTTTATTGGTTTCTGTGGAGATAATTCAAACAGTATACTACCACAGCACCATCATCTAAACCTTCTTTTTTTCCCCCGCATCTTCCCAAATTGCTATGTGCTGAACCAGCTTGTAAAAGGTGCTTATAATAAATTTAACCAGACTTTCATAAGAGTATTTCAGAATAAAATTTGAGCGTATTATGTGCTTGTGTGAATGGTTAAAGAGAGGCGCATCTGGACACTGACTGGCTCATTCTCACTCCTTCCATTTTTCTCTTTCTATCACACACACAATGCAAACACACACTGGTTTTTCACACATGCTTTGGAGACTGCCAGCTCTGTGGGAATGCCTTCCATTCTATCTCCCGCGCAGCACCCAGCCCATGACAGACGACCACCTGCGCCACCTGAGCGGACCCATTGTGCGCGCCCCTTATCGCACCAGTCCCAGTTCTCGGCGTGCGGGCAGTCCCATATTGCTCACATTGTTGCTGCGTCTTCTCCTGTTCGGTGGGGTGGGGTGGGCTTCGCGGCGGGGGTTTCGGTAGGAGACGGGGGGCTGGGGGTTTCACCACACGTGGCGCTCTTATCGTTCCCTCAGGAAACAGGCACCCCTTACCTTGTGGTTCCTGGAACTGAGCACCCTGCCTATTTAGCTTTTATGCTTTTCTTGACATGAATTCCCAAATAAAGTGTTGCTCATGTGCAAACGTTTGTACCCAAGAGTTTTATCATTAAAACTACCTCACCTCTGTTGGATCCCACTGCTTCCTGAAAGAGCATGTTGCTTGGCAACAAATTTGAAGAAGTCATACTTAATAAAATCAGCAACCATTTCATGTTAGCGTGTTAGTAATAGCCAAATACTGTATCTGCTGAAGACCTGCACTGAATTTATTACCTGCTGTACTAACCCATCATGTCCGTCGTCCTCTTCCTCCACTTACCGTCCAGCAGCTATTCTTTATACTCAGCATCTTTTATTCCACAGCATCTTTCTCCCCCGCTGAGGTGTTTGCTCTCTGCAGTTCCACACTACCCCGCTCCTCTTTTCACGCCTGGCTTCATCCTCTTGTTCTCCTCCATTACTGAAGACTCAGATCTTTAGTCTTCTTTGCGTCATGCTAGAGAGAAGGTGCTAATGGGTCATGGACCAGCCATGACCCCAGTCTGTTGGGTGCTTTCGAAACCTTTTAGCCCCTGTAGGCACTTCAGGACTCGGCAGCAATGTTGAAAATGAGATTTCATCCTGCCTAGCAGCCAGTTTGCTCAGAGGAGGATAAACTACTTTTTGTTTCGTGCAAACACAAACAAGCGGTGCTCTGTGTGATAAATGGTTGCACTAATAGTTTAATCAGTTGCAAAAACAGTATTTTTTTGTCAGTGTCACCCGTCTGAAGCATATACACAGACCAACACAGAGTGGCTAATGGGTGACAGGACTGCTGACTCGACTCCTGAAGCACAGTCTGACTCTTGCAAAAGGTCTTGCCTAAACAGCTCTTGAAAAGTTCCATGAAGTATAATGTTTTTGGCACAAAAAAATATTTCAAAATACCGCAGCAGCACTTCATGCTCTCACAGATTCAAACATTCTCCCAGTGTCATTTGGGATGTGCAACAGCGCTGGTGGGTCCTTAACCTTAATGCACCAATGTAGCACGGGGCTCACAAAGCTGCTGTGAAAAAAAAAATGCATCAGTGGACCTTTCGCATAGGGTTCAAGTACGTGTCTTCTGGGAATGGAGGCCTTCACTGAACTGGCCGAAGGTGCTGCTGCTGTTTGACAGTGACCGATCATCTGGTTTTGACCTGAAAATGTTTTCCACTGTGAAAAAGCCAAATTGACATACAGAATTAAATGTCGCTACTTATGTGACAAAATTTTGGAGCTTTATTTTAAAGCTTCATCATATGATCTCATCAGGTGCAGTGAGTGGAAATCGACAAATTCCCTTTCCCACAGCCTTTCAAACTGTTTTATTTTCCTGTCATACAAAAAGCAAAGGTTTTGCTTGAGTAACTTAAAAAATTGGGACTTTTACAGGTACAAGTTCTGAGTGGATGTGTCCAGATGCCCTTGAAATCTCTGCATGCTCACTGCCACCTTCTTTTCCTTTTCCATGTCACCCTCCACGGGGCTGTATGTTACAATCTCATCGTTCGGACTCATGGTGTCACAGACTTTAAGATGCACTTCACAAGGGCTTACGTCTGTCTCGCTGCAAATTCAGCGAGTGCTTAAAGGCTCTGATATGAACTTCTGAGCCTTTCATGTGGATTGTTAGTGTCTGCAAACCTGTATACATTTCAAAAAGTAGCTTCAGCTATGTCAATAAATGATATTGTCCTTTTGCATATAGTTTTTTTTTCCACATGCAAATGTTGCATTAAAAAGTAAAGTGTTAAGAAACTTAAAAAGAGAAGAAACACTTCCCTTTCGCTTTTGCACATCAGCACAGTCTATATAATCTCCTCTTTAAAGGTCAGCCGTGAACATGTTCTTTGAGTGGAATGGTACTGGAAAAATAATGGCTGAGAGGGAGCACAGTGATTTTTTGCCTTCCGGGCATGAAGGCAGGTTGCAACCATAGACTTTAAATAAAGATGGATGTAGCCTGTGACGTCACCCACAGGTTTTTTGGAGAGTGGTTTTGAAGCTCGGAGCAGGCCGCTTCGCCAGTCGCCATCTTGGCAGTGCACGACTCCACCTAACTTCCGGCTAATTGCGTGCATGCTAGTATGTGGCAAGCATACACTCACCCACCTGTGACTCAAAGCAGTACACCCTCAATTATGCATAAGTTTAAAACTTCACCCTCACAGTTGTCATGCAGCTCCATTGCCGCTTGGTTGCAACTCGCAGTTAGCAACTTTATTTTGTTTGGCTTTTGCAAAATTTCAAAAACAGAAAATAGGGACTTTAAGCAGTGACGATTAAAGGGACGGCTACGGCATGACGTAGATTCTATCTCAACACTTCCTACCATTGCAGCTCAACTGTCTCCTATTGCTGCAAAGGTAGTAGGTGTCGAGGTAGAATCTACGTCATTACATTATGCGGTAGCTCTTTCAGAGGTGACAGGGAGTATCTGGAGCTGTCAATCATACACAGGCAATATTGTGTATGGTTGTGAAACAGCTAAAAGCTCCACAACATAACAAGGAAGAATATTTCTAAGTGTGTGCTTTGTCAGCGTGTCCTAACAGAATTGTAAATGATGTTTACCAAACATGGCAGGTCTAATTACTTCCTCTGCAGATTCCTGTCTGATCTACAGGTTACGTAATCACAAATTATCTTATTCCACCACTTCCGATTCTTAAAGACATCAGGACTCTGGGGATTGTTACACTTAAGCAGTGTTCAGGCAGCACAATCAGCAGGACCCTCTCGACCTGAAACCAAGGCTGCCCCCACGTCCTCCGCTGGGACGCTGGTGTTTACCGCCTGGAGTGGCTGAAAATTAATTGGCTCCTTGAGCTGCCGTACATTCCCCCCTGTCAGTGCGATGGCCTCCCCTCATTGCCCCGTCACTTTAAGTCGAAGAGTATTAATGGACTGTGTGGGCCATTGATTCCTAATTCCTCTCAACGTCGACATCGGGGATAAATATTGCGTGGCCCGGTCGTCTTCGGGCTTATTGTAATCAGCATTGTTATTGATCGCCTGCCCGAATCCCCCAGAGGTAATCTATTTTAAATACACTTTCAGGAATCGGGGGGGGGGGGATTTTTGCCTTGTCCTAGCACATTGGCTCATATATGTGAAGTATGCCACACATTAGCAGGAAGAGGGACACAGAATAAGGAAGTAGGAAGTGTGCTGAACTGGTAGATAAAAGAGAAAGATACTGAGAGACACGGAAGCAGGTTGACAGATAGAAATATTGTGAGAGTCACCAGGTATGTTCGGTGAAATGTGTCTTGCTTTACCGTATAGGTGGTCTCCAGGTGGTTTCTGTCAGCGCGCGCGCGCGCGTGTGTGTGTGTGTGTGTGTGTGTGTGTGCACGTACGAGTGTGACCACGCGTCCGTCTCAGCGAGGCCGGCGGATGATGGATGAGGGCTCAGCCAGCGGCGAGCCAGACGTCGGCGCTATCGATTTATCCTCACACTCGTCTGGGAGGAGGCGGCGGCGCGGGGCAGCTCGCCACGACGAGCATTTCAACACAATGTGGCTCAATATGTGACCGCACACACACACACACACATATGAAGTATTTTCACCATAAGTATTTCAAATGGCCAATGATTCTCTCGCGCCAGCGGAGGCGTGGGGGCCTGGGTTGGAATTTGTCATTGTCTGCTGGGTACAGTGACTGCGTCCCTCCTCACTGAGGTGTTTGTATTGATCCACCTGCAAAGTGGCATCCACTTGTTTAACATCCAGTCTAATACACTTCAATTGGCCCAGCCTTGCCTGTCCGCCAAGAAGGAGTGTGTGTGTGGGTGTGTGTGTGTGTGTGTGTGTGTGTGTGTGTGTGTGTGTGTGCGTGTGTGCGTGCGTGTCACGAGGGTGTGAGCGCTCGCCTCATGTGTCTGTGAATTCATGAAGAAAAGAGGACGTGTGTATTTGTGTATGTGTGCCTTGGAGCTAGAATGTGTTTTTCTACTTTTAGGTTGAGGTAAGTCTTCATGTGTGTGTGTGTGTGTGTGTGTGTGTGTGTGTGTGTGTGTGTGTGTGTGTGTATGTGTGTGTGTGTGTGTGTGAGCATGCCTTCATGGCTGGGAATAGGTTTTTGTGCGGCTGTCAAGAGTCCTTGCTGCATCCAGACCATTGAGCAACAAATCAAGGCTGCAAAGCAAAGTTGCCTTTCTCTCCATTCAAGGCTTTGTTGTTTTTCCCCGTCCTCGCTTTGCCCATGCCGTGTTCATAACCAACATTAACAATTTGGAAGGACATCCATTATTCTCGATGCCTAGCCATTTGAAAATGGCCCCAATTATCGAAGACATGGGGACGAGATGTCAGAGACACAATCTCAGTCATGACAAAAGCAGATAACACCTGAGACGGACACTTTTACAAGAAGTAGATACAGATGTCCCACTTTAAGACACAGCTCCAACACATCTGGTACCTGTTTTATCTCGAATGATCTGCCACGGTTCGAATATACTGCATGCTCAATCGTTTACCAAGTGTCAGTCATTGCAGGAATTGGAGGATTTCGAGCAAGAATTTCTCTCTAATGTTTCCTGGATTCTCTGAACACACGATGACAACTTCTCAAAAAACCTCCCAGTCGAGAAATGTTGAGTTTTGTTTTTAGAATTTCTGCTGCATGCATCACTCATGGGAAGTCTGAGCTCCTGACATCGCAATGCTGTGAAAGCTGCTGTCTTTCAGAGTAATATACAAGAAGCACGATCATGATGGAAGATTGTATCCAAATCTCTGCGTGGGTGTGCGGTTAATGATGACAGTTATGACAATAATTTTATGTTAGTGCTGACATTCACCGCATCGACGATCATCTTCTCTTTTCCCTTTTTTTTTCTCTCTCTCTCTCTCTCTCTCTCACTCTCTCTCTCGCTCTCAGGGGATGATGTACCTGGAGGAGAGGAGGCTGGTCCACAGAGACCTGGCCGCCCGGAACGTGCTGGTGAAGTCGCCCAATCACATCAAGATCACCGACTTCGGCCTGGCGCGGCTGCTGGACGCTGACGAGAAGGAGTACAACGCAGACGGGGGCAAGGTTGGTGTAAGTGGAGGCGTGTGCACGTTCTGTGCAGTCGTAAAGTACTGCAACCGAAAAGTAGTGAAACAAAAGGTCAGTGGTGGTGACCAGGGAAACATAGAAGCCCTGTAAGGCTCCAGGGCCAAAAGTATTTGTAGTAGTTGGCTCCACCTTACTAGATGTTGGCTGTGATGCAAAAAACCAAAGGTGGAGGAAAGCTGGATTTAGCTTTAAATAAACTAAAAACACAAGTTTATCTAATGTAGACAGCTCTGTGTAGATGTCTCTTCTCTGCATGAACATTTGAGGTGAACACACAGTTCTCTGCTCGCAGAAGCAACATCTTTAACAATTCCAGATCTGTGAAACTCATTTGGTCAAGCAAACTCTGGTGAACTTTGTTTCAGTAAAATGCAATTTCGAAGCACTTCATCCAAACAAATAACGCAGCCACGCTTCCGATCGGTTTGTTTTGTTCGGGGACCCAGACCGCATTAATCAGAAGCCCCTTCTCTTCTCCCTCGCTCGAGACTTACTATGCAAATTGTCCTGATCAGCTCGCTTTATTAAATTGCCTTGTTCATTGCTGAATCTGCTCAGCTGGAGGCCTGGAGGTAGCCACTGCATCTCCAGTTTCGAGTTGTTATCTCTGGGCACAGGAGAGGAAGAGAAGTATTTCCATCAGCCAGGCAAGTTTGATGCAGCCAAGAGTGATTGACTCCAAGTTGGTGTTCACTGATGCCTCGATAAATGAGAGCTTTTGTCAGCGCATCTACATGTATTGCCATAAAAATAGTTGTGCCGTGGGAGATAAATCAACAGAAGATGAAAGCGGAGGCATCGTATCACATTTCTAACCTGAAGCATTTTCGTCGCGCCCCCCCCCAGGGGAAATGTGTCAGGCTCCCGCACCAAGGGAGGGGCTGTATTTTAAAATGTCCTGCGCATGTACAGTACGTGTGTGTGCATATGTGCGCTCGCACGCTAAAAGGCCAGATAATTGCCTTTTTCATTGGGCTCCACAGCTGAGAATTCCCTTCTGCAGTCAATATGGAAATCATACGGCAGTTAGGATCTGACGATGTGTGCCGCTGTCCTTGTCAGAGATGTCAAAGAACATATTGTTATTACTATTTCAAACACTCCCTCTTCTCAACCTATAGGCTATTGATATAATGTGGGACAAATGGCCAGTACGATCTCATTTAGTGTCTTAAAGAGCATGCTCGCTATTGACGATCCCTAGGTTAGACTGAAGCTAATCAATCACAGTACTTGAGTTATATTGAGCAGAGCAAAACTATGGTTGAAAGCAATGTCGATTTCCCAATACCTCACCAACACTAGATTAAAAGATGGGCCTCCTGTTGTGCAGCTCAGCTGTGAATAATAATAATAGTTCAGATTTTTCAGACTTTTTTTTTTGCGTCTTTCATCATAAAATTCCTCTGTGTATCTGTCTCTCCTCAGATGCCCATCAAATGGATGGCTCTGGAATGCATCCACTACAGGAAGTTCACCCATCAGAGTGACGTGTGGAGTTATGGTGGGTGCTAAATGTATTATGTCTTATGCTCGTACCTGTGAGAGGAAACAAGAAATCCCATTTCCTGTATATCTATTAATTTGATTTGCATTCATTTGTCGTTCTCTGGCTCTCTTGTCTCTCATTCATTCTTTGTTTTTTTGTTTGTTTTTTTTCCCCCCTCCAACATCCTCAAAGGAGTGACCATCTGGGAGCTGATGACATTCGGAGGCAAGCCGTACGACGGCATCCCCACTCGAGAAATCCCAGACATCCTGGAGAAAGGGGAGCGTCTGCCCCAGCCGCCCATTTGCACCATAGACGTCTACATGGTCATGGTCAAATGTGAGAAAACAAAACACACACACAAACACTCACACAAACACAGTTACCCACATGCATGTACTCACAAGCAAGCATGTGTGTGCAAAATATGATTTATAGGAGGCAAGCAGCACTGAATCAAGACCCAGAAGCAGATCTTTTATTTTAATAAAAACTGTGCAGAGTGGTGTATTTCACAATCATTTCTGCTGGTGAATTTCCCCCCAGGGATTAATAAAGTCTTTCCGTCACCTATAATGATAAGGTACATCATAACTTATTTGTTGATTACATTTTCTTAGATTCTAGATATAGTATTTTTTGCCAGTATCTATATTGTGCCATGTTATGAGTATACAGGCAAAAACTATAAGTGCTTAAATGAAATATAAAATATGAGTTCTTAAAGCGTATTTAAGTACAATGAATCAAAGGAATAGTTTGATATTTGAGGGAAATCGTGTATTCTCTTTCTTTCTAAGAACTGAGAGTGAGAAGATCGATGTTACCTGAGCATAAAGACTGGAGACGGGGGGGCGAGCGGGGGGGCCGGGCGGGGGGGGGGCGGGCACTAGCCTGACTCCGACCCAAAGCGTTAAAAAAAAAAAAATCCAGAACCAGTCTTTTTAACTAACTTGTTACATCTAAGCCGCAACCTCCAGGGCTGAAAAATGACTTGCTCATTTCTAAAATTACTTTGCAGCAGAAATAAACATGTTTACATCTTGGTACAAAAATGGTTTTGGTCTCTACGGCTAATTTCCTCCTTCATGTCAAATGTACGGGAGGTGAATTTTTATTTTTAAATAACGATGAAGCAGCCCGCTTCAAAACCGCTCTTCAGAAACCTGTGGGTGATGTCAAGGAGGCTACGTCCATCTTTATTGAAAGTCTACACTCATATCCTATTTGTTTAAAATGTGCAAAAACTAATGTATATAGGTAATGCGCTGGATTACCTCATGGCTGGGAGTTTGTGCTAGTTGGTGGCAGCAGTGTTGAAGACAACATTGCAGAGCAGCAATCATAATAAACACAAAAATAATTTGACTTTTTCATTTTTAAATCATGTTTATACAGTGCTGCAGCTGTCACAGATGAGTTGCAGTTTAATAAAGTGCTTCATGTTTTTAATATTCATCCGGTAAGGTGTTATTTGAGCTCAGGGGTTTGGATTCAAGGCTGGAAGAGAAAGAGGAAAGATGAAAAAACCAGACAGAGGAAAAGAGAATCATGTCACAAAACTGTGACGAGGTGCTGGTTCATGGTCCGCTACATGCAGGCCCGTCCTCACCAGGGACTCTGCCCACTTCCCTGTTCATGTCATCTTCCATCTGGACAACCACACCTCCCCTCCCAGCCGATCCACCCCAACTACCCCTCCGGCCTCTACAGCTCATCCAAAAAACCCGCCTTCTCTCCATCCTCTGAATCCTCCCATGTATCTCCCATCTTGCTCTCCTTCCCCTGGCTGGATTCAGAACCCTGGTTATGGTGTAGGCTACATGGCTGCAGAGGGATCCACCCTCCCAGATTTCCAGGAAACAGTCCAGGTACACATGCCAATCCATCGTCTGAGCTCTGCCAGCTAACGGCTGCTTGGCTATCCCTTTCCCCACACCAGTCTGGTCATTGCTCCACCCTGTCTGAACTCAACTCTGGTGGGGGTGACGTGTGTGTCACTCCCTGTCTTCTGCTCTTGGCTGAAAACCTCATGAAAATGACCTCACATCAACTTCTCACCACCGACTTTTCTCCCTGCTTCTCAGTTCTTGTTCTTTTTTAATTACTTTATCTTTCTTTTCTTTTTTTTTTTGCACAAACATTGTATCTGCACTGTGAATATACTTCTTATTATTGGCAGCTTGCAGCTCTGTGAATTTAAACTTTTTCTACTCCTGCTCTGGATGTGATTTGCTCTGGATGAGGACAACAGCAGAGTGCCTGAAATGGCAAATGTACTGAAAGAGAACGATGTGATCCAGCTTGGAGCGTGATATCAAAACATATTCCCATGACAAAAATGTTAATCCAACCAAAATGTCATAATATCTAATTGTTTTTTTCCAAATGAAAAACTATTGCCAATGGCTTTTGACAGCACAGAAGCAATCCGTGAGAGCCCTGCAGCCATTTAGCCTAATAACTATGCCAGCTCATTCTTTCTGTCCCTGAGGAGGAGGGAAATACATTTTATGTGCTATGTAAAATAATATGATAAATACTGAGGTCAAAGGGATTCCCGGAAGTTAGGATGCAGCAAAAATACTTAGGGTTTCCAATGTATTCCTGATTTATATGTCAAATGTTACATCTCCCATATAACCGTAATGTTGAGCCTCACAGCAGTGATCAGAAACGGTCAAAAGGGGTCAATCAAGTCAAAATAGTGGGGGGGGGGGGCACGCCACCCCATTCAAACCCAGGAGGAAGCTCAGCAATTGTCACCGTTAATTCTAATTACATGTTGACTGAGAGCCGTTGTTTGTGATTTGGTGCACTGTCACACCGCGCGCCCCGCCGCCTCACCGCCACCCCAATAAAGATGAAATAGAGTTTGATTGCCAGGTTAATTGCACCTCATTTAGGTAATGTGCCTGCGCGGGGGGGGGGGGGGGGGGGGTTGAAGCGGAAATTAGATGAACTGAGCGAAGAGAGACAAACAGACGATGTGACAACACAGAGGGTCACCGTTTAGGCATAAACACTATTTGTCACTGTATCATCTGCCACATTTAAAATAAAGTGAAACTGAACAATTATAGTTTGCAGATCCCCCACCCCCCCACCCACCCCTCGAGGACTGCTGGAGGCACCAAGGCCCCCACTTTAGACATCACTGTTGGAGTATATGTAATCAGGATGCAGACTCTGAATCCAGCAGCTCACTTTGCTTACTGTCTAATCTGAGCTGAGACACCACCTGGCGTTTCACTTCACCTGCAGGGGCTTGCTGTGTTTACAGCAGCCGTGGCCTCGGGGAGAGAAGAAAACAAGAAGACACTTTTCTCTTCCCTTAAAAACTATATCTCAGTTGCCCTTGAGCAAGGCACTTAACCCTGAAAATGTATAGAACTCCATTTAAGTGAACATCATTTTTGCTCATTTAGTGTTCTTTGCTTAAATTAAGGTTAAAGTAAAGGTCCCTGGTAATGCAATTAATGTTTGTTCTTCTAGTGAATTTTCTACAGGTCCTCCACTGGAAAATATTTGAAACATTTTCCAAATATTTCTGAGATAAATACAGTATTCATTCATTTTCTCTACGCCATCCCAGTTATGCAGCGCTGTTGTTGTTATATTCATGCATTCAGCACAGAGTTGGAAGGCAATAGAAAAGCTGAAAGAAACTGAGGGAGGACAAACTGCAAATGCAATAGAATATCAAGAGCAGTGTTTCCAAGAGACGCTACAGCCGTGGACAGTCAATCAACTGTATTTCTACATAAGTGTCCTTGTCTGTTGTGGAAAGTGAAAACATGTACTCATATCCAAACTCATCCATTGTAGTTTAGAGACTATCCTTCATTCAGGCCTTCATCCATCCACTTATCTGTCCAACCTCTTCTTCTTTTCCCACCCCCTACCCCCACCCCACATCCTCACATCCTGTCTTTCTGCTCCTCTTCCCCAGGCTGGATGATTGACGCAGACAGCAGGCCGAAGTTCAAGGAGCTGGCCGCTGAGTTCTGCAGAATGGCCCGTGACCCTCAGCGATACCTTGTCATCCAGGTGCGTTCACCTCAGAGCAGCCGATGGATCAGCTTCTCACCGGACAAATAAATGCTGTAGCGCTTGAATGGAAATGTGATCCTTGTGGCTAATTTTTTTTTTTGTATAACTAATAATAATCACACCAACCGTAACCCCTCTGGCACTGATAGCGCCCGCTAAATAAAATCAACCAGACTAAATCGAATGTTGACTTATGCCGCTTGTGTGCTGTTTAGGGAGACGACCGCATGAAGCTCCCCAGCCCCAATGACAGCAAGTTCTTTCAGAGCCTTCTGGATGAAGAGGACCTTGATGACCTGATGGATGCTGAGGAGTATCTGGTGCCTCGAGGTTTCAACATGGCTCCTCAGTCGTATACCACCAGGCCTCGAGTCGACTCCAACAGAGTAAGGACACTGTTTATGGACACACAAAAACACATGCGGAAAACTGCGATTTTGATGTAATAACACATCACATCTCCTTATGGAAAAAGTTTCATGCCTGCTGATTTGACTTTAACCTCAAAACTGCCCAACTCTCCGTCCTCTATAAGTGTTCAAGGTGGTTAAGAATTTGCAATACACTGATGATTTTCCTCTGCTAATGGCCCACCTCCATCATTTCCATCTCAGCGTGTGTGGCTTAAACCTGGGCTCTTTATGCGCTTAGTCCCCAGGCCCCAGTTTCATTACTCAGAGCTCCATAAGCAAATAACTGCCGCTCTCTTAAAATGCCGGAGCCGTTTACTAATAGACAATGAATGCAGGCTCGGCTGTTTGCTCTGCAGCATGCACCATGTGCCGCTGGCCTACAGCTCCGGATCTGACGCACCTTTACCCTCACACCCCACCCGTTTGCCGACGGCTCCCTGTTCCCTGAGAAACATGCACGTACCACCCCAAGAAAAAAAAAACACACACAGTAATCCATCCAGGGTCCCTCCGTGCTCAAGGTCAACACCCCGTCAAGAATTGTAAAGTCTTTTGATTATGCAGTGAAAAGCCTCCACATGCCCAGACCGGGAAAGGAATTCATTCAAAATCCGTCAGACTGGCTGACTTTGCCAAGGGAAGTTAGTTATTCAGGTTGCAACGCTGCAGACGCAGTCCAATACAGACGATTATCTAATCTGAACTGATTTGCTCTCACGCTACATACTTGAAAAGAGGAGCGGATAATGACTGGCTTTGAAGACGGGATAAACAGAGAAGTTTGGAGCAGAGGGAAGCTGATTGCAGTAGAGGGAAGACAGTGGGAGTAGGTGGACAGATATAACTCCAGGACATTTCCTTTTTTTTTCTTTTTTCTTTTTTTTTTTTCTTCCTGTGTTTTGTTGCTCCGCTTCCTGTAATTGCTGCTGTAGTGCGCTCGCAGTTGGCAGAGTGCAGAGGAGTAGGCCTGGGTTAAATAGCCCACGGCAAGTGAAGACAGCACCACGAGAAGCCCTTTGCTTCACATGTCATGTTTTGTATTTTCTTGTGGGGTTTTTTGTTCTTTTTTTGAGGTCCAGGTTTTTTGAATTGTAGCTCTGCCTGGCTGCCCCTCACGGTCCCTTAAGGCTGATGACTACACCAGCAGAACTTTGTCTGAGAATTTTGCCTTCAACAAGCAGCTTTTCCTTTGCCGCAGGTGGCGTACAGCTGGCCTAAACCGACTCAAACTTCATACATTCACATGTGTGTTTGTTGTGCTTCGATGGAACTATAGGCATCTTTAGTTTGGTTTGCAACAGTGTTGTTCCAGCTCTCCTCTTGCCAAATAGCTGCACGGTGTCATACAAAGACACTTTCACCTATTGATTATAACACCTTTTCTTGTCTCTATCCGCAACCCACCCTTCACCTCAGAACCAGTTCGGCTATCGAGACGGTGGTCCAAACCCTGCAGAGGGCTCCGTGGCCGGTGCCCAAGCCTGTGTGAACCAGGAAGCAGCAGGTGGCTCGGCTCCAGCCCTGGAGGACCAGCGCTGCAATGGGAGCCTGCATAAAAAGAGCCTGAGCCAGGCTGGGGGAGAGGACAGCGGGGGCCAGAGGTACAGCGCTGACCCCACCATCTTCCTTGGGGAGAGGACCTCCAGAGGGGACACTGATGAGGACGGATACATGACCCCCATGAAGGACAAGAGCTCCTCAGGTACCGAAACACAAAGCACAAATAAAGGAGTGGGAAATAAATGCTGTAGCTGCTGGAATCACTTAGTAGTGGACCTCAGAGTCAAGTCAGGTTAATATCACAGAGCACTTGTAACCAGCACAATTGCTTTAGAGAAGCTGAAATACCCCAGGTAGAAATTCTGGAGCCCTGCAGGACATTTTGTGACGGAAGATACATTCCTGCATTTTAAGAGGTTGTATTTTATCCACAGCACAGTGCAGACAGCATTAAACTTTAAAATAACCTCAACCATTATATTAATTTCTGACACATCTACAAAACACCAGTAGCACGGTGCCATAGTTTACACCACAATCTTCTCTGCTGTTGCGCAGACTGAAACACAATTTAAATGTAAAACAAGTGCCTCCTGTATGTGCTACAAACTCCCGTCGAGTGTACCTTTCCTCCGTTCTGTCGTCTCTCCGCTCATTCGCAGAGTAAATATGTTCTTTTGTAGTGCATTCCGTCTGTCATTTTGCCTGTTCATTTCATTTCATTCCATTGATTAAAATGCGTACCGTGTTTCCGTCGACAGTGGTGTATGTCAGCTACTACTACAGAGTCATGTATTGCCTTTGATCATAATTCAGTCCATCCTCTCTACTCTCGCACCGCCGTCTTTGATTTTTGAGCAGCTCAAAATATAACAAAGCCTGCAGCAAAATGCATCTGATGCAATGTCAAGGAGCGAAAGAGTGGGCAAAATCAATAGGTTTCGCACCCCACTATTATAGCACTTGGAAGCAGTGGAGAGGGGTCATTTGCTGGCATTTTCACCCTGGGCAGATGGAGTTTCCAGTGCCAAAGAACTGCTGGCAAGTTGCCTGTCTGGTCCTGAGTGGCTGCCATTATCGCCATTATCATCTCCATCTTTTCTCCTCATTAGCGAGTGATCTCTCTTTCTTACTGCTTTCAATTTCCATTTCTTTTGTTTTCTCTGCTGTCGATTTCATTTGTGTGGCTCTTTTTGTTTGTCTGTCTTATTCTCTCATGAACTCCTTTCTCTCTTTTTCTCCTCATTCCTACCCTCCCTCCCTTTTCTGATCCGTGCTACAGAATACCTGAATCCCATTGAGGAGAACCCGTTTGTCTCGCGACGCAAAAACGGAGAGATCCACGCCTTGGACAACCCAGGCTACCACAGCACACCCAACAGTCAACCCAAAGGAGAGGACGAATACATCAACGAACCCCTCTACCTTAACACCTTCCACAGCCCCGCCGAGCTGGGCCTGGAGGCCCTGAGGAGAAATGGTCTGCCCCTTCCCACCCACCCTCCTTCGTCCATCTCAGCCACGACCTCAGGCTCCCACCTCCCACTTACTATCCAGACCAGCTTGCCCCACTACCCGCTCCCCACGGCCCAGCCCTCTCCATCTGGCATGCCTTGTCACCACGGCCCACCAACCCACATCCTCCATGCTCACCACACCATCAAACCTGCAGGACAACCTGGTAATCCAGGTGGCAGCGCCGCCACCCAGAGCCAAACAGGAGCTACTGCCCAATCCCAGGTGTGCCAGTCAGGTGGCCTGCCCTCCTCGGCCACCATAGGGCACGGCAGCCTGCCAGCCTACCAGATCCACGGAACCGCGCATCCCGCTAGCATGCTGAAGCATGGAGGACAGATGTCAGGGAAGGCCACTGGGAAGAAGCTCAAGGTGACCTTTGACAATCCAGAATACTGGCAGCACAGCTTGCCTCCCAAATCGTCCAACCAGGCGGCCCCCGATGGCGCCCAGGGTGGGTCCACCAACGCCAAACTCTTCTATAAGCAGAACGGACACATACGGCCGGCGGTAGCTGAGAACCCCGAATACATGTCGGAGTTTTCCCTGAAATCTGGCACCGTCTTGCCGCCTCCACCTTACCGACAGCGGAACACTGTGGTCTAGATCGTTCCACTTGACAAACGTTCCTAAATCTGACTCCCAACAACCCCCGACATCCTCTCCGGTTCCACTGTCCCACACAGAGGGGAGCAGACTCAACCAGAGCTGCCCCCAACTCTTTTCAAATAGCGTGCCATCTGCTGTAGACCGTAGCAACATCAGAAGGAGGTGGACCGAACTGAGCCAAGCAGACCCAACTTGGACCGACGCACCTTCTCTATATCCAATCCAGTCCATTTCTGTTCTGTAGATAGAGACTGCGCCCCGAGTCACTGAGAACGTAAAGGTTATGGTAGTTTTTCGGCGAGTAACGGACACATGACTGTTACACGGCAGCGAACGTACTGCGTCATGTCGTCCCAGCGCGGTGGACGATGACCGCATCAAGCAAGGTGGATTCAACTTGGGACCTGAACTCACTGCCAAACACTGCGGAGTCAGATTCATGGGAGGAACACAATGTTTTATTATTTTTCTGTTTCCCAGAATAAAGGTCTGAGGAGGAGCAATACTCTGTTAAGGGTTGCTGAAATAAGCAAACACACAGAGCAAATACGCTGTGTTAAATGTCAAGATGTCTGGTTTTGTGAATGACCTTGTAGAGTGAAGGCGAAACAGAAACACACGGAGGAAAAAAAGACTGAGGGATTTAGTCAGGAGACTTGTAGAAACGTGAAAGACAGAGCACTGAAAGCTGATCAATCATATTCAGTCCTTTCGCCTATAGGATTACACTGTACCTTCTTGAATTTTCCCATCAAATTTGTGAAGCTCATCTCATCTTTCTACTGTAACTGTGATACTGTGATGGCCAAAACTACAGTGATCTCTCCTTTCACATTTGTAGTTCAACCGTTGACTCTTAACTTGCCCGAGAACACACAGGGTGACTGCTGATATGTTGTTTTCGCTTGACTGCTGTCTACTTGGAAAATCCGATCAAAAAGCAGCTTTTTCCAAGCCAAGGGGTATAAGGGAAAAACACACTGTACACATTTTTCTATGCACTGGTTGCAGTGCTGAAAAGATGGATTTTTATACACTGGTTTTCCCATTCAGATGAGTAAAGAGTAACGAGTGTCTTGCCATAATAGTGGGTGGTTAGTTGGGGGAAATTGCTGTATCTGCTGAATGGTGTGATAAGACCATCCATAAAAGCAGCTGAACTCAAAATGGCGATCATAGAGACAGAGAGAGTGAGGGAGAGAGCAAAGACAAAAAAACAAAACAAAAAAAAAACATAGAGAGGGGAGTGAAAGCCGCCATACAAGCCGCCTAATGAAGACCTCAAGGAATGAAGACAGCACCAGCAGAGCACAGTAAAAACACTTGTACTTTATGTGTGTGTCCACGTGTGCGTCCGAGTGATTGGGATACGTGTGTGCGCGCGCACGCCTGTGTGTATTCACACATTACCGAGCCAGTTTGGCCCCACGGGGATTTCCATGGAAAGAGAGATGCGGTAAAAGTCGGTGATGACGGGGGTCGACAGCTAAAAACCTTCAGTAGCGCTGCTAACCAACCATGAATTCAACACTGCTCTGACCTCAAACTAGGCTTATGTTAACCATACGACTGCTGTCAAGTAGGACACACGACATTCTTAACGTCACTGGCTTGAATCAAAAGCTCATTGAGTGGCCCGACAGCATCAAATCTCTGGGAGCTTTTCATCGTTTTAATTGGTCCTCAACTGTTGTGTTGTTTTACGTTGGGTTGGTTAAAGTCAGGAGCTTAAGTGTTTATCTAGGATCTACTGATGCACGGGAAGTGATTTTTAAAACCGTGCCAAAAGTTTAGAAAACAGTTTGTCTTTGTTACAATGTTCATTTATACGTGACATGACTATTATGGTGAATGGACCTAGGTTTATATCATGACTGTGCCCAGGTTTATGCAGAGATTCATCACATCTGAACCCAGTCCTCACTATGGCAGCCAGCTGGGACAGGATACTGATCTAGACAGGAAAGGGATGCAGTTGTCGTTTCTTTGTTAAATGGGTTCCAAAGCAAACTTTTGCTGCCGTATCTGCGTTTGGATTTGTTCATGATTCCTCAGTGGCACCTTGTACATGAAGAGCCTGTTGTGAGCCTGATTTATTTGACTTGGTCAAATATGGCGATGCACACCTGCACAATTTTAAAGCATTACGTTATATAACTCAATTACCAACATAGACAAGACCACACCTGTGTGTTGGTATTAACTATCAACCTTCTCGCCTAGAAATTTCATTTTTTAAATCAAAATATTAAGATTAATTAACAAAATGTGGCAAGTTGCAAAATGATACTGATACTGAATGTATCATTCAAATTTTCTGTTGTAATATCCAATCTTGTGATCCAACATCTGCTCGTAGCAGCTGCGTACAGGTGGTTACGATTAGGGAAAGATAATGGCCTGGACTCTTATTACTGTTATTACCAAAACCATGTTCTTTCACTAATTCATCATTCAATCATTTTGTTCCCGAAACCTAACCGTATTCAGGATGCAGACTCCAGTAGATTATGAATTAGATTATTAAATCATCTTTTCTTTTTTCAAGTGCAGCTGTAACTTGTTAATTTGCACTTTTCCCAACACTGGATTTGAATCAATGCCAGTAGAATTTAGTCACTGATCAACCATGCTTCAGATCTATCGAGACATAGCACCTCTTATTAGCCCAGAGTGATATCATCAAAAGTTTCACAACTGGATTCTGCTCAGTAGAACACTGTAGAACAGCCCCCCCCTCCCCGAACTCTCAAGAGAACACTAGTGATGCATCTGCAGGCAAACTGCCAGTCAATGCTGCTAAAAGCACTGGTGTTACAGCCATTATTTCTTCTGCCAAGCCATACACAGCACCTGTGGGTGGGAAAGCACCACAAAGCTTGCCAAACTTAGGAGATCAAGACGATCATTTTGTAACGTTGTTTTGTCTCGGAGGTCCTCTTACAGCATCTCACTAGAATCCCATCTTAGACTTTCCTGAACAGAACATCAACATTGCTTTGTCACTGCTTCAACAGCCCCGTCCGAGCTGTTTTCCTCAGTAGGATATTTATTTTTTGTGTATTTTCATGTGTGTGAAAGTGTTTGTCTGAGTGTATGCACATGCATAGCTGTATATTCTTGTTCTCCCCATGGAGCACTTTGATCAAACTTGCGGGTAGAAAGAAAGGAGTTCCACCCTTCGTTGCTGAAATATTCAACTTGTTTATCTGGTCGTTTACCACTTCAGAAAGCAAAAAGCTTTTGGGAACGTACTGCTGCCATGAGCTCACGAAGAAAACAAATTTTAGGTGGTACTGACCAGCTTCAAGAATGTCCTTGTTTCCATGCTTTTTGTTTGCTTCAAGCAGTATTTATAATGCTGCTTTGATGATATCATGATTATTTGATGAAGGAGTATTTTATAGTCCCCTTTTGAGCTCTAATTCAGTGAAATAGAGACAGCATTTAATATCAATGTGAAATATTTATAGTGTGTTTGAGCTTGTTTATACTGAGCGATGGAAACGACTGCCAAATCTGGGTTTCAAGAAAAAAAAGAAAGAAAAAAAAGAAAAGAAAGGACGATGGTGGGAAAAAGAAAAACACACGCCTTGGTTTCTCTCTTGTTTGCCCTAAATTATACTGCACACCCAGGCGACATATGTGTTTGAATCAAGAAAAGGCTTAAACACCGATGAGACGAACGGTTCTCGAGAGGACTTCAGAGTATTCCGAGACTCTCAGCAGCCCTTCGCTTTTAATCGACTCTCATCAAGAGCTCATCGCCAGAAAGGTTGGAGAAAAAAAAAAAATGTACCTGAAGATCCAAGTTTGTCAAGTGTTGTTTTTGTCATCCCAAGGCCTCGGTGTTTAAAGTTGTTTTCCATTTGGAGAAGAAATCATTTTTCCTCTCGGCTGAGTATCTCATTCCTTGTTTCAAACATATTTTGCCTTGGAGTTGGGCTGTGTTACCTGCTGCTATTTGTCTCAGCCCTGAACACTCCTGTGGCTTATGGCAGCTCAAGAGCACGCCATGGCAACTGGTGTTTAAGACTGATCGCTTTTTTTATTTCTACTTTTTACTGTTCCCTCCGAGCCAAGGTGAAGCGAGTCCTTCAACATTTCATCCTCAGCTACCAAGTCTAATGTATAGTACAATATCACCTTGCATGGTACCCAAAGTGAGTGTTTTACTGCCCTTCCACCTTTGTATCTCTTCATTGACAGTATTATATTAAGATTTCTGGACGGCGTGGAAGGAAATAACCAGATATTTTTACTGAATTCAGTAGCACAAACTGGGAATCCTTATTTCTGAAATCTTTCATGGGATTTTTTGTGTATAGTACCCTATATATATATATATATATCATTTTTAATATTGACTTTTTGCTTTTATTTTTTCCATATTATCAAGGATGTTTTTCTTCAAGGAAAAAGACTTGTTTTTCTTTTTTTTTCCACTAATGTGTTGGTTACTGTACGTTATTTTGTCATTCTACTGCAATGTTTAGTTGTCGGCATCTTAATTGCACAAATCATGGCCTACGAGCGGACGTCATTCATTTTCTGTGTTTTAAATTATCAAATCAGTATAAATGTACAGAATCTTTGGGGTTTCCTCCAAAATTTATCTAACACACTTCAACAACAAATGTGAATAGTATTTTTATAAAGCACTGAAATGGCCAACGTGGTGAGAAATTTGTAAATAAGGAGGCGATGCTTTGAATTTGTATGGTCTTCTCTCCAACTGCTGTTTTCTCCTGCTTATAACAACTTGTAGAAAAAAAGAGCCGTACATATTTGCTTTATGTAAGTGTACCTTTCGACTAATTTTAAAAGTGCTTGTTGTCCCTTTCTCATGTGCATCTCTGTTCGGTGGCTTCGTGGCTGTCCTCATGTAATATTTCAGTTCAGGGTGAGCGCCGTAAAAACTGGTCGTGTTGACGGTGGGCGGTGGGTGCGGGACGGGACGGGGCGGGGCGGGAGGGCTGTTCAATTCACCTGGTAATATCCCTGTTTCACTCCCCCACTGCCTGCCATTTGTCATTCGGCACCCCAGAACAAGAGACGATACCATCTTTTCCTCTTTGTCTCTCCCGCTTTCTAATTCTCACAAGACTGAACCCGACTAACCTAGGTAAACTGTTTGGGAGTCAGCGTTACTGTCCCTGCTTACCGGATATATTACTGAGCCAAGTCTGACCCCCTCCGCCTCTTTCCTGAAAGGCGGAGCACAGCATTCACGATACAACCCGTTTTCACTTAATTTCTGATTTGTTTTGCATGCTTTTAGAGGAGACATAGTAGAGAGAAGGCGTCATCAATAACTCCTCCTCGCCTACGTTAGCTTTCCATACCTTCCCCGTGTCCCCTTATCTATCTCTCGGAGTTCTTTGAAACCATACCCAAAGCTTTATATCATAGATATACCGTTCCTCATGTTTGTTACATGAATCTGTCAAAAGTATATTTTTAATTTAATATAAATAAAGATTGATTCAGTATATGTTGTAGTGGTCTGGTGAGATTTGTCCTTCTGTTGTGTGTCTGAAAAACTCCTTCTAACATTCAAGTTGAGCTGTTGAATTGCAGTAGAAAGCTGTGGGTTTTCTTCAATGCAGTCACTGATAAGATGAAATAAAGAATCTTTTTTAGGAAGGAGGAAATTATCAGGTATTATATTTTGGAGACAAATAATATCTGATATTTTAAAATTACCTCCAGAAAAGTACAATGCGAAAAGAAATTAAGGGAACACTGAAATCACACATCGGATCTTGATGAACGAATTATTCAAATTGAAAATCTTTACTGATGCACACTGTATAATTCAATAGATCAATGGAATCCTCAACCCACTGAGAGCTGGATTCAAAATCAAACCCAAAATCATGCTACCAGTAGTGACAAGGACACTAGCAAAACACAGACCCAGAGAAGAATCAGTCAGGAGGGATCTGTGGCCACCACATGCAAAAACATTCCCTTTTTGGGGGCTGTCTTGATTTTGCCTCTCCATTGCACCTGTTGTCACTTTCACTTGCACCAAAGCAGCTGAAACTGATTCACAATCACTTGTGCTTCCTGAATGGACAGATTGACATCCCTGAAGTTTAACTGACTTGGTGTTATACTGGGATGATTAAGTGTTGCCCTCCATTTTTTTTGAGCAGTGTACTTATTTAAAAAAAAAAAAAAAAAAAGTAAGTTACCTAGATAGCCAGCTACATCAAGAGCTGCCTGGTGGGGATTTTATGTTTTCTGCTCAAAGACACCTCAGCAGGGAAGCTCTCCAGTCCTGAACCCAGATCCCATGTCCCTTTGCTCAACCCGCCACCCTGCTGCCTGTAAATAGAGCAGAAAATGAAAGCCATGTTCATTTGCTCTAATGCTCGCACTAACAGCTTTAATAATAAAATTTAACAGATGGTGTCTTTAATTAAGACGAGGCAGCTTTTCAAGTCGCGGTGTTCTTATTTCGACCCGACTTCTTAAGATCGACGTTACAGAAGTTGCACCGGTGGCGGGATTCTGCACCACGCCACACTTTCATGCTCAAAAGGACTTGCAGATGAAGACCAGCTGCATCAAAAGGTCCGCGCGTGTTCTCCTAGCCTCCTCCAAAAGCTCGCCTCAAACAGGCTAATGTGTGGATATAACATTTTGCTCTCGTTTTTCTCTCGCCCCGTGCTGTGCTTAATCCGCTGTTTACCCAAGTGCTGGTTATGTAAACTGGCATAGGCAACATCGTTTGCTATGCAGCGCTCCTCCATTGCTGCTGCACTCCCAGGCTTTCATTTCAATCATAAATAATACAAAACTGTCCAATGGCAGAATATGAGCTTTCTGAAGTCACTGCTATTAATACTAATAAGGCGATGGGGTGCTTTAAGTAAACACTGTTTATGAACAGAAACCACCCGCCCTCCTTTCTCTTCCTCCTTTTTCCCCTCTCTCCTCTCTCTATTAGTTTCCTTCAGAGCACTGCGACTCAATTAGTAAGCACATCTAGTTCCACAGTAGTGATTTAGAGAAGGGGCTTCTGCTGCAGAGTAACAGTATTTGCGCTGATTCCAGTTATTTTCACATATAGCTCCTTATTTAAAATCTATATTAGGTCTGCCTGCTTGAATCACTGTCAGAAGAATTATGCTTCCCATTTGCAACAGGAAAAAAAATCTTAATTGATACTCACTCACTCTCTTCCTAATATTAAACTCACATAATGGACAGATTATCTTGAACATTAAGCACACTTCCCGACAGGACTTTGCACATTATCACCCACACCAGACAGCAAAGGGGGGAGGTCACTGTTAATTTGGCAACTGCTGTATAACCATTTGTCAGTGTATTACAAGTCTCCTTTAGAGTCGATCTTCCAGTGAAGCTTGCTATCGCCGCCAGGAGACGGGGGTTCAGCTCCATCCCGGAGGCCTGTAGCAATTATACTTACAGCTGCCCTGTACGCCTGTGACAGCTCGTTGATGACAGCTCATCGCGGACAGGCCGCTGCTGTTTAATTGCAGCGTGTCACCTTGACGGGGGTATTTTACCCACACACTCCTGCACAAAAGAATATCAAGGCATCTGTTTTAAAAATGGCTCCACAAGCTTGATGGTTCTTTTATATTGCGGGTCTAGGGTTTGACTCGTGGAGTTTTTCGGTTTTTATTTTGTTTTGTGAGTATTCTAATCAAGATGCAGAAAGCCATGCAACAGAATTTAGAGCATGAGGCTAAACTATAATTTTCTTTCTGTGGTCATACTTGTCATGGTCGTACTTATTCCATGACAAGAAAACAACCTTTAATTGAAGAATTATTCCACTTATGTGTCAAAACATATCAGTGAGCTAATATATCTGCCTGAGGCTACTCTGATTACATTATTAAGTATCCATGCAAGGACGTAAGCACAGACCTTAAATCTGAACATATAGCTTTCAACAACATAATGATTTGTGACCACATTTAATAATGAAACATATGCACTTTACAGAGACAAATATGGAGGCAGATTTACCACTCAATTTTTGGAATCTCACATTTCACAAATACACAAAAAAAGCATTTTAGATTTACTTACTTGTTTTCGAAGATTGACTTTTATTGAGTATGCGTGCTATTCGCTTTTCTCGTCTGAACCCGTTACATATTAAAAACACGCTTAGAATCAGTGCGTTTACAGTTTAAAGATGCATGTCACTGGCAAAAAGTCAGCAACATCTCAATTTTGATGGATTCAAGCTGTAACAGTAACGTTCATTCGTCCCCGTATTAATCTGCTGCTTTATGGTACTTTTCTTTATGTCAGTGCTAATTCGACATCATGACTCCAACATATTATATTGCCCTTTGTAAGTTCAGATGGTATATTTACATCCTAATAACATGGAAAATGCCCCTGGTCTCATATAATGTGCAATTAAGTTCGAAATGTCTCCATGATGTGGTTACAGATATGAGGCATAAATCAGACTTATTTCCCACCATGGGGCCGTATCTCCCCTGTTGTGTCATGACTGCACATGAATACGATAACGCACAATTATGTGACTTACGTTCAATAAGATCCAGAGCTGAAGCAAGAGGAATGCTTTCCATCTAAAATCAGGAGCAAAGTTTGGCTAAAAAAAACAGATTATAAACACGAGTCAGCCATGATGACTAATTTCCACGGTCAGTTTCCACAAGGCTGTAAAAAGATTGACAGCACACAGTGGTTTTGAATTTAATCATATCCTCCTCCGTTACCGTCGGACCGGTCAGAGGCATCGTGATTATATCAAGTACGATGAGTCTGTGACTGAAATCAAGATAAATCTGAATGTGATCCTGTAGTTTGAGTAGGTTAATAATAAAAGTTTATTATACACACAGTTTCCTAGGTGATAAAGATTTGAAAAGACTATAGATAAGAAGCTTATGTCTTTACTGAATCATTAATAATCATCAACAACCCTATCACAGTCATGCAGACACGGGGGAATTGTCATTTTCTTCTAACAGTCAGAAAAGAAATGTACTTATTGCACCTTTTACTCAATCGATTCCTCGCTGATTTAAACATCAATATGCCAGCCTAGTTATACCCGATAACCCAGAATCTATGTGAAACTTCAAAAAGCCTGTTCCTGACTCAATCGCAACCTAAGAATTTCAATCTTTAACTCATTCATTTTTGAATCTGTTGAAAGATGCCTATTTATAATTAGAATACACATTTCCTTATCACTGCGGGCTGTTGTGGATGTTGGATCAACGTTTCAAGAGTCAAAATTTGTGGGATGTGCTAGCTCCAAGTAAGAGTCTCAAACAGAATGTGTGTATGTGGGAGAGACAGACCCAAGGAGGCCTGTTTGCAGCCAGCCAATGAAGACATTCAGTCCAGTCTGGAGCCGAGGATTACCATGCGGAAGAGGAGAAGGAGGAGGAAGAAAACCAGGCGAGAGGACAACTTCCCGTGAGGCATCTATTCCAGACAACATAGTAATCAGGGCTGAGACGGCAGCTGAGGATACAGTGGAGTAAGAAGACATGAGAGGGAGAGAGAAAATAGGAATGGAGGTAAAGGTTGGGCACAACAGCCCGAGGCAGACTGTCGAGGGCAGAGAGCTGCACAAAATCACCTCTGAGAGGAGGAAACAAGGAGCAGGAGAGACAGAGCGGATGGTAGTTGGAGCTGCTATTGACGAAATAAATTGTACTAATACGGCTACATGCTCGAGTTTATAAAATGATTTTTTTTTGCACAATTGCACATAAACATCAAAAATGTGTGCATGAGTGTAAAACAAAATGCATGTCTATAATTCAGTCTGCGCAGGATTATATATGAAGGCATTTGGCAGTGTGCTGATGAGTCATGCAACAAGCTGTTTACTCTGACACGACATGAATGTACAAATATGTACTATGGTCTTTGAAGTAGAGAGCTGTAGTACACGGCTTACGGTTGAAATACAGTCTGCAAACTTCCAAACAGCTACAGTAGTGATGAGCTGAACACAGGCCGTACAGTAGTATTCACCTACTACTTATTTAACATTAAGTGGTATTAATGTTGGCTCCGCTGTCCCAAACACAGGAAGTTGCTTAGAGATAAAAGCCCTTTTGTTACCATAATGCAAAGACAAATGAAAAATGACCTCTGCCACAATATTTTGGCCTGTGCAAAAAGAATGTCTGGAGACTCACACAGCAAATCCCATTGACAAGCATATCACTTTATTAGGGTGACTGAAGGAAATAAGAGGAACTGACAAATGAGAAAAAAAGCAAATCACTCGTAATTGGTTAGAAATAAAAAATCTGGAACATAAAAAGCCAGATAATCCAAGTCCAGTGTGACCCATACTTCTAAAACATTTTTAATATGGATACTAACATGTTAATATGCTGACAATATTGATTTCATTATTGAATTTAAATTTCACTTTAATATTGGCAGCACTGGACTTCCACAGTATGTCAGTGGTATGTCAAAACAGATTATTTCTAAGCGAAGTGATGCTGTTTTTTCTCTCGCTCTTCGCTGCTTTCATCTCTCTGTGCCTTTCTCTACCTGCTGACTATCACACCTACAAAGTGTAGACAACACAAACAGGTATGTAAACCCGCATCTGCACACCCACACACACACACAAACACACACTCTCACAGTTCAGGCGGCTGCAAAGTGTTCTCTTCTTCTTCTTCTTCTTTTTTTTTTTTTTTTTTTTTTGTAGCTTAGTGAGGATTTTCAGTGAGAGGTTTCTGACTGTTCTCTCTTTATTCCTGCAGTGACCCCTGGCAACACACACACACACACACACACAACACACAACTACACACAAACACACACACTGGCCCGAGGACAGAGATGGAGAGCTCTAATTTCCACAGGACCCACAAAGTCTTTATATTCCTCTAAACTCAATCTCCTCTTTCTCTCTCACACACTACTACACACATTTGCAGAAGTAGCACAAATACAGGGAAGCACATATACATGCCCTCAATAATTTGCCAAAAATGTGCACTCAGACAAGTAAAAGACACAGTCTGTATTTTTCTTAACCTAGCACTACATTATCTCTAAAATGCAATTTGTAAAACAGAAAGTGGTCTTTGACATCTCTCTTTTCGTCTTCCTGACTCTCCCACCGCTACCCCCACCTCCGCCACACGCTATTCCTCAAATCACACCGACACCTTTTGACTCTTGTCACATGTGCACAGTCCATTACGTTTCCGAAGCTCCCAGACAGGGATGAGAAAGATGAGATTTATACCGGGTAAATCACGTAATACCCCTTTATCACGCTCCACCGCTTCTCTCGGAGAGCTTTGAACAAGGAGCCCGGAGGTTTGTACGAAGCTCCCGCGTTGGTTTGTGCATGTGTCAACAGTGAAGGATTAAAGCTGCAAAAGTGGGAGAAAAAGGATGTTCTGTCGTGTAAGCGCACAGATTCATGACCAGACAAAATTACTCTGTACCCAAAACAGTCAGAGGTTTGATACTTGCGATGGCTAAAGCACATCCATCAGTCTCCTCCTGTCCTGCTGTTATTTTTAGTGAAGGCAGCGAACCCCTACCTGCTCACTCCATCACACGTAGCCGGGGATATTAGCATCAGCTAAATCCCCAACATGTAAAGAGGCCCGGAGACGTCCAGATGGTCCTCAGCAGCTCCGCCATTCGTCAAAGAGAATGATGCGGAACAGCGTGAGAAATTGAGCGAATACAGGCAGAAAGCATCTCTCTGCTCTTAGGAGATGAGGCCGGTTTTATTTTATACAAGATTACCAAGAAAACGGTGATGAATCCAACATTTGATTTAGCATAAAAACAGCTATTGTGTGTACAGGCTGATATAGCTAATGCTATACAAATATTAGGTTTCTTCCCCCAGAGTTAACTCTTAGTTAGAAAACATATTCTCTGAAACGTTCAACTATTTCTCTTAAAAGCAGAAATACGAAACGTACATAGCATTTGGGTGTAATCTTCCTTAATTGCAATGAACGTGACAAAAGTTTCTCAGCTCATCAAAGTAGCAAAACCGCGTTCAGAGGTCGTTTTTTTTCCAACCCTCTGATATGACCCGTAGGAGCATCTCCTGAAGTAGAGACCCCCCCCCCCCACAGCGGCAGGCGTACCATCAGAAATATCAAATAATTCATGATTTTGCTTAGTGTTGTCAAATGTGTCATCATGTATGTGGAATTATAACATATGTTAATGTCAATTTTGGATGAAGTTTTCTGAAAACTTAACCAATGGTTAGACTTTGGATGTCTTCTCAGGTCAAAATTCAGAAGTGGACTCTGTCTCCGTTTGTCTAACAGAGGCAGATTAAACGAGAAGCGGTGGAGAAACGGCTCAGATGTTCGCGATGCAGAAACTTGTCCTCTTTGGTGTCTCGCCCCCCTTGACTCTCGACGCTTTGATGCAGCCGAAATGGAGCGAAAGGGGGCAACCCTCCGCCTACCTGCATCCGCTTTCATCCAGCAGTGATGTTTGCCTGCGGAGGGAGTCCTGCCAATGCTAAAAAAAAAAAAAAAAAGAAACGGCACCGTAAGCAATAGTTACTTTTATGTCCTGAAAAGCTGTTTTAATTAATATAACCACTGAGGGCTGAGATGGGGCAACCACTGTGATGAATTAAGATGAGTGTGTGTGCCTCTTTTTTTTTTTTTTCTCTATATGCCGATTCAGTGTTGGAGCATAAAAGTAGGTTGTTCTCATATGTATTTGTGTGTGTGTGTGAGTGTGAGTGTTTGTCCTACCAACTCCTGCAGTGACTGAGTGTCTCTAATTGAGTGTGCTGCTCACTCAGACAGGAGGTCTCAGACAGTGTTGACATTCAGGCAGTGGAAGGCCACCATTGGGGATGACAGCTGATCATTCTTCCAGCCAGCACCCTAATTACCCGGAGATGGAGAGAGCAAAGCAGAGAGGCATAAACAGAGAGAGAGAGAGAGAAAGAGAGAGAGAGGGAGGCTTTTTAAACAACAAACAGGTTCCGGTTGCTTCCAATCAAGCCTCCCATCCTGCTGTTTCGTCCATTCATAATGGGTAGCACCCCTGGTGGGTAGAAAAAGCAGCCAACACCACACTGCCTTCCTGCTCTCTGTCTGAGCTCCTGTGACCACACCACCTCCCCCAACACTCTCAACCTGGCATCTTTCACAGCACTTTCCCAATTATACCAAAGTCGTGAGCTCCTGCATGTGTATGTGTGTGTGCTTGTGTGATTTCATTGTCGCCTGAAAGCATAGAGAGCCGTTAAGCTCTCTCCGTCTTCCTCTCTCTCTCTCTCTCTCTCTCTCTGGGACACACACATACTGAGACATATAGATGTGCGCACACATCCTTTGATGTATGGAGTCAATCAGACTTCATTGGACAGTGTAGTGATAGCCTCAGGATATTAGCAAGTTTCCTCTCTGCCTGCCCAGATGATAAACTCTTTATGTGTCCACAGGCTTTTGTGCAATAACAGCATCTCTGGCCTTTCTCACCCTTCAACATCCATTTTAGTGGAACTCAAAATGTGACCGGCATCCAGGACTTCCAGGCAACGGCGACGACCAAGGAGGCCGACTGCAAACACAGGATCAGGTGAGTGACTGTAACCCTAACCCTTGACAAAAACTTCGTATTCCTTAAGCTGTTTTCTGCACACAGACATGCGCTCACGTCTAAAAACATTCATCCATAAACAGGATTGGCACAATCAATAACTTAAAGTGTAGCAAGTTTGAAGCACACTACCTGTATAGTCACCGTAGGTCTAAAGAAAATAGAGTTGACTGTTGCAGTTACGTGTGTAATATATCAAACAGACGTGACAAATGACTGGAAAACGTCAGGTGTCGTCAGGCGATATTATAAAAGTGTTTACAAGGTTGATCAGCCATTTCCTGTGGTGTTTTCATTCTGACACCTCAGGCTATTTTTTTTTTTTGTAGTAAGTGAAAAAAACTAAACAAAAAAAAAACAGGGATGAAAGTCTGGAAATGTTGTTCAAACTGTTGGCCCAACATTGTTTCCTTTAGTTGAAGTTTGACTGAACTTTACCTGATCTACGCTAACACACAGATCACACATCTGTTGCATATGCTTTTGTGCTCAAACACACTGACACACAAAAGCAATCAGATGCACAACACACACACACATACATGTCGTGCACGTCTGCAGGACTCCACTTTAGATTTATAAGCTTTTAATGAGTGTCGTGTGGGTGGCAGCGAATCTGACCTCGCTCACTCTCCTCTCTTATTGTCATACATCATACAGGATGCCGCTGACTGTAATATGACAGGGAGGTGACAACTGTGTATATGTGTGTGCGCCTGATCACACATCTCTATTGGAGATTTTCCGCACGTGAGTACAATATACACTTACACAGACACACACCCCCTCCGTGTGTACCCACATATGTCTGTGATGGAGTTGGTATTTGAAATGTCAGCGGATGTGTGTGTGTGTGTGTTTATATGGCTCTGTATGTGTCTATATATGTGTTTATCTGTGCATGTGTGAGCATGTGGGTGTTCAACATGGCTGTCAAGTGCTTGAGCGCGCCAATCTCTCATCTGCCATCCGCTCAGATGAACTGACATGCAGCCAAACCAAACAGACATAAAGACAGAGCGGAAGGCATCACTATGCAGCTCAGCAGTGCAGTTTGTCCTGACCCTGTCTGGGGCCCTCTCCTCTCCGCTGATTCTAATGAGCTCCCCCGGGATTAGACTTAGGCGGCCAGCGTCCCAATGAGGAGCGGGGAGGGGTGGGTGGGGGGGGGGCAACATCAATACACCCACACAAACACACACACACAAACATTGTACTCACCCCGGCACACAGACACAAACTTGTTTGAGCAGGGATATGTCAGAAAATACTGCATCCACTACTTACTGTAAAACAGCCTAAGATTTTTTTTTAAAATTATACTGTATATATATATATATTTTTTTTTTACATCCATCCAGATACACAGGTACTTTTTGTAAACATACAATACAAAGGTACCACATGAACCAGACTTCCTTAGAACCAATCCAGCATTAATCTGTAGCCTTTTTCTTAGTAAAACTGTACAGTAAAGTTTTCTCTAAAAACTCAGGTTATAACAAAAAAACCCATTAAATTATTAGATCTAATTACAGTGGCTTCAGAAAGCAGTCAGCCCCATTCGCCTTTTGCACTCTTAATTATATACAATTTATATCTATAAAACATGGTAGACTAAGAGGAGATAAAATTGTCTTTTATTTCACATTGCATTACATTTATTCGTTTGACAGATGCAGCAGTTACACTAAAGCTTAAGTGCAGTAATTAACCCTAATGTAAGCACTAAGCACTAAATCTATACAACGCACTTATACGATTTTCCAAGGCCATACGACTGACTAACCTGTCGTTCTAGAACTAAATACAGTAAAAGCAAAGTCGTATTTTCAGTTTTTTTACTCTTAAGGGAGTATCTACTGTAATGGAATCTGTGTGGGAATCTCTCTGTGGTTTAACTGTCATCAAATTAGTTTCACGTAAACTTCCAGCAATATCAGCTACAAACAACTGTCTAGCACACTGTTTTTAAAGTCACGTTCTGTCTGTGCAAGTGACACAAAACCCTTATTTGCCTGCAATTTCCCTCATTGGTATCAAAGGTTAAATGGTAAGAGGGCTGATCAGGTATTGTCTGTGCTAGACAAGCTCATTAATGTGTCACAATTCATTATCAGAGCCTTGTCCTCACCTTGTCAGGTGGCTAATGGGAATATCAATCATAGGCTTCCCCATCACGACCCTTCTCACATCTTTGCTTCGCATCTTGCCTCTGTTGACTTCTCATCCCGAAATACCACCAGGCCCAAACAGATCTGTCTGGAACAAATGTCAAACACAATTCGGCTCAGGAGTAAACACCCGCAAACATGGCTGACATACAGAGTGTGATTCTTTCTTTCCGCATAGTCGAGGTGGCCGCTGCTGCCGCCGCTGCTGCTGCCGCCGTTACGGATGTTTTCCAGCTGTTTTATTCAGATACAGTGTGTTTCGTTGTGCCAGGGTGAGGAGCCTTTGCAGACAAAGGAAAAAACAAGGAACTTCAATTGTTGCCTGTAGGGAAGACTAAGTGCTTGCAGCATCAAAGTTGATAGGAATCAATAAGTGGGAAACAGACTATACTAAGATGAGATGGGACGATTTATATACTGTATGTATATATATATATATATGTGTGTATATATAAATTTTATTTATGAATTTAATTGTGTTTTTAAAGTAATGTATTTTTAGAAGTGCGTTTTGATATTTTTTTTTTATGATTAGTGTTGACAAGGGTTGATAAGATTAGCTTGAGTCCTGAGAGGAGTCTAATCAGTCAACAAGTGAAAACACCTGTGAGAACACCTGTCAGTGAACACCTTAGCATAACAACTTCACAGTGTGACAATACCACTTTATTTACACTCCGTATGTACCTTTCTGCTTGGTTAGCCGTGCGGGTATTTTTCATATACGATACATGCGGGGGGATTCGAGCCGTGTCCCCCGTCCCACCTCGCTGCAACTAGACAGAGAAAGAAAAAAGGAAATCAAGCTGAAAGTCAAGGACATGGCAGTTTAATTCAAAAACATGGTGTTATAAAGCAAGACACATGAATATAAAGATTGTAGAAGTGGCACAGAGCTCTTCTAAGTTGGGAAACAGTTCATCCGAATCCTTTTTCTGAACAAACCTGGAAAACACACAGATCTGGTAAGACTTTTTACTGTTGTTGCATCATGGAATCAAACCGAAAATCAGCTGCATTTGCGTTTGAACCAAATATTAGTCTTCACACCTGCAACCAAGGCTGCATAAATACACTTTTTTTTTCTTTTTTTTTAATTGAAAGTGTCAAAATCCCTGTGTAGTTACTTCAATTTGTGTGTGAATTCATTAAACAAATATAATAAAAAAATCAATGGTGAAGTTAGAGGGTATGAATGAGAATTTATACATAGTTATCCGCTGATTATTCCCAATTTATTCCTAATAAGTATTTACAATACATGCTCCTTCGTGTAAATGAGTCACTGTAATTAGTTAAGGTGGGTAATTATGACAGCAAATCATACAGTCAGTATGTATTAATTCCTTTTTGCATCAGTGAAGCTGGTTAAAGTATGTCATTAGAACACTTTAGCAGGCAGGGCTGTGGAGCTTTTACTCATTCTGCCCTGCTGGACTTCCGTGATAAAATTAATCGAAGACTGGCAGTGTGGTTTAAGAAACAGGAAGTGAGCAGTAGAGGGAGTATAGTGAAAAAAAAAACAAAACAATGACATGAATAGCAGATTATCAGGTGACCAAGCCAGAATTCCCTCAGTATTTCTTCTTCTCTTCTCCTGCTCCTCTGCTTTCTCCGGCTTTTTGTTTCACATTGATATAGAGCCAAGGGTGAGAGGAGTTCATCGACTTGGACAGCTCGATAGCAGGCGTTGCTTCCAAAGCTCCTGCTCTCAAATTGCCTGTAATTTCATTTTTGTGTGTAAATATGTGTTTCTTGTCAGGTGCGTGGCGTTGAGCAGAAAAACAGGCACGCAGACAGCTCTGACAAGCAATTACACCGCGGCTTGTTTTGGAGGCAGGTTGGGATGAGCTCTGGTCTGCCGGCGGGGCGGACGATTGAATACTCCAGAGATGGAGGAGAAAATGGCCGGAGGGAGAACGCCGGTGAGACGAGCACCGGCGCAGCATCGTTGTGTTCATTGTATTCTAATGCTTGCGTTGTTGTTTGAGCACGTCTGGAGTTATGGAGGGAGTTGATTTGCTCACAACTGAGGCGAATGAATTCACAAAGCGTATACTTTGTGATCAGGCAGTGCATCATAACACAAAAAGTCTGTGTTTAAATACTACTGCAGCCAAATTGTATAGTCTTGTCAATAGTACATTTCTGTGGAAAAGTGGAGTCTGTTGTTGTAGCTTTAAATGCAGGAACAGGCGTGAGAACAAAAGTAACTTCAATAGCTGTTTGTGTTGTTCTTGTTCTTTGTAATTATTCTGATGGCAAAGTTTTTGTCGGTTGGAAATAGTTTTTGTTGTTCCACAATAAGAAACAAATTGCTCTGTAGTACACACACTGCCTCCAAAATGAACACATGCATCACACTCAGTATTGTAAAAACAACCCTGGACACGCAACTCAGTTTTCTCTTCTCACACACCGCTGTCATCTTCCAAAACGCATACGAGCAGACAGGTCGTCCGTGCAGCAGCTTATTATGACCCATAGTTACGTATGGTATGGTAGTTGTTAAAACTTTCCATATCCCCTGAAGTCGTGCCCAGACAAACAGTCAGGCAAATTTTTGTGCTGTGTTATTCATGCAAATGGATTGCTGGATCACATGTTTATTCGCCCCCGGACGGCCAGAGTATCGGCTGTAGGGATTGGCTGTAAGTTAGCCAGCGATGTACCTATCAACGGAACTCACCGAGTTCTCCTTTTTTTTCTTCTCGGTCTCGTTGCAGTTTTTAAATTGCTTCATAAAGACCCAGAGTAAGAGCTCATTTCTTTGTTGACATGTCTTTGCTTCAATTCACGTCACCCTGGAAAAATCTATTCGCACCCAACTCATGTCTTTCCTGTGACTGCGCATGCACTTGTCTCTGAAATTATTCTATTCTATTCTAACACACTGTAGGTTTTGCAATGCTATAACGACTTCGGGTTACTCCTGCCTTTGCCCCTCAGAGGCATGAGTCATTACCGGTGCCGACCAAGGATTTTGCTCGTCAAGCAAAACGTAAATAAAGGTTATTTTTGGTGTTTAACCGAACTTTGAAAAAACATGATCCTGTGGAATCCTGGACAGAATTATTGATTTACTACCAGAAATGATCAATAAATGATTTTCCATACACTGACTTTTTTTGCTACTGATTTTCAAACACTTGTGGCAGCAGTGGCTCCTGAACACAGCCTCACAGTGCACGGCGTTATTCAAGGCCCCAACCCTCGCAGCCATCCTGCCACCGGAGTTGATATCTCCTCAGGAGTCTGCAGCGGTGCAGCAGACCATGCTGTCAGTGGTTACATCTGATACGTTACCTTCCCGCTGTGCCCGCATATGTGGATGTCAGAGCTGGAGGCTGACGAAGTGGCTCTGACAGATTGGTGGGCCGGACCGGCTCTCTCCAGCCGTGACCCAGGAAGTCTCACCCTCAGGGGGAGTCCCAGGGCGACATGCGACGGCTCTGTGGGAGAGAGTACAGTGAGTCCATTCAGGGATATTCCATTAACTTGATTAATGGCCTAATTACCGCCAGTAAACACTCCTCTGAGATAAGAAGCAGGGAGGAGGAGTGAGGTTGGGGCAATAGAACCAAGCTGGCTCATGGTCAGTCAATTACTTTTGTTCCTAAAGAACACAAAACTGACTCAGACCACTTTTTAACCTTTATTTACCCGGGGTCCTTCCACTGAGAGCTGTGCACTCTTTTCCAGGACGCCTTCCCTCTACACTCTGACTGGTTGGACACTGAGTAGCTCAGCGTGAGCTACTTTGCGACCAAACGCCCAGTTCTCTGACCTTTAGGGCGCGGTCACACAAGCGTTTACTACCATCATGTTTGCACCAAACTCCATTCATTTTAATGGTATGGCTGCAAACTGCAGATTTGCTTGTAAATTGAAAACTGTCTAAACGGAGCCGATATCAGAATCCTTATGTCTCATATCACCAAGGCATCAAGCTTCCAGCAACACTGGATTTTGTATTGTTGCGCTAAACTTTTTTTAAACTTAAAACTAATTTTCTACACCCATGTTGAGGTATATCTGTGATTGATAAGAGCTGATTTAACTTCTTCTTGCATCAATTTCAAAAACCAGAAAAAGCAGGGTCCCAAGGCCGGGTTGACTAACTTGGGTTAATTGGGTGTAATTATCATTAAAAGGAAACAGGAACCAGGTGTAAACTCTTCAAATAATCCTCCTTCATCTCTCTGAAAATAGTATGTTGTGAAACAAATAGCCCCCCACCCCCCACCCCAACGAGCGCTTTGGAGTAACATGTCTGGTTGTCCCATCTCCAGTTGCCGTGTGGGCGGCTCGCTTCAGCCTCGTTTCCTTCCGCCCTCGTCTCCCTCTGCACATGTGGGTTGAGAGTGTTGTGAGGCCTTTGCTCTCTCGCTGAGGAGGCGAGCCTTCATCCTCCTCCACACTACGTCTGAAACGCAGCCAAGTTCAGCGAGCCTGCCGCGTCCCACCCCGCACAACACTTACAAGCGGTTCAAAGGCCGCTCCGTGACGTGGAACTGAAACGCGGATATCTCTGGTAATTAGTGAAATAAGGTGGTGAAATGAGTGGAACTGATTACGGGATGTATGCAAACTCAACTGGCGTTACGATTAGCGTGTGGACAAAATAACTCAAGCACTCATCAACTGTGTTGTGGTAACCTCACATTTTGCTCGAGCATGTGTTGCCAAGTTGTCTCGATGATTATGACGGTAAAAGTGATGCTTGACTGCTGACGTTGTTCGTACAAACAGAGCCAATTTTCTGAATCAAGGCAGTATTTTGCAAAGATATATTTTAACTTTAAGTTGTTGGAGGACTTTCCTGTAGTATGAACTCTCACTTATCTTTATTCCTCCTTCTTTAACGCCACAAATCACTGAGTTGTTAGCTCAGGCTTCATGGTGAATCCCTCTCACAGCATTGTTGTTGACTTGTTCTGAAATGCTGACATTTTCCTTTTAAAGTAAGGTCTTTTGCCCTTTCCCTCACAACACATGTATAAAATGGTACGCTCCTATTGTTTTCATTGATTCTTTTGTGGCAACCTTGTAACAGAGCCCTGCTTCATAATTGGATTGCTACATTGGACACAATAAGCTTCAATTCCCCAATTTAACGATGAGGGATAAGACCTATTTTCATGTATGTACTGTATCCT
Source organism: Seriola dumerili (assembly GCF_002260705.1). Lineage (NCBI taxonomy): Eukaryota > Metazoa > Chordata > Actinopteri > Carangiformes > Carangidae > Seriola > Seriola dumerili. The sequence goes on along the minus strand of NW_019174274.1, from coordinate 147,982 downwards.
TGGGCACAGTGTATTCTGCAAGTTTTATTGAGGAATCCTAAATGGTTCCCTCTCTGTTTTGGAGTTTTATAGTAATTGGGTCAAATTCAGAGCCAAACCTACCAGAGCAAGAAAAAAGGGGGCATAAACCTGGATGATAAGGAGACCACGCTGCTGATACTGAGAGTTTGTGATTTTGGTTTTTAATGATGGAGTCTGCCAGTAGGTTGTCACTGTTTCACTGGATCCACATCTGTTTGTTTTGAGACTTTTTCTTCCAGTCATGCGGCGCAGCGCCGACAGACTGGTCTGCTTTGGTCTCGGCTCCAGTCACTTGTTTTTAGAAAAAACTCTAACCGCATGTGACAGCAGTGAAAAGGAGTTATCCTGCCGGCTGACATTATACTTGTTCGAAGAAAAATAGGATTTCAAAGCCGAAAACTTCTCACTTGTTGTTGCCCTCTGCAGTGAGGGGAGGTCTAGTTAGCCACACTAGCAACATGGCTGAAAGGGCAGCGTGGGTTGACCGATTGATCATTCCACCTCTTTGATACAGAAATATCTAAACAAATACTGGATAGATTTCCATGAATTTGGGTACAGACATCCATCATTCACAGAAGATAAATCCTACTCACTTTGGCGATCCTCTCACATTTCATCACCTGATCAAAACCTACATTCGTGCAACACATTTATCCGCCTCACAGTTTGGATTCACTGCAATAAGCAGCCTTACAGAGCCGCTAACGTGGCTGCTAACGCGGTCTTGCCTGCGGGCCATTTATTACCATCAGCTAATGAATATGCCTCATCGAACAAAGTGTGATAATACTGGGCTTCCGTCCGATTTTTGAAGCGTGGAAAAAACAAACATGGTGTGAAATGGTTCAGTTCAAGTGTGTTGGCGCTGCTTTGAATGGACGTTATTGGCATTGTCAGCCAGGGCAGGTGTAACCCAACAAACCATGAAAAGCCCATTAGAGTTTCTCAAGAGCAGCGTCGAGAGTAGCCCACCTCTGGAACAGTGCCAGTTTGGTGTTATGATACGTCTTTACACAGTTGGACATTTTAACAGCTTATTATTTTTAAAGTTGAAATAAATTCAGTACCTGTTGACTTTGTGACACCGGTGGTTATCGTGGAGACAGCAAGTGTAATTTAGTACTATATGATTGCATGCATCCCATGGCTTCTTCACAATAAGAGTCACCCTGTGTTTGTGCCAAGTGAATGATTTTAATGTGAAGCTCTAACCCTAGCCTGCAAAGCAGTTATCCCTGTCAATACATGATGCTATTAAGTTACCTCATAGCTCTTTTATTTTGTAAAAAGCACTCATTGAAACTGTGGCAGTTCTCTAAAATCAGCAGCACTCTAATTTTAAAAGTTGAACTTTTCACCCAAAGAATATTCAAAATGTGCCTTTAAAAATGTCACTAGACGATATTTGATATGACAGATGGAGCCAAAAACAAAGTACAGCTTGATTCACACATGATTCATAGGGAGACCTTTTTGGCTTCACAACAATGCTCAAACAGGTAATTTGTGCTGGAGGCTTTCCAAACAACAGACATGACAGACTGAGTAAAATTAAAATGGCCAGCGGTCTCTGCAATTATTACAAACTGGGTGCACACATTTCATATTGATCCTCTACAGAGAAAAAAGAAAAAGTGTGACAGCTGTAATAAGTAATAAAGGGATCTCAGATGTCCCGACTCCTTTTCTGGTTCTTGTGAAACTCCAAAAACGCAGACCGCTGCCTTTAGCACCTTGACCAGACCTTTCATTGTGTTTTTTTTTTTTTATTTTTCTCCTGTTGGGTCTGAGCAAAGGAAAACGGAGAGCACAGTGACACGACAGATGGCACCTCACACCCTCACTGTCCCCCGAGCCCACTCAGCGATCGGGCCCGTGCTGCCACTCTGGGCACAGACACCGCGAGGCAGAAATTCATTAGCAGGATCAGGCTGGCAATAAGGAGGTCTGACACGCGAAAAAAATTCACCGGTCGGACTCGGGGCCCAAAACATTTCCTGTGTCATTTCCTTTTGGAGGGGCTCAGTTTGTCACCTAAGTTGCAAAAAAAAAAAAAAAAGAAGCCCCCCCCCCCCCTACCGGTGAATGATTATCACTTAGCTTTATGGTGAAGATCCCCCCCCTCCCCTAAAAAAAAACAAAAAACGAGTCATTGATTCAGGAAATGAAACTACCTCGAGCTAAACCAGCTGTGTGTAAACACTCTTTGTCGCCACACTCCAAAACAAATCCATACACAAGACACAGTCCTTCACAAGGGATTTCCAAATGCCTCTCTCTGTCACAGCGTCTGGATTGTGCTGGCGATAAATGGATTCAGGCAACCAATTCACACTAGAATAACCTTTGTTGGTGCGTCCTAACCTTGTTGCTAGCCGCATCCCATCCTCTTATATTTGGCTTTTTTTATACAAATCACATTACACTCCATTGGCCTTTTGGAGCGATCTCCAATTCGGTGTCTTGAATAGAAATGAAACAGAAAGAGACACTTGTGGTAAGGTGCAGCTGCATCATCAGTAGTAAGGCCAATGCTGGTCTTGTGTTTTGAAGTGACCTCTTGATAGCTCAATGAAAGAGCTGAGATAACAGGAAAAGTTAAGATCTAGGTCAACGCATGTTTAGTTCTTGGAAGAAATTCTGAGTCACCGTCTGAGCAGATTCCAGGGTTTCTGCGGTTCATCGCGACCGCGTTCAGTTCACTCTGCAGCAAAGGGCCACAAAAGCTCACTTTTGTAGACAGAGCAAGGGCGATCAACATCAATAATATCCTCTTCTGTTCCCCACTTTGCATGAAAGACGTGATGATTCAATTTGCAGTCTGGCAAGAATCAAAGACATTTCTCCTCTCCACATCTGGTATCGTCTGCTGTTTTTATGTTCATAATCTTAAAACTGGCACGCCATGAGCACAGTTGGTCAGGTTCTATTTCTGTCCAGTCCAGTCGGTCTGACTGTTTATCTGTGTGTCTAGAACAACTTAGTCCCTAGAAAGGAGGAGAAGCTGCAGCTATGCTCCTTATTATATATTCCCCCTGAAGAACTCCACACTATGTTCACTGAAAACTCTGGCTGGCTCCTGAGACAGACTGACTGACTCTCACTCTCTTACAAACAACATGACTCCTGGATTTCCAAACCTGAGCTGAATAGCAAGAAGCGAGGAGATACGCATGATAGAATATAGTTGTATAGTTGGGACATTTTATATAGCAAATGTGTCTCTTGTATGATCAGAGTTGTAGATAACTGACCGTGCGGACGCCCAGCATTCCTGTAACTATTGTAAAAAATATGATTAGACGTTTTAAAACCCTCTCCAGAAAGTGGAGATTTCCAAAAAAAAAAATCGAAATTGATGTAACAGGTAGTTACAACCTCACCTACATGATCTGACTGGCTAAATTAGTCAAACGCATCGCGCCTTAAAGTCTATTTTCCTAAATTATACAGCACTTCCTTCCCAATAAGCCTCAGAGTAAATAATGATTTCCCCCCTCCCCATGCCTCTGCTTGACTCACAGTTAAATCTGTCCTGCCTGAATGCAATGCAATATGCATTATCAATTTGTTGCTGGGGTGAGTTCGGAAGTTCAGGTCTAACAGCACCACCCTCTGACTATCCTGAGGGACTGCAGGTGGAACTCCACTTTTCATGGATGACTCATAATACAAATTATGCATCGGGAATATGTGTCATCCTTGGTATAGTGAGGGAAGGTAACATTAATATTAGTGATAATATAAAGGGATGAGTGTGAGGAAGCTTTGGCTTGTCCATTAATTAAATTTAAAGTACTGTTCAAATATTTCAGGAGAGTGAAGGAGTTTATTGAAAAGTCTTGACGCAGTAGAAAAATGACATATCCAGGAAAGAAATATGAGGTAAATATCATGTTTTTCCAGGCATTGAAACACACTGGTTTGCCCCGCCACCCCCCCACCCCCCACCCCCCATCTTCACACTTCCACCGAGTTGCTGAGCAAATCTGACACTTGTCTGACTTGTCCACTCCCCGGGATCAGCCGGTAGCTTCAACAAACTCTCCTGAGAGTCGGCTCGGGGTCTGGGACCGGCCGAAAATCCCCAGTAACATCACGTCAGCGTTCCTCAGTGCTCTCCTACCATAGACTACAGCCAGAGATGTACACACACACACACACACACACACAAATGCACACAAACACACTCACTTAGAGGTAGAGGCACATCTGCACACTCCTGTCTGTCACCGCTCACCGCCGGGGTTGCCACAGACATGCACTGACATCACAATTAAACCGAGAACGCCCCAGCACTGCACGGTCATCCATCACATGCATGCCACCCCCCACCCCCCCCAAACACACACACACACAGAAACACACACACACACACATACCAAGAGAGAGAGCAGTGGCAGGAGAGTCTTCCTGCATGCTAAGAGGGAGGTATGCATTTCATGCTGGCAGCTCCACAAAACATCTTGATTGGGGTATGAAAATACATTTTCAGCCTCAGTTGGACAGCAGCCTACATAACGCTGCTCCTCTTAAGGTGCATTTTCCTCCTGGCTTCCTCCTTTTATTTTTTTTCTTCCTCTTTTGTTTTTGAAAGAAGATCAGACCGGACCTTTCTGTGGAGTTTTGATGACACATATTTGGTTATATTATCACTATCCTATGTTTTTTTCTGCTAATACCCCCCTAGTGAGGGCTCAGTCATGCCACAGAGGTGCCGATAATTTCCTGAGTATCAGGGGAGATGCCCTCTTAGGGCCCCCAGGCACTCAGCAGGCGGGCAGCCCCGTGATTCTGATCTCATCAAGCGAGCACGTCCGCCTCCATTAGTCTCTGGCATTGTGCTCAAAATTGCTCTGACTTGTCGGGTGATTACCTCAAATGAGCAATTAGGCGGCTGGCTGTCACAATAACTTGCTCCTGGTCCGTGAATTGGCTCGACGGTTTTAACGGCTGCCTCTGCCGTCAAGGTGCTCCAAATAAATGATCCATTCTGGAGGGGAAATGTCAGCTCATAGCCCCAGTAATGAATTGGTGCGCAACATCTAGTCGCATACACTGTAATGAGATGATGAAGGAGATAATGCCGTTATTGGAAAATGAATAAGTTGCCAGAGGAAGTTTCTTGATTGAGCCGTGGATGTGTTTTTATTGGGGCTGTGTAAAAACTAAAAAAAATACATGAGAGGAAAATATGTGTTCACATGTGAGATGTTGTCAGACTAGATGGAAGTCAGTTTTGGCTCATTAAATTAAAAGTCTTTTGCATGCATGTCTCAAATAGTGGTGGCGATATTTATTCTGGCTCAGTTTCAAGTTTGGTCTCAGATTGTGTAACCACAGGTTTTCCTGCTTAAATAATTCTAAAATCTTGTCTAAATGTCCACATTTAAACTAGAAATACTTTGATCTTTAAATACAGTTGATATTCCTGGTTGATGGACGGACTCTTTCTGTAACACTGTCATTGACATTTAAAAAAAAAAGATAAAAATCAATGCAGCAGAACCTGAGATAATTTATCTGCAGGCATCTTTTTCCCCAAGCTTCTTCCTTCCTCCTTCCTACAATTTCCCACAATGCAACTCCACCGGTGACCGTTTAGAGTGTGGTATGCTGGTCACGGCTAATGTAGCCTCAGTCAGACTGTAGGTGTATTGATATGAGCCTCCTGGTGTGCATTTAGGATTCGCTTTTGATTTCATCAAGAGCTGCAACGATCGGTCCGACATAAAATTCATCCATAACTACTTTCAGTAGTTGATAAGTCATTTTTCCAGCACCACCTGATGGTTCCAGGTTCTCAAATGTAAGAATTTGCAACTTTTCTTGTTATTACTTCATTTTTATTCCCCAACAACTCTCATTTTACAGACAGAAGTAACATCAGATTTGTGACTGTAGGACGTTTTGTCCCGTTCCCCTGAAAGGATTTTCAGGATGTCCAACCATTACAAGGAAAAGTCTAGTGAGGTGTGGACTTCATCTTCAGGGCGAGAACGGGGGAACAAAATTTAAAACATTGCATTATTCACAGTCACAGTCGCTAATGACCGGTCAAGTTAATTGTTTGTATTCTTCCCTCTTTATTGTAAGTGCAGCACAGCAATTCTATATTCATCACTGTTGTAGCCATAGCCAACCCCCCCCTTCCCCCCAACCCAAGCCCCAGAATTGGGAGCAAATCTAGTCTGCTCCGATTGGTCTCAGCCACGGTGGGAAAGTCATCAGAAGCAGCGGCCTTCGGTTCCGGACACATCTCTAGGAAGCATAGACATCCACCAGAATGTAATCTGTGTGTGGCTGGTGTGAGTGTACGTCTGATTTTACCTCTCTCCAGCTTGAGGAGAGCCCCCGCGAGGAAATCCTGCATCATTTCCGACCAGATTACCGATCAGAGCGTGACCAATGTCAGAAAGCGCAGAGCGGAGTAATGCGGCCTAATGGCAAGACAAGCCCGGGACTCTTTAATGGTAATGAATACACAATGTGAGCCCAAGGCGAGATGAGAGGAAGGGTGGTAGTGGTGAGGGGGGGGGGGTGAGTCGTGATCAGACTGGTGAGGAGGGAGAGGTGAGTGTGTGGGAAAGGAGCGGAAGGTGTAATGTTTACTGTGTGTGTGTGTGTGTGTGTGTGTTCAGGGGGTTGACGAAATAACCGGAACACCATGCTGTTCGGTTTCCGTCGGTGTAATCCGTCAGTTTTATTCACCGCAGCGTACAGTAACGCTGCAAGAGAGAAAGTCAGACGACGTCAGCCGTATAAAGAAAGAGAAACTTCATTATGTAAGAGGAACAGTGGTGAAGCTGAAACCCTCACCAACACTTACAGATGGTTTTTTTCTTTTTTCTTTCCCCTTAACAAACAGTAGCTTTGGAGCTCCCAAAGCTTCCAAAGATAGCAGATATGTTTGGCTGCATTTTGGTAAAATGCGTATAATGATGAAGCCATGACTAAATGTTGTAAACAAAGCTTCAGTGAAGATCTGGAGCAAGCTGAGGGCTGAATAAAGATGACTTAAACGACATTAAAGATACTGAGGATGGGAAAACAGTATGTCAACATTTTTTACAACACTTTAACTACAGATCAGATGCTTTCTACTGCTAATAATCCACTTCCACGGCATTTTAGAAATGTGTATTTCTTATTATCCTTCCTTCCAAGCAGCCACTGGTTTGCATGTCTCTGCAGTGTTAAAAATCAATTTGCAGAGTCGTGGAACATACCTGAGAGAGATAAGTCATCACACTGAACATCATGTCAGCCTCTAAGACCTGATATCGACTGTGATGGATTATGTATCTCGAGAAAACTTAGCAGTAGATCTCTACAAATTGATTTCCATACAGAATTCACACACATAAGACTGTGCACATGGCATCAGCTGTTAGATAAATGCAGGGGGGAGTCCTCCAATTGCGACTGAGGACTTAAACTAAATTCCGTATGTTCCTACAGCCTCAACAATTGAACCGACAGAAATATTTTACGACATTTCTATTATATTTCGAGGCATCTCTGTTGTTTTGCCTCCCCCACCGCAACGCGAGCGTGTTAAGATTGGTCCGTTTTCTCATTCCACTGGCCCTCGTAGGGAGGAGTAAACAGGCGAAGTGAGGGAGGTGGAGATGAGGAGCGAGGGGTTGCAGCTCGGCCTGTCTTGTAGTATTTCTCATTTACCGTCCCTGTCTGTTGTGTGTACAGCCTTCCTCTCCCCGTGTGATGATTCTTCGCCCGTGTGTAACAAAGGCTTCCCTCGGTGGCCGCGCCAATAAAAACAGGAATTAAATATGATCAGAACGCAGCTCTTCACCTTCCTCATATCCTGCCGTGGGAGCCGGCAGAGACCAGTTGAGCCTCTCTCTCTCTCTCTCTCTCTCTCTCTCTCTCTCTCTCTCTCTCTATCTAAACTTTCTCTGTCTTCATCCTCGCCTCCTTTCACTTATCTTCGGGGCATTTTGGGGGTCTGCACCATTCCCGGTTGGCACTTCTATTAGTGAGCTTGATTGTGGCTGTTAGAGGGAGGCTGGTGGCCTTGGAGGGGAGACACAATGGGGAAGGCAGACAATACAGTACAGAAAAAAAAAAATGACTTACTATCTCATAATATTTTTTTATTTTTTTCATGGCCAACATTTCCCTTTTTGCACAACTTTGATCCAGATTAAATATCAACAATATAAGATAGAATGTCATGAAATTTTACACAGATTTTGAGTGAAATCTCTGGAGCGACTGGATTCACTGCATTGCTGTGAAATTTGATATATTCTTTCATGCCATGACCTTTAGTCTTATTACTTAGAGTCTCATAATTTAAATGTAATACATTTTTACTTTAGTGGTTCGTAACATTTCTCTTTGTTCCTGACAGTCTGCTGGGGTTTTTTTTTTTTCTAATCTTGCTAGAATTGAGCTTCCATACGCGCCACTAGCGCTACAACGTTTCCATAAAGTTAATCAGGCAGCTCTGATAATGAGTGACTGGCTAAGTGTTGGAATAGAGTTGACAAGAGCTGCGATAATTAGCCAGCCGATCAACAAAAAATAATAAGCAACTACATTATCACTGATCGAATGTGGCTACTGATACTTAGGAAGATTTATTTCATTTCGGGAATATTGATATTGATCAACACAGAGAGCAAGGATTTTTATTTAGATTGCCCCTTTAAGTAAGCAGACATAAAGCCACTTGATTCTATTAAATTATTGTTTTTTCTCACATATCCTTTTACTGGTGCTGCTGCACTGATGCAATTTCACCCCCCCCCTTTCTTTTTATCACTCCTTCAAGCCCTCCCATCTTGTAAATCTTTGTAAACTGTGGCGTCTGATAAGATAGTGAATACAGAGCGACTATCATGCGGAAAAAAAAGGTGGACTCCAGATAGACTTACAACATTCAGATCTCTTGAAGTCTCTCTTTGCCTTAGGAAATCCATTATTTGGATGATTACCATCTGCTCATGAACCAAGCCACCGCAGCAAGCACAACCGACAGCAGTCAAAACGGACCCGCATTAAAATGCAGCTCCACACAGTCTGTTGGATCCAATCAGAAGGTGAAATCTCTCAGCTAAATTGATCTGTTTCAACACACACCCCTAGATTACATTCTACAATAGATTTGAAGACTGTAGGGGGGGGGGGGCATTAGCAAATATTCCCTTTTGTCAGCAGAATGGTGAGAGAGTAGAAACTGTTCACGCTCACTGTGTTTAAGTCTGCTTTCGTCTCACTCTTAAAAATAAAAGAAATTAATTGGAATCTCAACACAGATTTAGGAGCACAAAAAAGTCGATACTATACTTAATAACTTGTATGTTTTGCTAATACATAATATAAGACATTCAACGTTGTGGCTCCACCAGCGCTGTTACTGTATCAATAAGTGAGTCCATTGAAGAAGAGGTGGAATGAGCACTGTTCATTTCACTGTTTCCTCACATTTGCTTTTCAAAAGATGTCTTGCAGCTGAAAGAGTCAGTTTGTCAGTTTTGTCCTCCATCTATGTATAAGCTCCATTAGCCATCATCTCACTGGCTCTGTCTCCTCCCGTTTTAAAGCTGTAGTTTACTGCCGGCACGCTTGGTCAGGCTTGTGATTCACAGAAAATGATGAGGTAAAGGCTTAAACCGTGCCAAAAAATATATGACTCTGAAAATGGATGCCCTATATCTGAGCCGCCTGGAGCTGGCGTTTGATTTAACCAGCCAGAAACTTTAAGTACCTTAAGTTGTTCATGCTCCAAACCTTTAGTAGCCCTTATGTTATGTCAAGATTTTTCCAATTCCAGTCGCCGTCGAACGGTGTAAGCCATCAACCTTCTGTTGAGAAAGTCATCGAGCACCATCGACTTTTTCTGACCCGCTTCCATTGTATTTTAAAGCTGCCTTAATTTGGAGTCATTGCTGGTGAGCATGGCTAATAATGAGTTTTCCTTAACTGAGGAGGAGAGATAAGTAGAGGAGCATCTGAAATCAATGGGGGAGGATTAAGGAGGACCCCAGGGCTTCCACCTTCTCTATTCAGACTCCTACAATGAACACATGCTTCTTTTTAGCCCCCTGAGGACAGGAGGTAGGAAATACCTCTAGGCTACACCTCCTTAACGAGAGTAGCGCATAATACAACCACTGGGTGACCTCTTTCCATTTTGATGGTTCACCAATCTTGGTAACATTTCGTCGAATCCAACTGTTTCCGCCCGAAGCCATCTGCTTTTATGTTTATCGCCTGTTTATGGTTTCGTTTCGACGTTATTTGGATTTGAAGTGTTGTTTTTTTGTTGTTTTTTTTCCAATTGGAAAAGGTGACTGCGCTGTACGTCACTAGGCAACACAGGTGAGACCTTTTAAAGCTGACATTTCAGTTTCAATTAATATATGCAGCAAATCGGCAGAAGACTTTGAAACTGTGCTGTTTTGGTGATGCTGGGGAATTATGGAAATGCAAACCTCAGCAAGGAAATGACTGCCCACAGCTAGGAAATTACACTGCGACAAAATAATTAAAAGCCATGTCTAATTTAAATACATGCCTCCGCACTCTAAAACACCCTTCAGACCCCACGGTGCGAGTCTGGAAAATGCCGCTTCCACAGGTTTTGAAGTGAAATCACCCGCGGGCGTCTGCGCCAAGGCAACAATGATTGGACCTGCCTTTGTAAAGTGTTATAGAGGAAAAGAATAAGACGTAACCCTTTCAGCAGAATCAAAATGTTGCCTTGTTCTGTGTGTGTGTGTGTGTGTGTGTGTGTGTGTGTGTGTGTGTGTGTGTGTGTGTGTGTGTGCGTGCGGGTGCATGCAGGGAGAGGGAGCAATGAGGTGAAATAGAGACGAGATGGAATAGAGTGGATGCAGAGAAAAAAATAAGCAATGAAGATGGAACAAAAGGGGAGGGGGAATAGTGTGTGTGTGTGTGTGTGTGTGTGTGTCCATGTGTGTGCATCTTTTTCACTGTTCTGCATGTGTGGGCCTTTATAAGTCTCTCTCTCTCTCGCTTGTGTGCATTTCCACACATGCATGCACACACATCTATACTGCATGTGGCTGGTATAGGTTACAGCCCTATTATGAAGCAGTGAAGCAGCTCAGACACTATCCCAGGCCCTGCTGACAAAACTCTAATGTATAGGGCCCTGTGCTCTCTGTGCTGGGATTCAATTAGACTGCCTAACAGTAGGGCCTGCCTGGAATGGGATGGAGGAGTTAGAGCCCTGTCATATGGGCCCAGTGGGGCGGCAAGCCTCCACTCTGTCTGCCTAATACTGGTGTCACAGCCACAGGGAGAAGCCCACTGCCTACGGCTCTGACTGACTGATTTAACTCACTTTATTTGTTTTGTTTTTTTTGTCTTTTTCTCCTTACAGCTGCACAAGATAAGAGTTTTATTAAAAAACAGCATTTTGTCAGCCATAGGTTGTAGATTTATGCTCTTTGCCCAATTGAAATTCTGGTATTTACACTTTATAGCCTGCGGGAAGAGGGGCAAAATAAAAATATCTCCCTCCTCAACAGACGAGTGAGCACACGGTCCAAAGAAAGTTATTCTTTTGCCAAAGTGTGAGGTTGCTTTTTGCATCTTTAAACAGTGCGGACTGTGTAAAACTGTGCAGATTTAGCTCATGCTAACTAACAAGTTTGACATTTGACAAGCAGGGATCATTCATCCTTACTAAAGACATCATTTTTAAATAGTTTCATTTTTATAAAAGGCTAAGTAATTTCCTTTAAAAATCGTTTTCAGCGAACGTGTTACCAGGCAACGTTGGGGACTATTTTCAGTTGCAGAATAATACACATTTAAAACACCAGTGAGTTTTTACAGCAGTAGGATGGCGTCGACTTATATATAGAATCACAAGGCTCATCCTTTCACGATGTAAAGGTGACTTATGGATGTTGATGGTGGATGGAGGAGGAGGTTGTCGTCCAGGCTGATCTGGAGGATGCAAGAAAAGAAGGTATAAGTCGGCTTGACAGTTAAGGCAACTTTTTAGCTTCACTGCGGGTTCACAGCTTTTATAAAGTTAAATTTACTGTATGATTGTCGATACTATGTTGAGTATACAGCCCCTGAGACACTGAGTTAAAAAAGATTTAAGAACACCCCATTTATATCTTAAAGTACATCATGGAAATCCATTAGCTCTCAAAGGGAGGGTAGGAAGATGAGCACTATGAAAGCCCAAAGTAAACATGACAGAACAAAGCAAAGCTAGCACCATTCTGCTATTAATAAGAGCAATTCAATAATTCAGTTACTCATTTCTCACATGGGGCTGTGAACTGTTAGGAGAGGCATCAGAATTTGAAGTTATTATCAGATTAAGTATTGTTGACAGAATTTGACTGTATGAAGACTTTTATACTTTGAATTGCCTTAAACGGGATCCTGCTGAGAAGACAAAAGCTTAAATCTGGATGAACACGGCAAGAGTTTTAAGGCTGCAATTTTCCATTGAAGACCATATCTTTGTTTCATCCTCATCCTGTGTCTGCAAACAAACCAAACAACTTTCCCAACATGGAAACCAGATTGGAGAGTAATCAGGGACAGCGCCTCGGAGGCACAACCCCGCTTCAAAACACTCAACGTGAGCACAAAGACGTAACCAAGTAGAGCTATTCTTTGCACTGTCCTCTTCGCCCAGCGGCGAGGCCGCAGCCAGCGGCACGGTCGCCCCACCGCAGATGTCTCAGCGTGGGATAATCAGTGTGGAGCCGCGGACAGGATTACAGCGGGGCAGGTAGCCCTCGGTGGTGGGCTGAGGACGAGCAAAGTAACAGAGATTTGTGGTGGTGGTGGTGGTGGTGGGTGGTGTTCTCCCGCTATCAGCAGACACAGTGTGAGATGCGATAATCACCGACTCACCACGGGCCTCAACTCTGGACGCTAACCAGCCATTACTGAGTGCAATCACGAAGAGGGAGGCCCATCAGAAAGACAGAAACAAAAAGACACAGCGGTATCTGCGTTTCTGTCTGAAAGACTCCTTTGGGGTTAAAAAAATAAATGAGTAGCCGAGCGAGTTGCAAACTCCTGGTACTTGAAATCAGCGTGTAAGTGAAAATCTGCAGTTTTTCTTGCAAAGGAACGAAAGTTAAGGTTAAAAGTTGTTTTACAACCGGTACTGATGAAGTTGACGAGAAGAGAACGTTTGCAAAATAAGGAACTCCAAATGGTCAGTCTTAGATATATACAAAATGAATCTTATTAATAGATTTTGTAAAATGTATAAATTAACCAGCAATTTGTGAAATCTAATAGGACAGACTTGAAAAAAATGAGGTATAATGAGTAGCATTTTAATTATTTATTTATTTAATGTCCTATTAATACCCTTACCCTAATATCGGACACTTTGGGCCTCCATACAAATACTGTCATTATCATACAAATACATATTTTACAATCTCTATCAGTCCACTTTTATCTGATTTTGGCCAATTTGCTCATTTTAAATTTTGGTCAAACCTGGCTTGTGTTATTTTTCCTGTAAAGAAATGCATTGGGATCGTTAACACAGCGCTTTTTTTTCTTTTAATGTACTTAATTGCATAGCACTACACAGATGAATACACAATGAAAGCGGCTTTGTTATAATAACGGCTAAACGTGCAATTACAAGTCCCATTAACATCCTTTTGTAAAGAACGTAATTACACAAAAGAGATGGACTGGATACAAAATTACATACAGTCCCTGTTCACTGATTGTCATGGAAACACAATGAAGTCTTTAGTAGTTTTACAGAAGAGATGGAGGTATGGTGTTTCTATCTCAGGGGGTCACCAGGCAGAAAAGGGTGGAGGTCATTTTAAATCACACATTAATTCAACAGAAGATGACAGTCATTGTCAGCGTGGTTTTGGATCGAGTTTAATCCCTGAAAGAGAAAGTGCTTTGGTGTCTCGGCATGTTCGTGTCGAGGAGCTGATTTCTTTCTTTCTTTCTTTCTTTTTTTAATTTGATTCACTGTGCTGGTGTAGGTGGGTGGCGGTGGGCGTATTTGTGCATCCTGTTTTGTTGTCTTTGTAGGTGCATCCTCACAACATGAGTTCAGTTAATATGAGGATAACACAGGGGTGAGCACAATAAGAATAACTGCACATAATATGTATAATATCATCTAATACTACAGTATTCTTTTTGCCTGTGAATTGAATTTACTGCTTTACAGCCAGTGGTGGACCTCCTATAAATGATGTAACTAATTTGCAACAGTAAATACATTTTTAAGGAATCCTGATACTGTCCCCATCTTCTTCTATGACTATAATGATAATGTTGTTAATTAACATATCTTGCAAGTAGTGACCTCATGCAGCTTTTTTGCTGTTAGTAGTTATGTGATGACTTCAGAGTTATGTGGAAAAAAAAAAAGTACGTACATTTTAGTGTGAATGCAGCTTAAAATGTAAGTTTGGGAAAAAATCTGCAGCGTTGTGAGCTGAAATTTAATTGCGTATCGGGTCTGAGAGCAGGTATAGAGGAGGGTGGTTCTGTTGTGCGGGACTTTATTGTTGAGCTCTAAAGCATTGTGGGTTTAGTCAGTGAAGCGTCTGTGAGCCTCACATGAAAGAAGTTTTTGAAAGTAGAAATACAGTCTTTGAAAAGTGAGGAAAAATGTCCTAAAATGCCCTCTATTAAATAAGCAGGTACAATGATAGAGAATAGGGTCAAAGTAGTGCGGGTCGCCAATCTCCAAAAGCAAATTAGACCTTGGAAAAATATGGTTTGTGCGTTTGTGTCTGTCAGTCAAAAGGTATTTTGTTATTTTGAGCTCTTTGTCTTTGTGTGTGTGTGTGTGTGTGTGTGTGTGTGTGTGTTTGTTCCGGACTCCACATCCGCCAGAGAAATCTAAAAAAAAAAAAAAAAAATCATGTCTCCTCCTCAGCAACAACCTGAACTTTAGTTTTGTCCTTCCTGGTAAACACGTAGGTTTTTTTTTTAAAATCAACACATAAATGGATTATTATCCCGCCTGTCAGCATCAATATGTCTGAGAAAAAAAACCAAAAAAAAACAATAATCAGTATTCAGTCAGTGTGTTCTGCAGAGACATCTCTTTTTCTGCCTAACATCAATCCATGGTTCCTGAGGATTCAAACGCTACACAGCTCAACCCTCGCCCTAACATACTGCACTTCAAAAAAAAATCAACTTGGTGTGGTCAGATTTTTAGAAACATCTGAGGTTTTGCTGTAATTCCAAGCAGAAATTGGATTGATTTAATTCCTGTAAAAAAATTGTTCTCGCAAATGTGGAAGGGTAGAATGAAAGTGATTAGGAAAGAAGAGAGGAGGAGGCTAACTGCTGACAGCGAGTCCTTGCATGTGATCTATGAATTATGACAGGTCCGTCCTGCTCTGAATATGTGCAATTCGTCGGAAGAAAAAAAAAAGAAAAACAAGAGCCATCTGAATTTCTATCAGTCAAACTAAATGATGAATTTCATGACTACGGCTCACTTCATCCTCTGACGTGATCTCATTTCAGAAACCTCTGAGAGACTTAAATTGACTAAAACTGTCGATAGTATCCTATGTTAATTTATCCTGTTTTAGCACATTTTCCTTTATCATTTTGAAACATAATCTCTATAGTTCCTTTTGTTGTTGTAATATATATAGTATGTCAACCCATGCTGCCTCTCTTTGAAGTACATCCTTGGACAATGGCGCCGTCTGACAGCAGAGATAAGACTCCTCGAGGTCGCTTTTGTATCAGTATGCATCACTTTCAGCAGGCACTTCACTGGATCTGTTCTCACAAGCAAAAAGACACGTCCGACTCTGCCTGGACAAAAGAAATGAGGAGAGACCGGCTTGAGTCTAGGGTGATAATATTCTTTTACTGTATGTATGCGGCCACATTATCCCACATGATATTAAATAGACGATAAAGTAGGAAGTGATCTGCTTGATTTAACTTTTCATTGTTGGATCTCAACACTCTTAGATGTGTTAGCAGCAGCTGCGGCTTAAATTCTCTTGTTACATTTTAAAAGCAATAGTTTGACATTTTGGGAAATGCACTTGTTCGAGAGTTAGATGAGAAGACTGATAGCACTCTAACATCCCTACAGCAAATATGAAGCTTAACATTTGCTTAGCATAAAGGCGAAGGGGACAGCTGTAATAACATGTCGAATGTGAGGATTATTCTGCTCGCTCACAGCGTGTTTTTCCCCCTCTGCCAATCCTTTTACATGCTCTTCTAACAATGCTAGACCTCCGCTTTCTGTCTACTTTCTGAATTTCCTGACATCCTCGGGACCTATTTCTGCACTTCAAGAAACCAGTTAGCAACACACACACGCGCGCACACGCACACACACAGACCCACAGACGACAGCGAGGGAAAGACAGGACCACACCTCGTCTTCGCTCATTATTAATGAAGGGGTCAGGTTGGACACAAGCTCCAAGCAAGACGTAGCACAAAGTGAAAAAACATGAATTAAAACATGAATTGAAAAAGAAAACAGGGTAAAGCCGGCTGCGGTGAGACGCTCTGACTAATGAGTAGTGGTGTGTTGCTGTAACATCACTTGCTTCCCCATGCTGTGATTTGTGTTTGGTCGACCTGCTTGAAAAATGCATAATTGGGTGAGTTGGTGCTTGTGAAGAAAGAAAAGTTCCCGCAGAGCCGAGCTCTGGCGGCGCTGATACTCCTCGGCACCTAATGACATTATTTAGTGGGTGCATTTGCTAATGTAACACCTACTTTTTTAATGATGTTTTAGGTTTTATTAAAGGGCTTTACAGCTGAATAATAATTCATTGGACTGTTCTTAAAAAGGGCAATGTGTAATTTCCACATCATTTCCACGTAATTTCCAATAACGTCTTAAATGAGCAAAACAGCACCTTGAAAGAAAAGCAAGTGAATGTTAATTTCTTATTGATTAATTGTGTTAATCATTGCTTTCCGTATTTGTCGAACTGTAGGTTTGCCTATAGACACATTTCACCTTTTTTGCATGTTCAGTCGACCTGCTGTGCAGTGACCAAAAGACTCTCCAGGTTATATTAGCAATTAATTGGAATTCCTTTAAATGTACCAGTTGAACACTTTTTTTCAAATTTTCTCCATAATTAATATCAAATGTCATAATTCTTCTTCGAGCCTTTCCAGAGAAGTTAATCAGAAATTACAGATCTGTAAAGTACCTGCAGATTTCATTTACTCGCCATTATGCGTGGGCTTTGATTCACACCACCCCCCCACCAAGTGGTCGCATCAAAAAAAGACATTTATATTACCTGACACTGCAATAAAGCGGCTAGAACAGCACAAAGACTGCACCGAATTTTCACCAAGATTGTCTAATTTTACTTGATAGATAAATGTGTGCAACTCCCCAGTGGCTGTAAATTTCGACTACACTGCAAAATCTACCAAGTAGAATAACATGATTAAGAATATTCCAAACAACTGCTCCAATTAACACCACAGGACCTTTCCTCTACCGTGACCACCCACATTTTCCGGTTAGAGATCGACCCTGGCAGCAGGGCACAATAAGAGGCTACTTGCCTTCCAAGGTCTGGGGCAGTTTGATGAAGAAGCTCCTCTGGCCGGAGCCTGGACTGCTAGCAGGGGTCCCTCTCTCTGCAGGGGAGCGAAGGCAGAGCATGAAGTGCTACCTTTATGATTCCCTCCACGTTCGTCTGATTCCCAGCCACTCACAGATCAATAGCAGTCTTTGAGCAAAGCAAGAGGCCCTATTGTGGCTTCATTCGCCAGGGCCGAGCTATGGCCACCATTGGTGCAGCTAAACCATGACGGATTCATCCTGGCCTGCTTCTCCCATTAGTCAACCACCACGGGTGAAAACATAGACCTAAGTTCCCCAAATGGGAATTTAATGCACTTCGGTGTACCTGCAGCAAAATAGAAAGAAAGCGGTCACTGTTTTTTTCCTCCACAGATGATGACTCAGAGTGGATATTAGATCTCAGCGAGGTCGACATGTATCATAAGTAGAGTCTCTTTGTGTGCACAAATTAGGATCCGGGGCATCGAATGCACTTGTGTGATGCCGTTGGGTATACAGCTTAGTGGACGGATCGTTTCTTTCACTGGGAAGGAAGTGGGAGCTTAATGGGGAGCGGATGTGCTGTGTCTATGTATGTGTGTGTGTGTGTGTGTGTGTGTGTGTGTGTGTGTGTGTGTGTGTGTGTGTGTGTGTGTGTGTGTGTTTACTTTATATGTCCCTTTCAAACGAGAATAAAATAGAAAAAGTGATCCTCTGTGGGGAGAATCAACAGTTAATTTTGGTTGTCGTTACCTGTAGACGTCCTGAAATGTGTTGCTGATGTTTTTCATTCACTGAAAATGTAGCTTTGTGCTTTTCGAGCAATTTAGACATAAAACTAATTTCCCACTGAAATAGCTTCCTATCTTTCCATGTAGCACTCAGCATATGAATTATGTATATGGATGAATCCCATACAACCCGTACTATATCTACTGCGTAGCCTTTGAAAACATTCTGCCTGACTGAGGCCTTAATTGATCTAATTACTTGCTCAATTTGACTTTCCAATCTAAACTTCCCTTGAATAGTCTTCATTCTTAGTTCTAGCAGTGCATGAAGGAGTAAATATTTTAATGGTGTCCGCCGGTTTAAGCACAGAGGAGAAAGTAAACACTGTTTGTAATGCTAAATACTTTGCTGAGCGGATCAGCTTAGAAAGTGTTTCATACACAGTCGTATTTCTGTCTGTGAGACACCGAATGCTCATTTGTGAGGTGCAGCCTGTTGTGGTTGCTTGGGAATTGCACAGTCTCAACAGGCCGGCAAAATTAGCATCGTGTACTTGGAATCCTTTTAATTTTGCCTAGTGTTTTTAGAGTTGCACTCACCCGTTCAGTTGCACTTTTACATTGCTGATAACTTTCTTCCGCTGCTTTATCAGCACTTCCAGTAACTGCTTGCAATTAGGATTCTCTATCTGTGATTTTGGCTGTGCAGTCAGCCAAAACATTGCTAGGAAACATGCAGGCGCTGCTCCCTCCGTGCACTGTGCCTCGGCCCGTTGGTGCTCTTTATACCGAGGATGATGACACTGACCCTCCAGCTGTGCAGAGGGCAAAGTGCCATTGGTGGCTGTAACCCTGTGAACCCTCCCATGGATACGCAGACGCATGGGCACACAAACTCTTGAGCGGGGGACGAGAATGAAACATGACTGTATTGGCAGGTCCCGGGGAAGCCGGGCCCTGTCTGCACCCTCCAAGGCGTTGGGATTTATAATGACCCCATACTCTTCTATCCGATGGGTATTGAGCGCTTGTGACACATGCAGCTGTCGTGGCGTGATGAGGAATAACCACTGTCAGCCCACATCTGCACTTCAAAAGATTTAAGCACGGATGGAGGAGAGGGGAGAGGGGCAAAGGGCTGGGGATGCAGGGGGAGATGGACCGGAGAGGAGAGGAGGCACGGAAGAGATGGGGAGGCATAGGGCAGTCAGTATGGCAGCACAGCATGATTCATGCGCCTGAAACGAGACAAAAACACTCCGATGTTACTACGGTTTAGTCTCTGGTCTCATAGCAAAACAGTGATTTCAGCTATATTGTAAGTCCAGTTGATGAAAACTTTGGCCTTTTCCTGTAAACATCAGTGACATGTAGATCCTGGAGAAATGTGTTTCCTTTTTCTTTTTTTTCATTTCGCAAAAATCCTCTTTCATTTAAATCCCTCCATGTTCATCTTCCATCCCGTAGACAGATGGAGAGATGGATGAATCCCTTAACAGATTTAAGGATGGATGTGTGGATCCTGACAATCCTGTTAGATGGATAGATGGATGGATGAATGAAAGCTGGATGGATGGTTAGATGATAGACGACGGGTGAGAAGACGGATTCGCATGTTTATATGGATGGTTGGATTTGTTAGCTTTATAAAGGGGTGGATGTTGTTAGGTAGTTTTATTCATTTAGACGAATAAAAAGTTGAATCTAACATCGCCCTTTCCACTCTTACTTCCCAGGAGAACCGACTCCGTGCACACTCACTGTGGCTGAACAGACAAAGACACAAGTGACAACTCCAAAAAAATTACAGACAATTAGCTTTAACATCAAGTAAACACGCTGTCGACAAGCACGCGTTGACAGGTAATCTATTGGGAGAGGCAGTCCGGCGCCACGGCAACAATGACTGCTCTGCTCCAGAGATGTGAATCATGAATCATGAATTCTGTTAAATAATTCAAAAGCAGTAAATTGTGATCAAATCAGAGCCACTTCCTTGTTTCCTGTGCAGCTGTTAAACAACCACTTTGCCATAGGTTGTGCAACTAATTTAACACAGAGTTAAACACGAGTAAACAACCTTTGATGTCTTTTTTTTTTTTTTTTTCCTTTTGCTGTGATGTTTTCAGGCCCGGTGGACTTAATGTGATTTTGAATGATGAGCCGCACTCAGTGTGTCTTCTAACTCACAGAGGGGTTCCAGGTAGAACTACCTGTTAACCGACGGTTAGCCTAAGTGCCTGAGCGGGCTTCCCTGCGGCAAGGCAAGAACTCCAGCTCGGCGGGGGGGTGGGGGGTGGGGGGGGCTGGAGAGATGGAGGGAAGCGGAGGCGATCAGAATCGTGTGCCGCTTCCCAATCATGTCATCAGTCTTTCTGAGATGAGGGAAGTTTGTTAGTGCGTGACTCCGCACAGCTCAGAACAACTACAGTATCTGCTCGTCTGAAAATGTGCATGCGATTCCAGGTGAAAGAGTTGATGCTGATGGGTATGGCTTGACTGCCAGTGGCTGATGCTGTTGCCAAGATATTTTTTGGTTTTGTTTGGTTCATTCAATAGAAAAATATCCGAATTAGAGTTTAGACCGTCCTTGAAGAACCTGAAAATGCACTTTCTCAGTCAGCTTCTTACTATAAAAAACAGTCTTACAAAATCACACAAAGTTGGAACAGTTTCTCTCCCTCTCTCTCTCTCTCTCTCTCTCTTTGCTCTTCTTCCCATGTTTGAAGTGGGTGGGGCTTTTTCTGTGTGCCAATCAGGATCTGGCAATATTTGAGTCTGTGGGTTGCTTGGTTGATGGCGATCAAATATGATCAAACCACACTCTGAAGCCACGAAGCAGGTTAACTCTAGGTTACTCCTGTAACCCTGGTTCTCTGAGTAGCACGCGTGAGACGTTGCTTATGAGTATTTAATGTTTTAGAAGAGTATTTAAGATTTGAGGGGAAGCTGCAGGCGCTTTCAGTTAATATTGTTTATGTCTTTCATAACACAATCATCCTTACTCACCTATACACGTATACCTGCATATAAAATTCCTCTAACTCATGCATTGTCTGTCTGATTGTCTGCGCCTGCCTGTTTGTAATCTCCCTCCTTTCTCACCTCCAGTAGGTTTATGAACTGGCTTGGGTACGTTTATGCTTCTGTTTATGTTTCTGTATTTGGTTGTTGTTCAGAGCAGCAGGAGATCTCTGGACAGAACTGAATCTTAATTTTGACTTATCCCTGTGCTTTTTTTTTTTTTTTTCAAAGAGCCAGTCCGTGCCTCCCTCCACATCGGAGACCTTCTTGGGGTGCTGAGTGAGCGAGGAAAAGGATGAAGGTCGGGTGGCATGATGGTGGTGCAGGTAGGATGGTGAGGAGGTGGGTGGGGGGGGGGTTCGGCGGTCTCATGGCTCTCCACAATCAGAGTGGTGCCTGGTTTTAATGAGGAGACTGTTTATTAAGTCCACTCAGGGAGGCTGTGCAAGTGCTTAGCATTTGCTCTCTAATTAGGAAAGCTAAACAGTCCCTATTGCTGAGGATCAACCATTAGGGGGGGAGAGGAGGCACTCAGCATTACTGTGCATGGGGTGCAGATTGCTGGGCCAAATACTGGGGGAAGGAGAAGGAAGGAAGGAGGGTGGTGGGGGGGGTGTAAACAATAGGCTCATATTTTTGGAAGAAAAGTCATAGCAATGATAAAGAAAGCAATCACATACAGAGCGCCAGCAGGTACTACAGTATGTGAGGGTGAATTCATCAAGCAAGGCCAAGTTGTTACAAGGAGTCCACCTAGTGTTCTGGAACAGAACTGCAGCGAAGCATCATTTTATCCGTCTGCTTTATTTGCTGTGGAAACTGCAACAGCCATTTAATCGTCCTCATCACACGCAGTTTTCAAAGCCGCGCGGCCACAACCGTCCACAATCTATCAAGACTAGACTCTCCACCTTTCCTGAGTGCGCGTGGGCTGAGGACATATCTCCCATGCGCCACACGGAGAGCCATGATGTGGATGTTGACAGGGAAAACAACACCATTCTGCCACAGCTCCTTTTATCCACAGAATAAATGCCTCCCTGATTACCCTGTTCCCCGTCACGCAGATTGCTGTTAAAGTGCAAGATGAGACGAGCGCTTTTCAGATTAAGACCCTGATCAAATTTTCATAACTCAATTTCAGGCAGAGAGGGGTTAGCTGTGGGAGGAGCGGGCAGGGTGGGGGTGGGAGTGGGGAGGTGTTGGGGCGGTGGAGAAAGACATGTAAAAGTGTATGTGTTGACTGTAATCAGTTTTCTTTGTCTGCCATCCATTTCACTTAGAGCAAGAGCGTGTTGTTGAAGATAGTGTTCGTCTCGGCTGTGGCTTTCAAATAGTCGTGCCAGTTTATCAAAGCTGATAATGTTGTATAGTTGTGGTATTAAAGTTGCTAACAAGTGCTGCTTTTGTGATCATTTATTCATTGATTTATTTATTCACAAACCTGGCCTGACTTCAATAGCAAAAAAAAATGATTAGCACACGGCCTACTCACTGGAAAAGTTTCTTACGTGACCTACGCAACCACTCAAATGAGAAACTCTGGCATTAAATAAATAACTTTATTGATTATTGAATAAATGAAGGAAAATTCTGTTTCACTGCAGATTTTATGGTTGTGTTTTTTGGGGTTTTTTTGGCTTTGTTTTGAAATGCTCACAAACTTTTTTGACAGGTAGTTGAAGAGAGAGTCTACAATATTTAGATGTTACAAAAAGCTCAAGACGTCCGTGCCACATTGTCTATTTCTAACGGGGACATACCATAATGAGCCACAAGCGGTTTCAACCTGACATACTATATACCTACTATACGGTCACACCATATTGATTGATTCACTGTATAAAACCTCTTAACATGCTTTTGTGTTTTATGTGTGTTCTAATGTGCATTTACAGACAAATCCAAAGAGATTTATAGGTGTATTTGTCACTGCTTGCTTGTCATGTACTGTAACTCATGTACACTGCCTCTTTCCTGCTGTAGCGATATTACAGTGAGCCCAGTATCACCCTCCCTCCCCCACCCTCCCCTCTCTGTTATGTCCCTCCCTTATCTGTCTCTTCTCTATTCCTTTCGCTCATCCTCTCTATCTGTCTCTCCCTTGTTTCAATCTTTTCCCCTCTCTTTCTGCTCCGTCTCAAATGCTTCACGTTGTATCTGTCTTTGTATCTGTCACCTCTCTTTCTCTCTCTTTCTTCCCTCGCCCCCCCCACCCCCCCGTGTCCCTCCCCTCTCCCAGACAGTTGACTGGTATGGCGACACCAGACTGCGTGTATTTTTAGCGCTACCACAGATGGGGCCATGGCAGCATGTCAGAGACCAGAATGTTCTTTATCTCAGCTGTCAGGCCGTTCCCCGGGACCAAAATGGATGCCGTCCACTCGGGGGAGGGAGGTGAGGGGGTGGAGGGGGTGGGGGGGTGGTGCTTTTTCTCCCACTCTTCAAATAAAGGTTTTTAATTGTGTCATTTGGCGCTGCTAAATAACTGTTGCAAGGTGCAAATTGATGGTGGCGAAAAGTAAATGCTCCCTCTTGCTGCGTCAGCTGCTCTGTGGCAGCTGTATCCAAACCTGTGATCAAGTGGAGGTGAAATTGCAGGCCACGCTTCTGCAGACAAAAAAGGATATATCACGAAAGCAAGCTCAGATATTGTTATATATCAGCAGCTTACGTACATTTTTCTAGCATTCCACATTTTGTTGCGACTGTATGTGGTGAAATAACACATTTGTCCAACGCTGCGAGCAGGACACCAGTGAATTTCAGCGAGGGCCAGAAAGCAGGTCTGTGCATCTCTACATTCAAGATACCCCTTAGTAAAACACCGAGTGTATACAGCTGGGGAGTAAGCATTTCACTCACAACCTCCAAACACAATGCTGGGACAGCAGAGACCAGAAAGCAGGCCTTTTCTGACTCCGAAGAGTTTTTCTCCTTTCTTTTTTTTTGCAGATGGAGAAGGAGAATGTGCTGCAGGCTATGACTGGGGGTCAAGTGGTCGGCTTTGTGCATCACAGTTTGGAGTCTGCTGAGACTCTCCTCTGGCAGCGTTCACACACTCTAACAGCAGGCTGCTTGTCCATGTGAATATCAAGGAGGGGTGGGAGACAGAGAGAGGAGGCACGCTGACAGAGGAGGGAGAGGGAGCGAGAGGGAGAGGTGTGGTTCGGTTTGTCAGGCTGTCGGATTGTGTTCAGGTGAGCTGGATCTATTTGGCGGGGTCCCTGCTTTCTCTGTATCTCATTAATAAACAAATGGCATGTACTCCTTGGCACTAACCCCAAGCCTATTGGTTAATAAGTCTTAAATATTTAAAAAGGGCTCACAAATATATATATTTTTTAAGACTTTAAGAAAACACATGGGCACTCTAGTTTTTAGCAATTGTTACTTAAGCAGGAGTAAATGGTGCATTTGTTGGGTACTACTGTATTTTCAGTCGTGGATCGATACACATTTGCTGCACTAGTGACTATAGTGACTATTTACAGCAGCAGGACAATTACATGTCCCCTTCACTACGCTAAGATATTGAAGCATGGTAAGAAAGCATTGTTATTGTCCCACTATGTTAGTATTTAGCTGAAAGCATCACTGTGCCTGAATATAGCCTCAAAGAGCTGCGAGCATGGCTGTACATCAGTTTTTAAGAGCACTTGGACAACATAGAAATAAGATATATCCGGCTTTGGTAATATAGAAGCAATTTGTGGTTGAGTTTGGTCTTTTCATGCATTTCAAAAAACAGAACAGAATATCAGCAGCCTTGTCTTTTTAAGTCACATTCACAACAAGCTTGTAAGAATTCTAATAAAGAAAAAAACAAAACAAAGTGAAAATGCATAATTTCACCACAGGGATCGGTGAGATGTGGCCTCAGCTTGGTTGTTGTCCTGTGCTAGAAACAAATGATGATCAATATCACTCCTAATTAATATTTTTTCTCCACAAAGCTGGTTTTCCCACAGGCGCAGCGGGAGGGAGACTCGGCTCGATAATGTGTCGTTCAACGAGGGCCTCTAATCAAGCCCGAAGGTCTCCTTCTGAATTTTGTCACATTCTGAGCTTCATTTCCATTCCCCGTCCCTCAAGGCAAGGTAAAACAGTCCCGAGGTATATGAAAAGGCTCCATACTTTGAACTGCATGAGTAGCCTTCACCTGCAGTCTGGTCAATTGAAATGGAAATTACGGGCAGTCATGTTCTTCTCACTGAAGGGGAAATTATGGGACACACACACACACGCACACACACGACAAAAAGCAGCGAGGTAAACAAAAACAAAGGAGTGACAGTGATGATTGTAGCAAACCTGGTGCCTTGACCAGTGTAACTGTCAGCTTCATTTGCAGTTTGCAAGACAAGGTTAGACAAGTCATCAAAATGGGAGCCATAAAAATGCTACTCATAAGCATCTCAAAAGTTTGTTGCAGAAAAGTCAAGAAAAAGAAGTCCACAGTTCAAGGCTTGGCAAACTTGGATTTAATCTTTAAGGCATCAGCAGTAAGCAAAAGCAGTACTATGAAAAAACATTTAGATCG
The DNA here is from genome assembly GCF_002260705.1 of Seriola dumerili. Lineage (NCBI taxonomy): Eukaryota > Metazoa > Chordata > Actinopteri > Carangiformes > Carangidae > Seriola > Seriola dumerili. Next base: position 122,106 of record NW_019174274.1, on the reverse strand, counting down.
ACCGGAAAATGTGTAGAGATTTAGATGATTAATGTTGCCTCTCAAGATTTCATCTTTTGACTCACAAAGGATCGTCTGTGTAAAAACATGCCTGTGGGAATGAATTGAAGTGAGAGTAACATATCTGGTCCATATTGTAGATTAATTAGGACTCAGTTTTGATGATTTATAGTAAGTCTGGAGAAGAAAGTCATCTAAAGCCACAGAGAACCAGGATGAAACATGGGAACAAGGCGAAGGGGAAGCGATTGAGGCGTATTAACAAAGAGAGAGCGGTAATTAAAGCCCTTCAGAGGACATATTCAATTGCACGCTTTTTGAATGTGCAATGTCTTCTTGCCACAACAATGTACTCTTTCTCTCAACTGTGCCGCGCATAGGGCACAACATTCAAAGGGGAGATTACAGGCCTGGTGCAGCTTCTGTCTTTGCAATAAGTGAGAATGTGGAACACCAGCAGTGAGACTAAGCAGAGTGCCAATCAATACCAGCCCCGTGTTCTCTGTGACTACAGTAATTATCATCACCATGCACGGGAATGGCGTGTTGTTTGGGCGTTGCAGAAGGTCGGGAGCAGATTGGCGACACATGACGTTTCCATGGCAGCCGTGCGAGTAAACTGTGCTCCACCCAGTGATCATGAATTTAGGCTCGTCTGACTGTTTTGGAAGTCAATAGCATCATCAGTATGGAGTCGTCATCGGAGAATTGCTGGAAATGTCAAAGATTAGCACTGGTGCGTTCACTGATGGTGGTGACTAAGACTGTGCAATTACCTGAAAGTGCTGGAAACATTCGTGTTGATGGAGTAATGTCTGAGATTAGACACCTGTGGGACAAAATCATTCAGGGCCTTGAGGGGGAACGTTATGCACTGAAGCGAGTTATTGCTACAAATCTGTGTGTATACAAAACCTCCACATCAAGCAGTCCTTCACGAGAGCCAGTATACTTACGGGAAGAAATCAACACTTGACTTCTTTTACAGTCAGAAGCCCAGTGATTTCATCTTTGATTTGGTGAATACAGTCACAACCTTTGATCAAAGCAATCTTTTTTCAAATCTTTCTATGACTGTAATCATTTCACTTGTCTATAAGGAACAAGGACTGTAGGTAGGCCTGTTTATGCTTTTCCTCCATGGCTTTCCACAAAGTAAATATAGTTTAGGCTATATTTATAGGCTCTGGCATGTAAGTTACTTTGCATAATAAAGATTTACATTCAAAATATACAATAACCTGATGAAATACGATGTATTATGAGAGTTATCAGACCATTTCAATTTATCAGTGTTAAGCTCTGATAGATAGATTAAAATATATATATAATGTACACACTCTCTAATTATTAGTATATTAATATGAATTATTACTATTATTGTTATTGAAATTGTTTGCTTTATTCATTTATTTTATCTAAAATAAATTAAATTAAATTAAATACAGTATATGTTTTGCCCTCGTTTAAAATAAATTGTTTTTTGTGACTTGTAGTAATCCTTCCGCCGCAGCAGGTGGCAGTATAGTGCCAACTAATGCTAAAATCTCGTTAGGATAATGTAAAGACGAAGAAGATTAAACAACAACCGTGCATCACTTGCGGAGGTACCTGTACATGTTTGAATTGTGAATTTAACCCAATTATTGCCTGTGCATCAATGTGACATATTTCGAGGTTTCAGCGTATTATATTACACCTTTAAGACACAATTTACACGCCAGAGCGTTAGCCGTTAGCTTTAGCGGAGTAGCTAAGCTAAGTAGAAGCTGCAGTTAGCTAAGCTGGGACTGGTTTGTGTGGGTGTGTAGCCCTGCTAGCTGCGTCATTTGGCTGTATATTCAGTGTTATTAGATCCATAGCTCATTAGTTTTAGCCTGACTTCTATTCCACTCGCCTCCTCTGTCTCCTGCGCCTCATATTGACTCATCTCTCTCCTGATCCGTTTTTGTTTTATCTGAGACAGATATAAAGCAGAGCAGCATTAACAAGGCTGCGGAAATGGACACAAGAGCCTTGAAGAACCCATACCCCGACTATGATGGGAGCCCTGCGTCCACACAGGCGTTTTTTGACTACCAGGGACAGGTAACACATGAGGAACTGCGTAGACAAGTGAAGTGTGTGTGTGTATGTGTGTGTGTGTGTGTGTGTATATATATATATATATATATATTTCATGCCATCCTCATTATTTTAATTTTTCTTTACCTTCAGCTCACATCAGAGTTTGCCCAGAGGCTGAGCAGCAAGGTCAGTGAGCTTTTAGCTGTCATGGAAAATGGGCTGAAGTCTGCAGATCCAAGAGATTGCACTAGTTACACTGGCTGGGCAGGTGATGACACCATTACACATCTGTTTTTCATAAATGACATCATTTGGTCTGTTAGCAAGGAATTGCATTAATGTGACTATATGAAAACATAATGTCAAGAATTAAGGCTGCACATGTGATTGTTATGCTCAATGCAGCCGGTGTTTTTCTGTATGTGTGAAAACATAATTCAGCAAGGCATCTGCAGTATATGAGAATTGTATATGAGATATTTGATTTAGGGATGCAACTTATGATAATTGCCATTGTTGATTAATCCCCATTACATTTTCCTAGACCCAAAATAAACGTACTCACATTTCGTGTTTTGAGCAATCAATTGTCCAAAACTCGAATATCCAGTCATTTTTTGTTCACATATTTAGTTTACCAACACAGAAGATGAATAAATATGAATAAAATATTCACATTTTGACCGTGTTTCAGTGTTGTTTTGTAGATTACCAAATGTGCAGCTTTACTTCAGTTATGATGTAACATAAGAAACATTTCTGATTTAGCTTCCAAAGTTTACATCATTAACAAGTGCCTGTCTGTTTTTTTCTGCAGGCATTGCTCTGCTCTACCTGCACCTCTACAATGTGTTCAAGGAGGGCTGCTTCCTTCAGAGAGCACTGGAGTATGTCAGCCGCAGCCTCAAGTGTCTGACCCGACGCCATGACGTCACCTTCCTATGCGGGGATGCAGGGCCGCTGGCTGTGGCTGCTGTGGTCTACCATCGCCTGCAGATTGGCCAAGAGGCCGATGAGTGCATCAACAGGTCATTTTAGAATAAGTGCAGTAGTTAAGGCCAATGTATGTATTTGCTAGGGTAAGATAAGATATCTTCTGATTCTTTATTTTAAATTAAAGTGGACTGGAGACTCCAAATAGAGCTTTCTGACAAGAAATATAAGATCTTAGAGGTCGTGCTGCAATTATGCAAATTATGTATTGGTGATGTGTAATCATGTTGCAAAGGCATTCATTCCCAGTGTTTTTTTTACTGTTGCAGTTGACACAACCAACTGATTCAGTTTATTTAACTGATCACATTTATTATACGGTTAATTGTACACGGATGTTCTGTAGGTCATCTCGAATAGAACGTTTATTTTAAGATTTGGTTCATTAGTGCAACAGTCGATCACGACAAAAAGCTCATTCTGACTCATGATTTTTGCGTTTGCTGCTCTTCCTTCCCAGACTGCTGCAGTATCATGAGAACGTGGTGAAGGGAGCGGGCGGGCTGCCAGATGAGCTGCTGTACGGGCGAATGGGCTACCTCTACTCCCTCGTCTTTATCAACCAGCAGCTTGGGCACGACAGAATCCCACTGCAGTACATCCAGCAGGTGGGACGACAGTCTGAGACGAATGTTTGTGTCCTCCTAATGGTCTGGATTTTTATTACAGAAGGAGTTTTGCTCAGCCCGTACTCTCTTTTGCACTACATATAACTACAGTGCCCATAGAGTCATTTGTGACCATAGAAAAAGTGGAAAGTGTATTGACTGAATAAGAAAAAAATAGAGGAAATAATGTGGAGTAAACATAAAAAATATTAGGTTGAGACCCTCTGGTTATAAGCCCCTGGTTTTCCCTTTGGCCCTAATTTGCACGGCCTTACACATATTGATGTCCAATTGCTCTAATTTTCCCTCCATTGATTCCTTTCAATTGGACAGATTAGGCGTGTCTCTGAGCTGGGATGTGCTGTTTCCTTCCTCAGGTCAGCGAGGCCGTGTTGGTGTCAGGCGAGCACCTCAGCAGGAAGTTCAGGGTCCAGAACCAGAGCCCTCTGATGTACGAATGGTACCAGGAGCAGTACGTTGGCGCCGCCCACGGACTGGCAGGCATCTACTACTATCTCATGCAGGTAAAACAGATCAGTCTCTGATCAGTCTTGCTCTTTCAGCGCACCATATTAGAAAGCTTCGGGAGCTATTTCATACAACAACATTGCTTGTAAGGAGCTTAATTTTGCCTTTGCTAATCTAGCAATTATTTTTCAAATGAATTGATTAATTATTGACAAGTAACATCAGGAAATACTCAAAAAAAATAGTCCAAAACAAGTTCCAAGAACCCAAGACGACATTTTAAAATAGTTTATTTATATCTTTGATAAAGCACTTAAACAATTCATTGATTACTAAAATCATTATTGGTAAACAACTAATTGACTAAAGAACTAATTGTCTGAGCAATAAAGTCAGCCTAGTGTGATAAAAGCCACCTGTTACTTCCACCTGTTTCGTCCACATGCTCTGTTAAACACAGTCTGATCTCTCCCTCACAGCCAGGCTTCGTTGCTGTCGAGGAGTATGTGCACAGGCTGGTGAAGCCCAGCGTCGACTATGTCTGCCGGCTCAAGTTCCCCTCAGGAAACTACCCTCCCTGCATCGGGGATGACCGGGACCTGCTGGTGCACTGGTGCCACGGATCGCCGGGGGTGATCTACATGCTCCTGCAGGCATACAAGGTGAATACTTAGTTAATGCTGCAGTTGTTTTTCACAGAGTAACAGCTAACAAAATAGGATTCATGGATATTTCCAGTGTTACAGGGAATGCAAAGTGTTAACTGACAGAGTCATAGTGCCATCTTGTGGTGAACTTCAGTAAATATCTGTTTTAATCCCAGCTGAACTAGTGGAAAACATTGTCTCATCCAAACAGTATATTGTCCGATGTGTCCCAGCTTATCTTGTTTTGCCAGTGTTACCATCAGGATGTACAAAAACATCAATCCCTACATTTTAATTTCACTTCTTCTCATCTACTTCATCTCTTGTTCCAGGCCTTTGGTGTTGCTGAGTACCTGGGCTACGCCTTGCAGTGTGGAGAGGTGGTGTGGCGGTGGGGTTTGCTGAAGAAGGGCTATGGGCTGTGTCACGGCGCAGCAGGTAACGCCTATGCCTTCCTGGCTCTCTACCGCCTAACGCAGGACCCCAAGCACCTCTACAGAGCCTGCATGGTGAGAGCACATGAAAGAGACTTTATAATAGAATCTATATACAACGTTCACACAGTGCAGTAGCTGTTTGAGTGATCAAACGATTGCAGATTTTAATTGTGGCGCTCCAGCAGTGCATCCATCTTAATTAGAGCCCAAATACTTGATCCATGACAACAAGTCAAACTGAAGTTGATGGAGAGGCAGAAATGAATACCTTTGTTTAGGCTTTATTTATCTGTGGAAGTCCAGCGAGCATCTGTATGCACAATACGGAAGGTATGTCTTTGTATGCACGTCTGGTATTAGTACTCAGCCAGGAAATAACAGCATTTAATCCCAAACAAAAACATTTTAGGAGGAAGGATTTAAAAGCAGATAAACAAAGTAAAGCCTCTTAATGAAAACCTTATATAAGAAAATCAATGAAAAAATAGAAATGTGTTATAAAAGTTCATGTATTTCACATTGACCTTCAAAATTCCTCTACTGGCCGAGGGATGTAACTGCTTCTTTACGCTTTAAGCGAAAAATTTAAAAGTTAATATGCACAGTTCTAACACACTGTGTTTCTATAAGTTTATAAGTGTATAATGCAACCATAACAAACAGAAGAGGTCAATTTATTTGTCTTTAAATATATGCTTTATATTGTGTTCGTCCTTGCCTTTAAGACGTGAAAGTCGTCTTAAAGTTTGTTCAAAGCACAACCGGTTAAAGCACAGCTTTGGCAGCCGGCCAGCCTTAAAATCGAAAATTATTCCAGAAACGCCAGGCATGAGAGAAGCGGGGCCTTTTATGTTTATTGACAATGGGTCGGTAGCTGTCGGTGCCAGTCGGCGTCAAAGCGGGGCCTAGGCGAGACGGCACCGGGCTCTCTTTGGATGCGCTCCAGGTGGCACGGGTCCCACGTGTACTTTCATTAATATGAATCTATTCATAGAGGATGGAAATAGACTCTTCAGATGTCTCGCCTCGGCTCTGCTACATGCTCCCGATGCAGCAGAGTGACATAGTGGTCATAATCTGATACCGCGACAGACGCTCGGATTTCACTGAGAGGAGCACAATTTCTAGCGGTTGTTGACATTGCTGGCTATTCTCCTGAGATGGTTCAGCTACAGTGCTCTGTTGTGACACAATAGGAATGTTATTATGACACTGACTCTCTCTCTCTCTCTCTCTCCAGTTTGCAGACTGGTGTATGAACTACGGCAAACATAGATGCCGAACACCAGACACTCCCTTCTCACTTTTTGAAGGTAATATGTGATGATGTGTCCTACTTGCCAAAAATAACTTATTATCATATTGCTTGGCTCGTTACAAGAGAAATGATCACAGAATAGAGCCGACTGGCTATAATTGTTCATCAAGTTATGTGTTCCCACTCAGTGTGACTGTCAGTGTTAGGGAGGGTGCACTCGTGGCCGCTGTTTCTTTTGCCAGTGCAGTTTGCGTTTGTGTGTTGGCACACTGTATGTTGTCATTACTAGGGGGTTGGTTCCAGTATCCCATTTCATTTTGGAATTCATTAAGCTCCAACACCAACAATGCTCTTATGAAAGCATTTATCTCTCCTTACTCTTCTTTCCATAATCATAGAGCAAAGGAAAACTCCAGCCAACTGTGATATTTGAGACTTTAATCATTGCCAAATGCAGTTTGTGTTACTGCATCAGCACACACTTAGATATGGCAGGTAGAATGGTGAGTTTGTTATAGGGGGATCTGCTAGGGAAAACAGATTATATGAAACGCTGTAGCCCTACAAGAATGGTGCAATAGTTGTGCATTGGAATTTAATAAAGGCAAAACCTAACCTAACTAGAAATTGGTAATTATCAGCAATTTCAAACACCAATGATCACATATGTATTAATAGATTTTTCAACCTGTTGAAGTTGATAATGTTGAATATTTAAGTTCATATTGAGAAAGTAAAATTATCACATTTTTTTTTAAAATGTAAATGTAAAATATGTGTAAATAATATGTACGTTTACCCAGGTGGAACCAGTACTTGAGACAGTTTTCAGTAGGCCATCTTTACTGTTCTTGTGTCCACCACTGCAGCTGTCAACTCACTGTGTCACTTCCTATTCGCAGGCATGGCGGGCACCATCTATTTCCTGGCCGACCTTCTGCAGCCGATGAAAGCGCGGTTCCCAGCGTTTGAGGTGTAGACAAGTTTCTCCACAGGTAGCCCCCCCACCCGCACCCACCCACCACCCCACCCCCCCCAGCCACACCACAAAAAAAACATGTTAAAAAGAAGATCCACACTTAACACTCCTGCATGGAAACACTGCAATTATCTCGATAAGTAATATTCCGAGACTTGACAGGTTATACAGAAACTTGGTGGCTGGCTTTGACCCCTGCTTTAGACATTGTGCCATGTTTTTTCCCGCTCTTCTCAACGGCGCGCCTGATAACAGGATATATCCTGAACTCATGATTTCCTCAAAGATATGTGAAAGCCGAGAGCCTCTCTCGCTGTTTTTGGTTTCTGTATGTGTATAAATCAAACTCCTGTTTTATGATATCTAGCTGTTACTCATATTGCGACGTTGTTTAGGTTTTCAGCAAAAAAGGAAAGAAGCTAATTTTCAATTTCGATTTAAATTGTGAGCTAATAAGTGAATGATGTTTTGTTAACACTTAAAAACTCTGTATGTTTATGATAAAAAAGGAAATGTATTCTTTAGCTTGATATTCTGTTTTCTTTTTCTGAGAAACACACAGCACAGCTACAGTAGTTACAATGCACTAAATATAATACAGCTGTGTCATGTGTTTAGGGCTTAACCCCTCAACACTGAGTGTAAGCTGTTGCCTGTCCTTTGCACTGTCTGGGCAATAAACCATGTATCTTTTTACAGCTGTTGCCCTGTGGTGAATTTCAGTACCTTGGCGTCGTTACGCAGCGGCAAAGAAAAGCCACAAAGGGGCAGCAGAGAGCCGACGACTCGTAAATAAATATCCGACACCCGACCGTCACCTGGCAAATGAAGTACATTCATAGGCAGTGAATGACACTCCCTTGTGAGATATTGTCCTTGAAAAAGTCTCTTTGACGTCTCTCTCATTGTTACACTTAGTTTTAAGGCCTTTATCTGGCAAAGGAAGCCGCATGTGGCAGCGATAGATGTCTAAAATGTTCTGTCCCTTCCTCCTTGAGACACTTGGCTCAACTCGCCCGGTGTCTATTCCAAATAAGGCTCATGTAACACTCTGAAAACCAAGCAGCGACACAATGCCACCGCTCTTTTTTTAAGCCCCCCCTGCCCATGCTTCTTTATGACCTGAGGCCAGCTGGGGTCTTGAGAGGGTCGGGAGGTGGTTTCTGTACCAGAATGTCTTGAAGAGCGAGAGCGTACATTTTCTCCACCCCCTTCCAACCCCCCCCTAGCTCTGCAGAGCCAGCCTCAGCGTAGGAGAAACCAAACACCTTCAGCAGAAATGGGAGTAAAAATAGTGCTCATCTGTGCAGGGGTGTGGTCTCCCAGACATGTCTCTCACTCCGATTCACTTACTCCTACAAATGTCCCCCAACTCTTTCTTCTGACGTTCAGCAGTAGAACATTATATATTACAAGGCTGATGATAAGTTAGACATACTGCAGTCTGGCAGCATGAACACACCAGCTACCCACACTGTTAGTGAACTATCTAATCCTGTACACGTTGTGTGTGTGTGTGTGTGTGCGTGTGTGCGTGTCTATGTGGACTTGCCCTTCCTCTAAGACATGTCTTTCTGTCTTTTTATGACAAACTTTGAAAGAGAAAAAGTATTTAGTTCCAAAACTGTGTGCTCACAATTTGACACATTAGAGTTAAGAGTATTTATAAAGCCACAAAAAGATGTTCTAGGAAAATAAACACTTGCATTTCTGACATAGTGACTGATGATCTTCGGGCAGCCAAAAGGTGTTTGGTTCATCAAAGCCCTTGGGCATTGACTGTACAGTGAGCAGATTACACGAGTAAAACAATACACAGAGTCAACGCTGAAGTTCAACTACTCAGATTCCCTGTGGTCACGGAAATCCTGAAGCAATTATAGAATCACATAAGTGTTTCCCACCTCCGGATATCAAAGAGTCCTGCTCACTGAATATTTCAGAAGTGCCAAGTGTTTTGTCAGTGTTCATGACCTTAGAACCACCTCATATTCATATGAAGACGCATTTATCTGATATTAATCCCAGCTGATAGGTAAATCCACTTCACCTGGGTCAAAGACAAAACTATTATTAATAGACTGTGATTGAAAATGCATGAACGTCCTTGAGTAAAAATATGCAGCAATTTTCCAAGTCAGTAATTATTGCTCTTTGTCTATGTGAGAATAATAGTAATGGTCTGATATTGTTATTCTATTAATTCAGTCAGTCAGTGTCCATATTTTAATGAGCTTATTAATAAAAGATGTGTGTGTGGGACCTGCAGAGCGAGATATTCGGGATGCAGACTGCATCTCACACATAGTGCAGTAGAAATGCATGGCAGTCTATGCACAAGATTAAAAGATATGCAGTGTTAACACTGTAAAGTACGACAAGAAAAAAACGGATACTTGCGTTCGGAAAAGAAAGTCGAGCATGAATTTAACCTAATTCAGATGGAAAATACAATATAATATTTCCCGTCATAACAAATATTTCAAAACAACAAAGTAGTTTTCCTTAAAGAAGATAGATGGAACCCAGTCATTCAAGTGTTTAATACCAATAATCACAGTTCAGTTTTAATAATTTAATCCACTCTTCAATCGATACTATTGATTTGATGAAACAATGCCAACTCTCCACTTATAGTACTTGCTTTTTCTGGAGCTTGCAATAGAAAGCTCTAGAAAAGGGGCTCAGTGGAGCAGGATATATAAACACCATAAGTTCTACAGTACCTACAACAAAAAAATCATAAACTATAATGACTGAAAAAACTTTTTGAGGTCCCATTAAAGTAAATATGCTGTTCAATCAAAAACCCATTAACTTTTGCAAATGTCTTTATTCCTTAATGTATTTTAGATAATCTTGTGCATCTTCTCTGATTTCAAGTACATTGAAGTGTAATAATGCCCATAAACCTCACGCAGTAGTATTATGAAGCCGGAGTATGATAAAGTTCACTTCTGAAGCTAACTTTTTAAAAACCTGTCCGAATGAATGGTTTTCGCTCTGCTGCTATTTAACCATAAGAGGAGCAGTCTCACTGTTTAAAAATACCACCTTGTAAATGAGCTCTCTGGGCCTGGAGCCCCTCTGAAGTGGGACTCCAGGTAGAGGAGTTTTCTACATTTTCAACCAACACAGGTCGACTGTACATCCCCTTCTTAGAGAGAACTTTTTTAACGTCAAGTCAATGAAAACATTTTTTTCTTAATAGAAATGAATTTAGAAGAGTATAAAATCTTGAGACACGGGACACAGAGTCTTGACACAGTTCTCTGGCCTTCTAAAAATAGGCCTGTCCCCTTCTAAAGGCCTACTCCCACTGCTCTCCTTTCCGTTTGCCCTAAGAAAGTTAAAGATGTTCCAACGTGTCATCTGATCTACCTCATTAGCATACGTGACATCACATGCCTGGGATAAATAAGAGGGGGCTTTGACCATGGCTCAGGACCACTCTGTCTTGGGACTTCAGCTTCTCATCTCCTTTCCTTTCGCTCCTCCAGCTCCTTCTCTCCAAAATGGTGTGTACAAAATTCAGTTTCGGACCTTTTGGGTGGGGCATTACCGATGGAGTTACCTTTTTTCTTTCTTTTTTTTTTTTTTTACCAACCAGGGGCGATTCTTTGTGGCATGGGTTTGGATACTATCTTTCCAAAATAAGCCCAAAATTGGGACTTTATTGACATCACTGCTAGGGAGGAGAAATCGAGACTGGCATTTTTCTATACTGTCTTAATAAATTGTGAAAAAAGTTCACATCTCTGAAGATTTCAAGGCTGAGACTTATTTACTTTGGGCCCAGGACCACTGCCTTGAAATACATCCACATTTCTATCCTAAATGCCTGTGTAGACTTGTATAAAATGATTATAAATTTGCCATCCATCTCATGTATTTAAGTTTTCGTAGCAATAAGTTCTTAGATTGAGCGTTGTTAGGAAATCTTACATACATTGAATTTCTTCTATGTTTTTTCTGTACTCATAAATCATCTGTTTGTTTTTTTTCATTTGTTCATTTCTCTGTGTTCTGTGTGTTAATGTGTTCGTAAATGTACCGTTCTGTGTGTGTGTGTGTGTTTGTGTGTTCGTGTTTATGTGTGTGCGCGTGCGTTTTTTGTGTATTTCTGTGTCACAGACCGAGTTCACACCGGACCAGATTGAGGGTAAGTGAAGACACAGCCAGATTCATCTCCATCCTTTACAAAATAACTTGGCATGTGAAAAGCGGTTGTGAGAATCCTGCTCCCTTGTCATCGCGCAGAGTGACATTTACTCGCGACATTATCAGCAGCAGAGAGTATGTCCTCCAATTTTCCTCCACTGCTCAGTCTGTCAATTTCATAGTGAGGGGGGTTTTTTTTTCAGCAATTGTCACACTGAACAAACTGCCAGAGCAGCTGCAGGGTTGCAGAGTTGAACCTTTAGTCCAAATTACCTGCTAAAATGTGGACGTAGGGATGAAGAAAGTTCCATAGTGAAGACAACCTTAGGGCATGTCACTCCGGGGGACTTGTCCAGTTGTCGAGAAGGATCTGAGATATGTCTATTCTAAGCCGACCTAGCCTTGTCTTGCAAGCCGCGGTGGCCCTTACACAGCAGAGGTGTTAATCCCAAGGCCAAAGTTTAAGATGCAAGCCCCGACGGCATCCTCTTACACAGGGAATCCAAACTGTGACACCCCCCCCCCGACCCTTTTGTTCACTGCTGAAAGACATTTATAAAAATGCTCCATGTTTAGTGGAAGGAATTCGGTGTGGTTCCTGATATTGTCATGACATTTTTATTTCTATTTCGAATATTTTAGTTCCGTTTATCCCCCATTTCAATAGGTCAAAGTAATATTTTTTGTATAGATATTTTTGAATGTTCCTCTAAAAGTAATACAGTGTAAACATTTCTCAATTGCGCACCTTAGAGATTTCCCCAATCAAGTTCATTTGCTTAAACAGACTTTCCATTTGACAATTCTTTCCACCCAAAAAAAGAAAAAGTGATTATTCTGTACATTCTGGAACATTTATACTACATGTCTGGCATTAAGTTTCCAGGTCATGCATGACAAGGTGTTGATTACACCACAGTCAGCATTCTTATGCTTAACCCGAGCAGGGCCATGGGGGGCCATGCCTCTATATGGTCGGGGTTACTCTGTCGGGGTGTATCAGCTTGCTCCCGATGTCGCCTGAAATGCAAGTGGAGGCAGGAATGGAGAAGGGTTGGGGCGCGGGGGGTGGGTGGGTGGGTGGTGGGTGGTACAGCTGTTCCTGCTGCTGCTGTTCAGAAACCACATAAGAGCATTAATCTGTCAAAAAGGTCACTTTGAGTCGACTTCCTGGTAGGATTCATAGAAATAGATAACCTTTGTCCAGGCTCCAGTCGGTACCTTCCTCCTTTCTGCTTGGATACAGCTGTCGCTCCCAATTAGCTGAGAACAATGACGGAAGTATGTGGCTCCCACCGTCTTTGATCCTCCAGCACAGTGTGACACCAGGCAGCTGCCATAGCTGACTAAGTACCCTGTAATAGAAAGAATGGGCAACCCAAAGGGGATGGATCTAATGGACACCAAAAAGAGCATCGCTAGCCCTGATGTCGCACCAGACACATCACATATAATGTTTTTATTGAACAGAAAAGGGATTCTTTTTCATGTCCTACACCCATGACAAATTATTGAACCATTTGCCATCTGACCAAACCATCATCCAAAGTGCCTTATGTTACCATGAGCCCACAGATCTAAGTGTATATAGCACATTAGGCATTAGAAGCGCGATAACTGAGAAGACAGATTCAAAATCATGCTATTTTCTTTGTCTCTTTTTCACTGACTTGTGTTCATACTCAGTAACTCAAACTTCTCTCTTGCCCCTCCTCTCCTGGACAGACTTCAAGGAGGCTTTTGGTCTCTTTGACAGAGTTGGTGACAGCCAGGTGGCCTTCAACCAGGTGGCCGACATCATGCGCGCTCTGGGCCAGAACCCCACTAACAAGGACGTTACCAAGATTCTGGGCAACCCAACTGCCGACGGTAAGATGCAGATCTTTACTATAAAGAATGTGACATTTCTACTCTCAAAAGTTTGCTCCAAGATGAAAGTATGTGCGGTGTGTGATGCACTGTGTGATTTTTAACTCAAACAGACATGGCCAACAAGAGGCTCAACTTCGACGCTTTCCTGCCCATGCTGAAGGAGGTCGACGCCCTCCAGAAGGGTACCTACGACGACTACGTTGAGGGTCTGCGCGTCTTCGACAAGGAGGGCAACGGCACAGTCATGGGCGCTGAGCTGCGTATCGTGCTGTCCACCCTGGGTGAGTCTCAAGTCACATACCCCCCCCACCCCCCCAAATATAGACGCACACAAATATAGTTTGCTTAGCACGAACAGTATGTGAGCATGTGTGTGAAATGGAGAGTGTGGCCCCTGACACGCAACCTTGTGCAACTCCAGGAGAGAAGATGAGCGAGCCTGAGATTGATGCCCTCATGACCGGCCAGGAGGACGAGAACGGCAGTGTGCACTATGAGGGTAAGCTTCCATTTCCCAGCATGCCTTCTCTTTTTGTTTTTGACTTTTTATGAATATATATGATGCTAAAGATTTGGACATGTGGTTTTGTCTTCCTCCAGCTTTCGTCAAGCACATCATGTCTGTGTAAGAGGCTAGCAGTATGAGTGCTGAACAGCCCAGCAGTGTTCAGGACATCTACACTGTTTTAAAGACCAACCAAGGAAAGACAAGGACTATGTACAAGGGATGTTGAAGCAAACCCATCTTGTTGTTTATTTTGTTTTCCTTTACACTTCGTCTCAAACCCTCCTCTCTCGGGACATCACCGTCTCTCCGTTGTAGACCCCCATCACTTGGCCTCTACTCCCCCCCCGGGGCGCGTCTCCACTCTCCGCATGGGGTGAGGAACGGGGGAGAAGGGGTGACCGCTCATCAAGTGAGGGTAGATCCCTCCCTTCCCACCGCCACCTCATTCAGTCACGCCACCACTGGCCCAGCAATGCCAAAGGTGCTGGAGAATGGTCGTGGATTGACCGCCAAAAGTCTCCCGCTTCCCTGAAAAGTTTTATTTATTTTCACTCTGTTCATTTCAGAATAAACTTTTCCAACGTACATCCCACCTGGGTTGATTCTTGATCTTTCATTGACCACATATACTTGCAGATACGCTGGAGTGTACGGCAACAATATAAGATTGATTTTTAAAAGCATGCTCATGTAACTTTTGAAAGATGAAATAGCACATTCAGCCTCTTACAAATGAAAAGTTGAATTCATAAACACTAAATCCCATCAAATACAATCAGAGATTTTACTACCACAGCCTTACTTGGTCTAGTATGAACAGTAGCTTTTAGTGGCTAATGTTTGCTAATATATATATAAATTTTATATTTCTGCATTACAGACTCAAACCAACTGGTATTGTTACATTGCATTTAAGTATTTTTCATTTCATTATTCCATAATAGATAAATAGATAGATAGATAGATAGATAGATACTTTATTTATCCCCTAGGGGAAATTCATGAATAAATTATAATTGCAACTTGTAGCCAAGGTGTCTGCTCTTATGCAAACTTGCATAGGGTAGCTTTAAAGTACGAAACTGAAATATCCTGTTAAACATGGACATTATAAATCAACACAAAGAAAAATAAAAATAATGAAATGGTAACTCTTACTTTTGCGTTTAATGATTCCATTAGCACTAATTTAAATCTGATTTGCTATCTTTAAGGTTTGTTTTAAATCTGGATGTATATTTTTGCCTCTTATTCGACTGTGATATCACTTTAATTTACCAATGCTCTTGCAGAGTAAATCTAGCAGCCTACAGAGCCAAACACAAGACCTTGGGGCAGGCAGGGTCAGTGTTGGAGGTTGGAAGAGCCTGCCCCCTTGTGCTGTGCCGAGGGTAAAGTGCACACACTTTCATTATTCAGCACATTTAATAACAACAGCCAAGGTTTTGTGTTTAAATTATTTTTGGACACCACATCTATTGTGACATCAATACATATAAAAGGTACTGAAAGGTGAAACATTTTAAAATGATTTTTTTTTTCATTCCATTAAATTTAACATATTAGATCTGTGCATCTGCTAAAATAACAGGAAATGGGATGTAAACCTCAAGACCTCTTATTTAGCATCAATAAAACATTTATTAGTATTATTATTATCATTATTTCTGCACCAAATGTATTATTGTTTATTTTTATATGCCAATGTATTATGTCTAATGTGTCTTGTTAATAATTATTAGTAACTTGGAATAACAATTATGCAGCTGTGTACATGCTATCATGCTATAGCCTATAGCTTTTTCCATATATACGCCTATAGACATTTGTTTACAACTTTATTCCTGCCAATGAACGGCCGATTTGAACCAGAGTGCTCTGCAGAATTGAGTAGTAGAAGAAGAAATCCCTGAACGAGAGAACGATGAAGCAAGAGCTCTCACTCTGCTGCTTTTTTCATGGGCAAAACTTTCTCAACCCCAGAAAGCAAAAAGTCCTTTAAGTGCATGCGTATAACTTCCTTTAGAGTCACATTTTAACTAAATTGCACACAAACGAAGAACAGTGTTGACAAACAGAAGTGAAAACAACACGTATTCACTTTGCTACGCAGGGTTAAAGGGAGCAAACGATCCGCTACGAAGTGATGCGTCCTTGTCTTTAGACGATCTTTGTCCTGGTTGCTATAGCTGTTCGTCGTGTCAGTTTGTTGGGCTTTTGCGAAGATGTCAGTTACAACAATGATCAAAACTCGTCTTCTGGGGCTGAGAAATGTCTTCGGACGAGGACAGATGCTGTCTGCGGCTGCTGCGAGGTCAATGAAGCCTAAATTATTTTAATGTTTGACCTTTTGAAGTGTGTGTTCTTGTGAAATGGAAACATATCTGCCACCAACAGCTACGACAAATATCTGTATCGTTACGAATTGTTTGATTACTTTGGTTTTATTTTATGTGATAGTTGTAGTTGTATTTTTACAATGCACTTTGAAAGTACTGTCTGTTTTCGACTGTGTAAGTGTTAGTGGGTCGCAACCCGCAACGACCTTTGACACACTTTCTTTATTAAGATAAGTAACGTCAAAGATCCTCTGCTGTCTCTGGCAATTTAAGTAGCAATAATTCATATGCAATGTCAGTATAAACTAATTCATGTAAAGTTGAGAGGATCAGTCCAATGATCGATTTGTCAGTTGACAGGAGAATAATTGCAACTATTATTGATTTTGTCTTTATTGATAATAAACTGTATATCTTTGGTTTTGTAATATCTGATGGCATTACATTCTGGCCTCAAGAAATTATAATTATTTTAACATTTCATGGACTTAAGTATTAATCTTTTTTAGTAATTGTTTGTGTATCTCTGTAATTCCTCCCAGACTACAGCACAGCCAGGCCGGGGAGCTCGGGCAGTCTGTCCTGTCAAACCGTCCAGAGACCTCCAGCGCCAAGACCCTGATGGACATCGGGACTCGTCGGATCTTCAACGAGGACCATGATCTCTTCAGACAAAACGTCCGGCGCTTCTTCCAAGAGGAGGTGGTTCCACATCACAAGGAGTAGGTGTAAGCATGGATGGATTACCGAAGGGGCCAGAGCCTGTGTTTGAAATCACAATTGACATTGCTTGTTGCCAAGTCGATCAGACGGCTTCAAAGAGACACAAAAC
The DNA here is from genome assembly GCF_002260705.1 of Seriola dumerili. Classification (NCBI taxonomy): domain Eukaryota; kingdom Metazoa; phylum Chordata; class Actinopteri; order Carangiformes; family Carangidae; genus Seriola; species Seriola dumerili. The sequence continues at coordinate 104,937 of NW_019174274.1, read as the reverse complement.
CACTACAAAGAGACTCCAAACTACCACAGAGCGATGTTAAACAACCACCAATTGATGCAAAACAACTGTAAATAGATGTAAAATGGCCTCAGTGAGACTCAGTTGACAACAAAGATATTTAAACTAACTGCAATGAGATGTAAAATGACCACAAGTGGATGCAAAACATCCACAAATAGATGTAAAATAACAATGAAGAAAAAGATTCAAAATGAATTCACTTTCCCTGCCTCACGACAATCCCTTTTTCTTTTTTTCTTTTTTTTTTTTGTTCCAGGTGGGAGAAGGCAGGTCAGGTAAGCCGGGAGGTGTGGGAGAAGGCTGGTGAGCAAGGCCTGCTGGGAGTAATGATACCAGAGGAGCACGGTGGCATCGGAGGAGATCTGTGTTCTGCGGCTGTCACGTGGGAGGAGCAGTGAGTTGTCCTTAAAATCAGAAACGCAGTTAATCATATCGGAGATCAAACTCTGGCTAATTCTTTTCTGTCCCTGCAGAATGTACTCCAACTGCTCAGGTCCGGGTTTCGCCCTGCACTCCGACATTGTCATGCCCTACATCGTCAACTATGGTAGCAAAGGGCAGATTGAACACTTCATCCCCAACATGACTGCTGGGAAATGCATCGGTGCTATTGCTATGACCGAGCCAGGAGCAGGCAGGTCAGGGCTCAGGCGTCGATTTAACTTCGAAGAAATCAGCATTCATTTGCACTAATGTGGCACAGTGTCGATCATGCGTCCCCTTTATTTTTTCTCAGCGATCTTCAAGGTGTGAGGACGTACGCCAAGAGGGACGGCAGCGACTGGATCCTCAACGGCAACAAGGTACTGAATCCGAACAGCGAAACCAGTCATTTTCATTGCAGCTCGGCTTGAATTCTCTCTTCTGTCTCACGTCTTCAGGTGTTTATCACAAACGGTTGGATGGCTGACGTGGTGGTGGTAGTGACCGTGACCGACCGCGAGGCGAAGACAGCAGCACATGGCATCAGTCTGTTCCTGGTGGAGGAGGGCATGAAGGGCTTCCAGAAAGGACGCAAGCTGGAGAAGATTGGCCTGAAGGCCCAGGTGCTGGTGCTCAGTGGCCCGGGAAAACAGTGTTTCCATCAGTCATCTACCATCCTGCTAGAGGTCATGCAAGGTCAGGACACTAAATCTTTTTCTCCCTACTGTTTCTTCTTCTTTTTTCAAAGGACACAGCTGAGCTGTTTTTTGAGGATGTGCGGCTCCCAGCTGACGCCCTTTTGGGTGAACTCAACAAGGGTTTCTACTACCTGATGAAGGAACTGCCTCAGGTGAGTTTGCCGTTTAATTTACTAACCTTTCCCTGCATTCATTTCTTTCAAAAGTTTAGTTTGATGTCGAGACTTCCACGCAAGTCACTCTGCCATTTGAGTGCTTTTTACTGTTTCGGTTCAGTGGGTTAATGGTAAATCCTGTCATCGTCTTTTGGAATAGGAGCGTCTGCTGATTGCCGACATGGCCATCGCGAGCTGTGAGTTCATGTTTGAGGAAACCAGGAACTACGTGTTGCAGAGGAAGGCTTTCGGCAAGACGATCGCTCACCTACAGGTCTGTGGCACAAGTGTTTTCTTTGTTCTCGAGCTTGTGTAATTTACTGTTTTCGCACTGTCCGGCGGCCGACAGTTTCGTTGCCTAGCTGTTAATGTTTAATATGTTCGCACTGGCTTTTGAATCAGAATTTCTCTCTAGGAGAATAAATATCATTACAACTAATTTTGACTCCACAGACTGTTCAGCACAAGCTGGCAGAGCTGAAAACTGATATCTGTGTGGGCCGAGCCTTTGTTGACAACTGCCTACAGCTCCACGCTCAGAAACGCCTGGATCCCTCCACGGCCTCCATGGCCAAGTTTTGGTGAGAACGTGTTTTCGTATTTCTAACCAACTTCTCAAACATAGGACGTGTTGCTGTTGTGTGTGCTAATGTTCCTTGTCCTTTGTCCGTTTTTCCAGGGCGTCTGACCTCCAGAACAGAGTGGCCACTCAGTGCCTGCAGCTCCATGGAGGCTGGGGCTACATGTGGGAATACCCCATCGCAAAGTAAGAGTCACATAACCGTGTTTTTTTTTTTTTGTATTCCAGTCAATCAACAATTTGCTAAACTTGTGTCTCTGTCTTTCCAGGGCGTTTGTGGACTCCCGTATCCAGCCCATCTATGGGGGCACCAATGAGATCATGAAAGAGCTCATCGCCCGCACCATTGTCAGCCAGAAGTGAGAAATTGTAGACGTTTTCTGGTGGAGGAGCACTGGGGGAAAGCGGGGGTGGTTTGCACAGATGTGTGTTTTTTTCATGAGCAGCCGTAAAAAAAAAAAAAAGGTATCGCTGAATGTAATGTAATCATGCTTGAAGTAATACCTTCTTCCTCTTACAAATGAAAAGTTACATTTCAGGGCAGTAAAATGCGCTTCAACTAAATTCAATACATTCAGGGGTTTTGCAGCTACAGATGTGCCTGGTCTGGTATGACCACTAGCTTAATGTGGCTAGCGTTAACTAATTTTACCACACTTTCAATGGATATTGCTATATATAAATCTTTTTTCCTGTCACTTGGTGAACACAGAAACAAGTTGCGAACACAACGTTGAAATATCATCACCCTCGAAGTTAAACCTGTTAGCAAACGGTTGCTTGATTCACACATGCAGTACGTGTTTCTGCCCACCTGATAAATGGGAGTTGAATATTCCCTCTCTTTTCCCTACCAACCCCTAAGAAAAATATGTGGCTCTTAAGCTGCTAAATGCTCCGCTATGATCACCAACTAGTTGCAAACTCGTGATCGTTTGATTCTGAGCAGGTCGGTAGAGGTACCGTCAGATTTTTATTTAGCACTTTAGCCCTTGAACAATAAGATGAAACTTGTTCCTTAAAGTTCCTCAAAGTTCCTCAAAGCTGAGGGAAGCTGCAGATTCAGGTGATAGTTCTCTGTATGTCCACTACAAGAGACCCTTTTTCAATTTCACACTGTCTTTTAATTCATTTTTATAATGTATAAATCCTTTATAGCAAATTTAAGGTCGGAAAATTTTGAAAAATGACGAGAATGTCCGGGCTGTCTTTTCTTTATCGGTGATGCAGCAGCTTGATGGAGCGAGCACTAATGGCTCAACCATTTCTCAACAAAAGGCTTCATTAACCTTTATCGTGTGTGTGAATGTGAGTTACGTTTAAACAACTTTGCTAAAATTATGACTTATTTTTACGTCTGTTTCTGCCCACTTACTGTAGTTATAGTTGTACATATTTTACATTGAAAAAAATATTGTATTCCAGCTAAAACGAACTGAAAAATATTTTTGTAAACGAACCCGTCCTATGAGTTGCTTGTGTGTTCAGGATGTAGTGACTGAAGAGATTATCGCTGATGGATTTCTCATCTTCTTGCCTTTTTGTCAACACTGAAAGTGTCTTCACACTGTGACTGTTCATTTAATGAAATAAACTTGCAGTATGTTTTCCTGGCCAATGACGTTCAGAACTGAAAGAAATTAAAATGAGATGAAGTTCCATCTCTCATTGAACTTCATGTTTGCTTTGCACCTCTTCGCTTGTCCGTTTCTGGGTCTGAACTGGCATTAGAGTCAACGTCCGGACTGGGTGAAGGTGTGAACTGAGTTGAGGCCTGTGACTGACAGGGGCAGGGGTTGAAATGTTCGAACAAAGGCCTGTTCGGGGGCGACAGAAATTCTTTTAGAAAACAGCATCAGCATCACCTTCTGCATTGTGTTATTTCCACCAGTAGATGGCAGTAAACGTTTGCACGGAGCCGGCGGAAGAATGACAGATGACCGGGCTTCCATTTGATTCCATTGCAGCACATGCAGCAGGCAGAAGCAGACTGTTGAATGTGATTAGATGATTTAAAGCATCTTAACAAAGTTTCAACCTTGTTTTCTATTCATTTACTGTACACGCCTGTTTTTTTTTCTTTTTTTTTTTCTTTGATTGACATATTCAGGCATCAGTCTCTCTACGCTTTATAGATTTAAATGGCACAGCTATACAGAATCAATATTGTTTATCTTTAATGTACTATTTTCATCCATTGCGCAGCCATGTATTTGCATCCTTTTGCATCTGCTGCATGTGGCTGTAAATGTGCTGCATAAGAGTCCCTCAAAAAAAAAAAAAACCCACATCAGTGCCAGTTGAAGAAGCAGACAGCAGACAGCCCCCCCCCACCACCACCACCCCCACCACCACACTTCACCTGGGGGGAAAGAAGTGCAGCTACTCTTCACTGCTGCATCTACCCTTACCTTCCCTTTGCTCCTGTCTTCTCCTATACTTCTCCCCCTTTTCCTCTGTCTTTCCCATTTTCTTCCTCTCCCTGCCCCTCCTTCCCGCTCTCCCCTTGGCATCAAGTCGACTTTATCCCCCTGCCCTCTCCTACCCCTCTCTCCTCTTCCTCCCTTCTCCATCTTTTCCTCAGCAACAGCCACACCCCGGTGCCTCAGCTCTGCACTCACTTCCACTGCTGACACAGTGCTTCCCCCTTTCAGCACAGCGGCCAACTGTGGTGTTGGGATGCAGAGGCCCTTTCACACCTGGTGTGTGACTTTGCATCGGTGCAAATCACCGTGTGTTTCGTGCACGCAGTTGTTGCATATATGTACACAAAGGATGCTGCACAAATGTTCCTATAATCACAATGAGGGATTGCCTGGCATGCGTGTTGCAGCCACACAATCCGGTTGCGCCTACACTGCTGCATTTACGGTAGCTCAATTTGCGATGGGAGGGATCAGAGGGCCCCATACCGCTTTCATTGTCACTACAGCTCTCCTCACTCACAAGGGTATCAGTGCCGCTCAGCAGCCTAAACCTCCAGGTAAGAGCTGAACCACTTTGTTTATCATCCACGGGGGAGACTTGGCCTTATCATCGCTCTGATCAGCATAAATGTATTGTTTCAGTCATTTTAATGCAGCAGCGGCATCTGTAAAAGTTTCTATAAAAAGTCAGTGTGTGCATTGGTGTTGGCTTTGCTGTCCACTAATCCTCAGCTGCTGTGTGTAAGCGCGTTATGGTGTGATGTGGAGTTATGTGTTTGGATTTGAAGATGTGAACCACGGGTCTGATGTTGTCAAATCTCGGCGGGGCCTTTGTAGCTTAACGTCGCTTGTCAGTGTGTGTGGATGTGGGATAAAAAAAATTAAAAAAAAAAATCTGTGTCTGCGCGTGCGGAAGAACATTTTAAATTGTGCTCTAATTGCGGTGTTTGTCGCTGTCTTGCGGCGCACTGGTGCGCCTGTCTCTGCTGCTGCAGCCTGCGCCTTTTGTTCTGGTCCACGCCTGCATGGTGCTGAAACCGGCGCGGCTCCCCAGCCGTCCACTGCAGCACGGCGCACTCACCTATGGAGAAAAGGCAGTGAATTTCATGAATGTAAATGCAGATTATTATAATTATGATCACCTCAGTGCATATGTTTTCTGGCTAATGTCTTGCCCATTCATGCATTGTGGATAGGGGAGTAGCCCAGCTTGTACTTGGCATCACCCAGTTGCCCTTGCAGACATTACCACCATGCATCAGCAAAAGGTAGCAAGGCTTCAAGAACACCTTCATTTTTAATATCATTCATTTATTAAGTGTAATTGGGTTAAATTGATCAGAATAATTCTCTTATGGCAGCTGGAAGCCACCAAATAACCAAACCCTGATTCTCCCCATCTGGTGGCTATAATGGAAGTCCTGTCATGATGGGTTTTAATGTCATTTTATATATATATATCCAACCATAGATAATGATCTGGAAATGTCCAGACTTCCATTAAGCATGGGCCTATTCCAAACCTGCTTCCTCTCAGTGTCACCTCAGCCTCCACATTCTGAGGAGAAACAGGAACTGTAGATTCCCTCATGTCTGGATGTGAAAACATGCCTTTATGAAAAGGAATTAACGCTCACATGAAACTGCACTCCAGTTTTTCATATTTGCACATTCCAGTCGCTGGATCGTAAGACCCCAGCTATGGATAAGGAATGTAATGAAAATAACATCCTCACATGCTGATGATGTTGGATTTTGAGGGTAATCTCAGCCAACATGGAGGTTTTTTTTTTTTTACCTTTACATCTTCATGTCTGTGCTCCTGCAGCTCCCTTTAGCTTTAGTAACCTGAGACTAAGGTTCGTTATGTGTAATATGTTATGTTTGCTTGTTCAGTCAGCCTTAAAATACTATAATTGTACAGGAATTGGTTCCTGCTGGCAGGGTGTGTTATATATAACACACATTTTATCAGTATTTTTCCTATAGACTTTGGAACTACATGTAAACAGTCCCCGTTCAGTGTGATGCTGACTTTTATTAATTCAAGGCGAACTGTACCAGCACTTTGCACATGATCGGTGTCAATTAGCCTCACATACAATGCAAAGAATGGACTAGATAGTTATACATGATATATATAACCACACATACAGTATGTATGTATAATTCATATATAATTGAGTGTGGCTTCCCAGTAAGGTACAATCAGGAAACTTCTTGGGAGTCCAAATGGAGGTTGGCAAAGTGCATTAGGAGAACATGTCGAGATTGTATCATGTTTCACCTAATTCTCCTGAAAGGACAAGCCTCCATCAGGCCAGATTGGGCTGAGTCTAATCACTGGTGGGGTAATTGAAATGACCTTAATAACAACACAACAGGTTGTGTTCGTGTCTGCGCTTTTAGTTGCATAAGCTATGAAAGTAAGACTTATTTAAATCTCAAATGTAACTGTGTGTGTGTGTGTGTGTGTGCGTGCGTGCGTGCGTGTGTGTGTGTGCGCGCTATACATTTAGCCACGTCTTTGCTTGTCCAACCACCAGGAAACCCAATCCACCTCCCTGCACCACGCGGGAACGTTAAGTATATTTACCAACGTCAGATCTGGTTAGGTGCACCGTCAAAGTCCCAAGACCACAGAACCACTCCGCGCTCCACTGAAATTAAGACACGCCATCTTGGCCGGTGCTTCCTCATGGGAAGGGATTGTATTGGAACAATGTTTGGAGTAAAGATCAGTGTCTGGATTTGTTTGTGGATTGAGGTGAGCTGGTTTGACTTAAGGAGAGCGTTTTGTTTACTGCATGCCATGATTGGTTTTGGAAGTATTTAAATGATGATGTGGACCTCCTTAGTGGGTGTTTGGGTGCTGTCTGGTTTAATGTCAGTAAAGTAGGTGAACCCAGAGCTTTCTGGCACCACCGTCACAGGTGTCGGAGGACTCAGGATGCGCCTTTGGCCCCTGCTGCTCCTCCCGTCTGAGGCCTTTTGCGCTACAGGTGTCTAATGGGAACTGGCAGAACTGTGCTTTTGTACGTGATTAAGTCCTGACTGTGAGAGGGACCTAATCTAATTCACATACGTCAGAGGAACCGTACGGCCTGCTGACCTGCATAAGGTGCAGACGCACACATCTACACTTTCTCAAACACACACCCTCCTTCTTGAGTGCTGAGTAGGATGAACAAATGTGTTGATGATCTGTCATTCTTGATGGTCTTGTGCTGCCATCATATAGACACCAACATCTAACAGGGTGAATTAAGTTACACACTCACCTGATGCTCTTCTCTAGACCTGCAATGATTAATCAATTAGTCAATTAGGAGGTTGAAAGAATAATATATAAATTGAGTATTATTTGATTTTGGGTGGTCGGTCACACAAAATAAGTCATTTGGTGACAACATTGGATGGTGTGTTGGGCATTTTTCACAGTTTTTTTTGATGTTTCATTGGCCAAACAACTCAGTAACTGGCGAATTAATTGATGATGAAAAGGTCGGCGAGTTGTGAATGTCTCGCTCAAGGCCTCTTTGGAAGAAAACATGGACATTCAAGCTTTCTCCGTGCGCATGTTCTGAAGCCCATCCCCTCTCGTTGCATGTTTGGAGTAACATCTAACAGCTGGTGTTTAATATGAAAGCAGGAGACCATACTGTACGCGGGATGTGTGGACACTGGGTGATAGACATGTTAGGGAAAAGCCCTACCACTTGTTGTAATGCATCACATTCAAGCAGCATGAGCAGTATCCCTTCCAGATGTAGTTGAAACAGCTGTTAAATGAAGCCCTGTGTGTTTTTAATTGAGCGTGAGATGTCGAGCACAACACCGACCGACGTTTGCGGGATTCATTGTTTCTGTGTGGAACTTTTCTTGTTGAGGACGCAAGTTTTAAGTTTGATAAAAGCCTGTTCTCATGGCACTGAGATCCATCCTGCGGCCTCCGCGGTGCAGGACAGTCTCCCTAACCATTCATCCACCCTGCCTGTCCTTGTACCAGGGCTCCGTCTACGGTTGACTTGCAGTCAGTCTCTCAAACAAGCCCTGACAGCCAGTGTCGCATTTCATTCCTCACGGACGATGCCTCTCGACAGAGAGGACACTCATGCAGGGCATTCTTACACTCAAACTCCCTCAGATATTGGCATCTATAATACTTTCTGCGGCTCCCGCTTCTGATTTTTTTTTTTGTGTTGTAACCGTGTTAGCTAATCCATGAGGTCATCACGCTGATGGCAGCTTGTACATGAGAGGCTGGAGAAGGAGCAGGAGTGTGTAGGAAAGAAGTTTATTTCTGAGAGACAAAGAACACAACCCGCCTACCACAGCGGCTCAGTTTGTACAGGTTAACTTGGCTCCAGCGCAGCGGCTCCACTCCATGTTGATCCATGCGCCTCTGACTTCTTTCCCTCCTCTGGAAAGCTTTCTTTATATAGATCAGTTTTTGTGGACAAGTGCCCAGCAATGCATTCCACGCAAAAAAAAAAAAACGTGCTGTACGTTCACACGCAGCTATTACAGGAAGTTTATGTGTCTCTGTCTTAGCGGTGTTATGATATATAGTCCAGCTTGAACTTACTGTTTGAGGTTTCACACCCCTAATTGGCGCTGAAGAATGCAGGCAACTGGGCTGTTGACACATCCTGGATAATGTTATGTATGTTGCCAGCTTGTTCCTGCAACTGTTTCAATGTCAGCAAAGCACCAAAGCTTGGCAGGATTTGAAGGAAATTTCAATTAAATGCAAAATGCAAAAAAAAAAGTACAATACAATTGTACAGAGTGACTGCTGTTTCCTCACATCTTTAACCAATCTCATGTTCAATTTTCTCTCCATGAAGCGTGAGTTCTTGAAAATGCATGAGGGGAAAAATGAAATTCTGCCACTCACTGTGCAATTTTTTTTTTTTATATTTTACTTGTCCATCAAAGCCAGAGCTATTTTAAAACTTAATAGCAGCCTGAATGATGCACTAGAAGCTGCAGTCGTTACATGTGAGGCTACTGGTCTCATTTTTTCGGACTCTGACCCGGGCCAATGGTGGGAAGAAACCGCTAATGAGCCTTAGCTGCTTCCTGAATATGCCGGGGACCTCCTGTTAGCCTAGTGTAGTGGCTAAGCTACGTAGCGCTGAGCCTTTATGATTTCCAGATGCTCAAGCTAAACAGCGAGATTGTTTTCTCCCCATCCTTTTTGCAAACAGCGGACTGGCAAGCGGTTGGAGGCTAATACATCGAGCGAAGTGTTCTGGAGGAATGAATGAGCCTCATTGTTGAAGACCATGTATTGTTAGAACATGCAGACTCTAGATCAGGTTTCTCTATGCTGTTATGAACAATTTTTTTTTCTCAATTGCATCTCAGTGTGAGTGTGTTTTTCAGCTGATCCATTAAGGGGGAAAAAGGTTGGAATGTATTGTCATGGAAATAAGTCTCAAAGGATTCAGTGTAAATTGCTTCTCAGGGCCTGGAGCTTCCTAAGCTAAACCAGAGCATCTCTTAACTGTGTTAGTGCACGCATGTTTCTGTGCACATGTGGATGCTTGTAACTGTCCATCTCTGTGCCTGCGTGCATCTGCTCGTTAGAGGCCGATTTTGGATGAATGGGAAACCCACCCCCCCCACCCCAAGTTCATAGGACCTTCACACACAGCAGCTCTGTAAAGCCAGTGTGAAACGCAGAAACAGATGGGCGGCGCGAATGTACCGATGGTACATCACGTTCCTGTAAGTCTCGTCTTTAACTGGACTGCGGGAACACAGCAGCTGACTGTGCGGAGTCGACCTCCTGGCCGGCTTCCAGGAAGGGGTTTTTTTTTACTGTGACTGCCACTGAATGTGTCTGAAGACGGGGGCTCACAAGCACATCCAGCAGCCCCTCTCAGACATGCAACAGACATGGGAAGATGAAGAGACATGCAATCCACCTATAAACTCTTTTTTTACCCTGGAAATGATTAGTTGAATACTAATCAATTAATTGCTCAGCTCATTTTTGAAGGCAAAGCGCCAAAGTTCCAGGTTCTCTAATGTGCAGATTTATTATATATGCATATTATATAGATTCATTGGTTTAGCAACATCTTTAAAAGTAAAATTAAATAAGCTAAGGGATGTGGGAAACAGAGGTCACAGCATGATAATACAGTATTTTAAATAATTCTATATTTAATCATATGTGTATATTTAATATTTTTTATAATCTTTCCAAATGAAAGAATAACATGAACTACAGCTGCAACGATTAATCGATTTATGTTGTTTTTCCAAGCAGAAATGTTTGATGGTTCCAGCTCCTCAACATGTTAGAATTTCCAGTTTTTCTCCAATCTGAAAATATAACAAATGAAGTACCAATCAATCGATTAATCAAAAAAATTTAAAAAATGAATCATGGTCCGATTACTTGTTATAATTCAGTTGTTATAATTGCCAGTTGCAGGCAGTAAATGCTTCTTGCGTCCTCATACTACCCTGTAGTGAGTCTCTCATTCACAAGTATCCTCCTCCCCGGACTGTATGTGTTGTTTTGAAGTGTTGACTGTTCCTACCGCCCCATTGGGACCATCAAGGGCCCCCCTCACCACGGCAACCCCTGCCATGGAAACCAGCCCCTCAAATGACCCTTTTGAGTACCAGTGTGTAGACCCTCTGTGTTACTCTGCCTCACTCTGTAGTAAGAGGAAACACACAGGAGGCCGAAAAATGGCATTCACACATTTTTGCTTCTCTTTTCTCCATCTTGTTTCCTTCCCCTTTTTCCTTTCCTTTCCTTTCTTTTCCTTTCGTTTCGACCGGGGAATTCCCTGATCAGAGGTTTATATTAGGGACTTGTTTGTTTGTTACTATTTGAAATCTATTGCTCTCGCAGCGTTCAAGCAACCAAACCACATTGAGTCGATGCGCATGTATGACGCGCTGTCTCATGGAGGTGGGGTGGGAGACTTGACTGCCTCAGGTCACCTCATTAAATCAAAGAGCATAAATCCCTGGTAGAGAAAAGGAGCCATTAGCTTTATTTTGGCGCATCCCCAGATGTTTGCGAATGGCCCCATGGGAAGAAAAGTGTTGTTCTCTGCCACAATGAGATTTGTGACAGGGGTTTTTTTTTTTTTCCTCCAGGAGAGATTTGTATTTGTGGGTGCTGTTGACCCACTGTGGCTCTGTCTTTTTACTCCTGACAATGGCCGGTGATAAACTGGTGATTAAAGCGAAGAACTTCAGCTCCCGGGGGCCCCCCCCCCCCCACATCTTTCTGTTTTCTCATGAGATGCAGTGCCAACCTCGGCCATGTTGGTGTTTACATAGAGTGAACTGTATGCAGATATACAAGCAGAAGCATGTTGAAAACGTAGAAACTGTTAAGCCAAACATATATGTAAATTGTGTGGAATAAACATGCTGACTATAAAAATCTGAGTAATGCTGTGTAAAAACAGCAAGGATCTGGTATTATTACGTGAGTCATGCCATCGTAGGTTGCCTTGCATTTATTCTGTGTTTCATATGGCGCATAACTGTGGCCCCAGTTTCCACGTAAACATTTATATTCAGCGTTCTTTGTGCGTAGGTTTTAATGGATTGTACCAAAGATCTGTTCACTTTCTTGGCCTCTTAGGAACGGCAAACCTGTCCTCTGTGTTTTACCTCTGCATCTGAACTGCTTGACATTTTTCATGCACAAGTCTGGAAGACCATTCAAAATCCTGCCGGGCTGTGCCGTGCGTCTGAACGTTAGAAGATGTAATGTCGCAGGATATATATCTGCCTCGCTTCTACCATTTCCTCTTGTTTTCCTTGTGTATGAGTTGTTGCGTTGCTGCAGGTCATTTCCTGTGTCAGGTAAGAAAACCACGAAGTGTGAAGTCACGGATGGAGGATTTTTCTTATTTTTTTTCTTCTGCTCATTGTTGATACCTGCATGTTTTTTGCGACTATGTAGCTCAAGTCCAAACATCACAGACGTGAACTTCAAAGCTGCGTCAGTCACTGTGTGTCCTGATGTTATCTGTGCTGCTGTCATGTCTGCAGGAGCATTAAGCCTGATTACTATCTGCTACTACTGTACATGCAGGCGTCTTTTTGTGTTGCGCTTCATTTAGATTTTGCATGCCACTCCTAAGCGCTGTGTGGAATACACAGAAATACATATAGTGGCATACTCTAATTGGGGGTCTGTAATTAGCTGTTTCTTTTGCATGACTGTTTAAAGCCACCAGCTTTTCCCACTTCTTTTGTCTGCACGCCGTGGGTTGCCAATTATTGATTTTTGTCCTTCCCAAGCCGTCTTTTCCTCAGCTCACCTATCCCCTGTGGGGAAGCAGGAGGAGAGGAGAGGAGAGGGAGACCCCCCTTGGCTCTGCATGCACACATTCAGATGCTAATCCCCCCCCCCCCCGCCATCTGCTTTCCACCTCAGGGAGAGGCTTGCACGTGATGCCTCCATGTCCGTGGCTGCTGCAGGGTAGCGAGGACAATCCCTGAGCTCCTTGCGCCCTGAGGGGCTGCCAGGGTGACTGCCACCTTTGCACCCTAATCTCAACCCCCCCCACCCCCCCTTGCCCGTCACCCTCTGTCTTTCTCCACACAGGGGTCATCCTTAGAAGGAAACCAAAGAAGTTACCTCCTCTATCCAGGGGCAATGGACCGTAGCATAATAGACCTCATTTTGTGAAAGACCCCTCACATCGCCTGGTCAAAGAGGCTTCCGGGCAGATGAGTTAATCACCGCTGCTGCATCGTCGTGGGTGCTCAAAGCTGCCAGTCCCCCGGGCTGATCAAACCAAGCAGACGTGATTTACACGTAACTTGAGAATCGCTGGAGTTTAACTCCCACTTGTTTGAGTGGGAACGCTTTTGCAGGCTTTTTTTTTTTTTTTTTTCTTTTTCAGTGGCTGCACCTCAGCTGGTGTGTGTGTGTGTGTGTGTGTGTGTGTGTGTGTGTGTGTGGGATTGTGCTTGGATTTGCAGCTCCAACATGACATAATAGAGAGTATTTTGGCAGTCACAGCTGGAAGTTCCTCTCCATGCTCGTAGCCTGTATTTAGAGCTGAGGTCTTTCTTGAATATTATATGTCCTGTTTAGTGTCGGGTAGAACAGCTAACTGTCATGGATGAAGCCAAGGCGTGGCTGCAGTCTCATGAAGACATGAAGAGCTTTTTTGCTACTGAGGCCATAATATCAGGGCTTGTTAGATCTGTTTTTCTTATTTAATGAAAAGTGAACATCGTGGCGATACATGGTTTTCACAGGAGATGAGCAAGCAGTTGGAAATGAAGATGTTACTTACAAAGAACAATGATGCTCATACACCTGAAAACCCAGTAAGCTAAAAAGTCACACACTATTTTGCCCCTTTCATTGCTTTTCCCAGCACAGATCATATGATACAATTCAGCAGAGAGCTGATACAAACAGGGAAGTCCCTCTCGCATCAGCCTTTATCTCTCCGTGTTCTCACCACTAATTCGGCGCAGCTTCAAACCAGTAGACGCAGAATGCATTTTATCTGCAGTGGCTCGTATGTTCTCGAGCCCAGCTATTTCCTGCGCTGGGCGGCGGCGTCCCGTCGATCTGAACCTCAAAGGCACGGAGCTGGAGACTGAAGACGCTTTTATCTGCATCCGCATCTGAGTCATGAAAACACAAAAGCTCGGATCTGGTCGAGCCAGCCCGTGCATCCTTCTCATCCACGTATGTGACTGCGGTGTGTTTGCATACTGTATGCGTGCGTCGGCTGGTGTAAAAGCCATAGTGACACTCAGTCAGTTGCATTTGTGTCACTCTGCCGCAGAGCTGATGATGCACCGACACCGGAGCTGCTCGGTGTCTGCGTCTGACAGATGAGCTCACCTGCACCGGGACTCTAGTCTATCTGCCTATCGGGCACTCTGTCACTTTGACTGAGTCATCACTTTCACCTTGTATTAGCAATGAACTTTTGACCTTTTGATTCCACCCGCGTCCCCTTTAGTTCAGCTAGATTTTTCTACTATTTCCAGCTGTGTAGATGGTTTGCTTCAGCCCATTTGCATGCACCTATTGCTGACAATTAGCTGATTAATTGATCCTCAATCATTAATTACATCTAGTTGAGTTGTAGAGATGAAAAATGAAGGCAGTTTGAGATCTTAAATAAAGGTTTTGAACATCTATTGTGTTGCTAAGAGATGACTATGAAATCTTGGTTTTGCACTAATGTGTCTGGCGCTAATTTTTTCATCCATGTTATTGGATTTGCTAATAATGTTTCTCATGTGTCTTTCTCAGTCAGAATTCAGAGGTAACAGGTAGTTGCAGGTTAATAAAAGCAGGTGATGAAACATAGTTTTCAACGCCCTCCGTGGATTCATGGTCTTGTGGTGCTTCTCATTTCCCACTTCATCTTCTCTCTCTCCTCGGTGCTCGGGTCTTCCTTCCTCATTTAACTTTGTTTCCCCCGGCGGAGTCGTAGCCATAGCGACTCATCCCAGTACCATGGAAACAAAAGAATCACTGCAGGCAGCAAATAACGGCGGCCTCCTGAACCCCACAGAAACCTGTAGCCCACACAGCGTCCCCACCTGTGCAGTAAAAATACCGACTAGATTAAAGTGCGCAATCAGTCGACTTGATTTTCAGTATTGCTCCAGAAGCGTGTGGCCCTGGATGATAATCCTGACAAATCCGCCCTCACTGGGACTGAACTAGATCAATTCTCATGTAGCTAATGGCGAATCTGACTTGACAGAGGCCGCATAAGTAATCAGAGAGACGTTGTCCTGGGCTGCAGTTGGCTCCAAGCATGTAAGTGTGGAGTGAGTTAATGAAGGGGTGACCTCACCTTTTGAGTCTCTCAAGTGCAGGAAATCATTAAAGCGTCACCACACCAAACCCCCGTGCCAGTACATTAAACCTGGGATGCTGCTCCGCTCTACACTCCTCACAACTCCAGCTCCTCTTTGGTTAATGGAAACTGGCGAGTGCTTCCGAGGCAACAGACCCCTCCCCGCCGACCTCCCATAGCCGCCCGCTTCTGAGGCCTTAAGGGCCTGCTCATACATTATTGCCTCCCCCCCCTGCATGCCATCCAGGCTCTGCTCTCACTCTACCCACAATATTGCTGTATCACTTACACTAATAGCCCCGCACTTAGAGTACCTCAAGGTGAAAGCACTGCTGAGATGCTTCCTGTCGATGGAGGAAACATGCGGAGGGACTGCACATTTTAACCTCCGTGCTTGTTATTAAAATGCAGTTTAGAAGGCAGTCCGTTTGAGCTGATTGAATAATTATGTTGTATCTACAACATAATCATCACTCACACAGGAGCTGTCGACGCCTCTTGATGCTTTTTAACTATTGCCTGCAGTGTTGTAGTGCATTTTTGAAAAAGGGACCATTCCAGTGTTTTTGCGAGTTGTAGCTGCTCAAGTACAAGCTACGTTTATTTGACATGAACATTTTCAAATGCACACTGCACAGTTTTTGCAGTTTTACATGTTGCCAGGTGACAATCTTGTCAACTTCCATGGTGGGCACCGACCGGCTCGCATGGCTTTCCAATGTTTATTTTTTATTAGCCTATATTTAGCTTAGCTTATTTTTAATCTACTGTAAAAAAAAAAAAGGAGGAAAAAAAAGATAAAACAGCCACAAGTGATGTGATGAATGTGAACTGGTTGGTAGGAGAGGAAGTCTTTTACATGCCTGTGCCCATTGACCCAAGATCCATCCAGATTAATGCAGAATTTCATGTGCACTTGTTCGGAATAGCACACCCACAACACTATAATTGTACAGGACGGTCAGCTCTGATGAAAACTGCACATGATTTGTAGGAAAAGGAGCTAAACCACTTTCTCCTTTGAGATTAGTTTTGGTAGCAGTTGAAGATGTGTTTTCAATAAGAAGACAGATGTCAGACCATAACACTTTATTATTCATTTATCACGAGGGTGGTGCTTGTAGTTTTTCCCCATTCAGCGCAGCCAAAAAATCAACATCATCTCTATTCCCGAGCCTCCGACCATGACTCATTCTGTTTTTTGGGGAATGAGAGGAGGAGGGAGGGAGGGAGGAAGGAGGAGGAAGGAGGCGGAGGAGGAGGGAAAAGTGTTGGCTCGGTTGTTTTGGATGCTTCACTGACAGGGCGGTTTTCTCGTGCGAGGCCCTGAATGACAGGGTTGCCCCATAAGACTTGACAGCTGTTGACTCCAACTCTGGGATGTGTTTGTCCGTATTTGTTTGTCATTTATTGGTGTTTACACTTGGCAGGACGGAGCTGCGTGTTTGCCTGCCCGGCCCGGCGACCTGCCAGCCCAGGATGTGGCTCTTTGTTTGACGTCCGTTTGCGTGTTTTGCGCTCATTTCTCTACATTTGAATGCGTACTGTATATCTACGTGCCGTGCATTCGTGTTTGGATATCGCTAAGTGCGTGCACATTTGCAGCGCCAGTTGTGACATCCCCCTCTTCGCAGCAGTTTAAAAAAAAAAAAAAAAAGAAGAAAAAAAAAGTGTGCAGCTGGGCCCCTCCGCCCCGGCCTGTCTCTGATGACTTCCAGAAACTTCCGCTCCTCCTCACTCGGGCCTCGGTGACACGTGTGTCCTGTCTCCTCCAAGCTCGAATGCCTCAGCAACTTTTTACCAGGGTTTATCTTCTGCTTCTCACACCTCGTCCCTGGAGAAACAACCCAACATCTGGGCTGAAATAGCATTTAATTAACCCTAAGTCCTGCTAATGCTCCAGTGTCATCTGTAGTGGTGTTTCCAACAGCTGGAAACTGTGAATCATTGAGGGTAATTTTTTATAGGTCTGGAGTTTTTATGTATGATATTATATTGAGTCTTGAAGGAGTCTTGCTTATTCTTCCTCACATAAAGACAGAACAGCTTGTTAGAGGTATAGGATATGTATGGTTATGGTTAGGCAGCTGAAATACTTGACTATAGTTAGGGTTAAAAAAGAAAAGAAAGCCAACAGTAACTGCTATTCTGTGACAGGACAGGAAATTTGAATTAAAGTCAAATAACCACAGTTCTCTGCTGTAGCCGTATTTGCTTATTTGCTAATGAAATATCTATCCAGTGTCTAATATTCACCAGAGTGTGCTGTGGCTGTTTTCATAAAGACGATCTCCAGCTGTGCTCCTCTGCTGGAGCTTCAGGCCTCTCGGCCCCGGCGTCTGACCACCGGTGCCCAGATCTCAGCGCTCCCTGTGTAGGTGCTAATTTAGAGCAGATGGCACGTGGATGGAGAAGGCTTAGACACAGGGACACAAATTGCCGGCTACAAATTACAAGCATTTACCTTTTTCGTGCGGTTCACCTGCCCTTTCAGTGATCCGCTGAGAGACGACATTATTGGAGAAAGACTCGAAGCGAATATCAAGCATTAAGGGGAGGCATGTTTTATTATTTTAGCACCGTTGTTCCATTGTTTTATTCTCATTTTTGATCTGGCGTGCCGTTTGTGTGGACTCTGTAGGCGTGAGTTGAGCATCTGCGACCTTTGGATTCCCTCTTGTATTCGATGAATCATTTGTTTGTTTTGAGGCGGGAAGGATCGAACCGTACAGCAGAGGACAACTAGTAACTGCAACGCGCGCTGAGGTCGGCTGCTCTCAGTGCCGAATGCTAATCGCCACGGTTAGTGTCACAAACTCAGTCACAACACGGTCAAATCTGAACACACAGACATGATACACATGCGTACATTCAGTGTGATTTCCACTTCCAGGGGATATTATTATCTCGCAAATAACTGTCCACAGTGTCAGACATTGCAGACCCTTGTTGTACAATAATGACAAGTCCTCATTTTGATAATTGCTTAAATGTTTGCCAAGGAAAATGGAAAACATTTGCTTATTCCAGCTTCTTAAACATGAAGATTTGCTACTTTTCTCTGGTTTAGATAATGTGAATTAAATATCTTTGGGTTTGTTTTTTCCTGTTAGAGATAATAGGAAATGAGAATGCAGCACCTGAGCTCTGATGGTGTGATGTGCATTTTTTTTTTGTTGCTATTTTAGACACTAAATGATCAATGTATGAATAGGGAAATGTAAATAATGCTTAGCTGTGGCCCGTTGCTGAACCCTGCGTTTCCTACCCAGTGAAGTTTTTCCTGCAGTATAGAGAGGGCACTGTTCCCTGTGAGTGAAGAGCATGTTGTGATTTTTCCATGGATTAATATGGGATGTTGTAGCAGTAGCCTGTGTTTTGAGTTCAGCCCAGGGTGTAGGGACGACTTCAAAAGCCCTCGGCTACACCCTGTGGTTAGTGTAAAGGCAGGCACATGCAAGCTGGAGCACTCAAACACACACACACACACACATACACACACGCACATGCATGCACATTACCTGGCAGACAGTTAATATACACAGCATATAGTCTATATTGTAAGACGGGTGCACACGCCCTCAGACAGGCACAGATTTATTTAGGTCCATAAAAGCAGTTGACTGCGTTCTCACCCCTGCAATCCCCCCTCAGTCATAGCGTCAGTCCCCTCCACTCCCCCCTTTCTCATGCTGTAAAACACACACACACACACACACACACACACACACACACACACACACACACACACACACACATAGCCTCTTCACTTCCTGTCTCTTTCTTTCTTTCTTTCTTTATCCTCAAATCGCGTCTCTGTTTTAAACGGGCCTCTTGGAGGCATATTTCACATTTGAGGAATTTCCTGTGTTCTGCTTATATCAGAGAGGAATATCAGCCCAAGAGTAGCACACACACACACACACACACACACACACAGAGGCCATCTTTAGCCAGTGAGTATGGGAGAATGTGTGTGTTTGTGTGTGTATGCCTGCACACTGTATACATGCATATGTTTGTGAGTGATGAGACAATATGCCCCCCCCCCTCCGGGAGGCCATCTTCCTGGGCGGATTACATTCCATCCATCACTGTCATTACTTTATCCAGTGGTGGTCCAGCTGTTGCACAAGACGCACACTGGACATTCCCATGATGCACATGTTACTGGACGTGTTTTCAATTTGGCTATTGAATGGCAAACCGCTCATTGAGACGGTGTGACGCTCGCTCACTCTTGGCAAAACGAGCAGCCTGCTATTTGCTCCTGGCAGCTGCAAAACAAGGAAAGCTGCACTTTCACAAGCCACTTATGGATATATGCGCCGAAGTGCCTCGTTTCAGTCTCATCACTCGCAACTGCGGCGAGCGGCCTGGTCGGCGGTGGTGGCGGCGGCGCGCGCTTGCTCGGGTAACTGAATAAACTGTTTCTGTCTCCCAAAACATTAATGGAGCTGAGTTCACCAGGTGTGTTATTGCGGTGTGACTGTCACTCTCTCTCTCTCTCTCTCTCTCTCTCTCTGGAGAGTCATTTTTATATAAAGACATTCTCTGCCATTTATGAACACCCAAGAAAAATGTGCAAATGGTGCACAGGAAGTGATTCACTTTATATTTATAGCAGCAGTTTCTTTGGAATAAATACAGCTGCAGTGCACGCAACAAAGCAATGACCACATGCCAGCTAAATTAGACTCTCTCCCTGAGTGACTGAAGACGTCATTGTCCGCTTAGCCATGGTATTATGTTACTTAAGCTGAACTGAGAGACCTCAGACTGCACACAAACATTCATGTTGCACATGAGTGAATTTACAGTTAGAAACGCTGATCCCTGCGTTTGGGACTGTGACATGACAGGCATGTTGTGCGGCTCTTGGACAAGGTGTGTGCGTCATGCTGTTGTGTCTATATGCAGAGGGCTCTGAGGGGATGGAGGAGGATCAGCTCCTGTGTCTGGTCTAGCAGCCCTGAGCAGACTCACCTTTGACCTCTAAAATCTACATCCTGAAGCGGCTCCTGATCAAACAACAACAGGAGTAAGTACCCTGACACAGTCGGAGGCAGAGATAGGCAACAGGTACATTCAAGGCTCTGGGAAATGAAAAGAGCTTAAGGACAAACAAGCTTCTCAAGTGGATCTAATTGATCTCATATGAAAAGAAATGACTTCTTGCAATAAACATAAATAACCTTCACTGATGAAATTATATGGATGATATATTGTTGACCTTGCTGCCTGAGCCTGAGACAGATGAGTGACTGCTAACCTTTGAACATACAGCCAGATCAGCACGGATTTGGGTAATTAGATTTCCATGCTCATCAATCTCATTTACGATTTGTTTAAAGCAAACAACAAAAACAAGCAGATGCCGCTGTATTTTTTTGCCGCTCGAGGCCTAAAAGGAGCAGTTGTTGCTGGAGTTGGAAATCGGCCTCGCGCTGCAGGAAAGGGACTGCTCCTGTGATCCCGGTGACGCTGTAGTGGTGATCCTCAGTCATTAACGAGTGTCTGCCAGTAGGAGTGATTATGAGGTCCATGTCTGGGTGAAAGTATTAACACGGCGCTGACTATAAGGCTTACAGTTGCAGCGGCAGTCAGGGTTGAAGAGTTTAAATGCAAACGTGTCATTGTTCCACATTAGGGGTAGTAATTAGATATTTACTTTCAAATTAATTTTATCTTTATTATCAGTTAAAGGGCCGCTGCATCAATTTTATGCATGTAATCAGTTTGCTTCTGATGATGTCATTGTGATGTCATCAGGTTTGTCTTGAATTTGGGCTTAAAAATTTGTTTGGAAACCTTTTTATTTAATTTTATAAACTGGGGGCATTGAGTTTACCAAACGGGGAGTGTTAAACTAAAGATAATTGGAGTTGCATTATGGGAGATTAATGAAGGTTATGGTATCTTGGCTTCTGCTGCTTTAATTATGATCATTCGTGCCGCTTCGGTTCATCATTTCTTCTTCTCCAGAGTGATTGTTTAGTCGATACAATGCCCGGAGATGAACAGTTCAAAATCAAGAGAGAGACTCGGTCTGATGCCATGCTTATGCATTTACGTGTATGTGTTGAGATTATCTTTCCCTATTCCCCTTTGTCTCGACTTTCCTCAGCCACTGTGCTCTGAACCTTACTTTTAATCAGTATGTGCGTTCATGTCGGCTTCTCTCTGCTCTGCCCTCTGGTACGGCGCATCAGTTCACATCATGCGGTGGCGTGCTGCAACAGAGGTGGACATCGCAGTTTATGATGACACACACACACACACACACACACACACCCCCCCCTGTGTTCGATGATGTGGAACCGCTGAAGCCACCGCTGCACCGTGCACTTAAGCACCTGCAAGAAAATTTGCCCGCTCAGTCAAACCCAGCTTGTGCTACTGCCGCATTTTCAAAAGGCTTGAGTCATGCTTTCAAGGGGAGAAAAAAAAAAGAAAAAGGTCTGATGGGGGTGACAGCTTGGTCGACATCTTTTTTGGATATGATGATACATCCGCAAGTCTGGGATTCATAGGCTAAATGGATTCCAGTAACAGTCAGCACCTGTTTGTTTTGCTGCAGAAACACATGATGCTCAGATTGTTATGCTTCACACTGCAGTCATTTGCTTTCGAGTGTAGCCTCTTGCTAAGGCTAATCCTGTGTGTATGTGTGTGTGTCTGAAACAGCAGGTGTGTCAGACACAAGTCAATAGAGGGTGATATTTAAAACTCTATTACACAGGCCTCATTGTTGTACTTGTGGTTGATGGGTTAAGGTCTTTAAAACCGGAGTAAGAGATAAATGCAGGTCGTGATCATTGAGACGTTCGTTGTCTCTCCCAAACGTTGCCACTCCAGCCTTAGACGTCCTCCGACCAGCTGTGAAATCTCCCATCCAAATCTGGATGAAGGGGTCCAGGCAGATTACACCGAGGCTGCGATGATCCACTCGGCTAATCCTGATCATACCGAGTTGGCCGTGCCCCAATCTCACCGCTGGGGGAGCGGGCAACAACCAGCTACACGCCCTGAACCCCCCACCTCCAGGACAGCAATGAGATTGACCTACCTTTTAATTTGGGATTAGACGTGAAGGTTTTATTGTGACCCATGAGAATCCATCCTGTGATAACCATACGCACCCATTTGATTAAAATAAAGAGAGTTAATCTGATACATGAGAGATATACATTTACTTGGTTTAATATGCTTTTTGAATTAGAAGTGATTTTGCTGATACTAGAGGGACAAAATGCTTTAAAATGACTAAACCCCACACAAAAAGCAATCATACATTGACATTTAAAAAACACTTTGTCTTTGCCTTAGATATCCTTAAAACGCAGAGACTCTTGTGCCGCCTCTTTGCACCTGTTTAGCAAAGCAGTGTCTGTCATTTAACTCTCCATATGTGCTGCTCAAACAGCAGGTTAAACGAAAATAATGTGTAATCTGGCGGGCAGCGAGTTCAGCCCGCCGCTGCGTCTGTTGACGGTTCGGTTGTGGCAGATTGGCGTTAGCGCGACAAGCATCTGCTTTCTGGCAGTGGAGGCTGAGGGGGGAGATTAGATGTTAGCGGGCCACGCTAGCTGGCTCTGCATCTCCGGTCCAGGCCTCAGCCTCTAATCAGTGCTGGCAAAAGGCCTCCTTAAAAGGCGGCTGGCGTTGACAGGACTGTCTGCGCCTCCGAGCTTCGATTCCCTGCACAAGTCTCCCCCTTAACATGCCACCCAACCGTCCCTCCCTCTTTCCGCTCCTAAGCTTATCTCTCATCTCCTCTCTCTCTTTCCTCCTACCCAACAACAACAAGGTTCATCACGAGCACCGAACCCTCTCAGCAAATGTGCAAAATTGGAAATCATCTCGCAATTCAATTTGACGACAGAATCATTTTTCAGCTGCCACTTTCAATGTCTCATTTGCTTTTTTTTAAATCTGATCCAGCCCCCTGATGCTGACATGTTGATTACAGTCTTCCTCCGATGGCTCTTTCTCCCCCCCCCCACCCCCCCACCCCCACCCCCCTGCCCCTGAAACACGACGGGCTAATGATGGGACTGAGAGAGGATGTGATGTGGGATGGAAGGAGCAGCGCTGGCTTGCTCATTTCCCTCTCCTCCTCTAATTTTTTAAGTGGTTTGGGAGCCGTATGACTGTACCCTTTATGAATCAGCCTCACGACAACCTCAGTGGTCTCTCTGCGGTTTGGCGATCGTGTTGGGGAGTGTCTCTTGACATCAGTCTGGTCACGCTGGTTTGCTTTAGTAGCTTAATTTATTTGCTTCTTAAAGGATAGGTTCTGTGTCTCTGTTAATGTAATACTAACATGGTAAATGTGCTGACAGACGCTGATATGCTCCACAGAGTTGAAGGGAACTGCAGTGATTTGGTAATAAATGGGCGACACCTTTCACATACAAGTAGTCTTGTGATCCATTATTACAAAAGCTATTGATACATGTATAGATATTGACTGATTCTCTCTCTGCTGTGACTTGGTAGGAAAAAATGTGAACCTGCCCTTTAATGTGTTTGCATATCCAGTCAATCATTCACTCTTTTCATTCATCAGCTCAGCTCATCATTTCTGTATTTATCCACGACATCTCTGCAGGCGCTGGTGATGGATTGTTAAAGAGTGGGACCTTTCGTGAGCCTCTGGACTATAAATATATTTCATTTCATGTGGTTTGAGGTTGGAGTAATGAGCAGGGAATTAGGCTTTCAGCAGTCAGCGCTTGGTGCTACCGGGCTGTATGCTTTTGCTCTGCTTGTCTGGACTCTGCAGTCTCTCTTTCTGCTTTTCTCAAACCCTCTTTCCCCCCCCATCGCCCCCCCCCCCTCTCTGCCTTTGTTTCAGTGCTGCTGCTGCAGTTGGCCATGCCTGCAAATGAGCACTGGGACACAGCAATTATTCAGCATGGGGCAAGCCCCGCACCCCTCACTTCATATACATACAGACTCAGGCTGCTCTCGCTGTCATGTTTAAATGTTTCATGCATTGATAATGTGAGGAAAAGAACAGAGTTTTGTACGGGTGAGATAAACAGAGAGAAGAGAATGAAATATGCTTCTGGAAATTTCTTGGAGACACAGTCTTTTATCTCTGAACTCAATTCCCTCAGGGATGGATGAGCTTCATATCCCTTTCAAACATGAATTAATGTGACTGACACACACACACACACACACAAAAACATACACTTGAATTTCTTGTGCTCAGACATGGCAAAAAAAAAAACCTCACACCCCGCCCCCAGTGCAATGCAGACACTGGCTTGGTTGCAGTGTGTGTGTGTGTGTGTGTGTGTGTGTGTGTGTGTGTGTGTGTGTGCTGGTTAAGGAGACACAGTGAGGGGTGGAGGGTAGTAGACCGACGTGAGACAGCATCCCCGGTTGGCTTGGTGTGTGCGTGTGTGTGTGTGTGTGTGTGTGTGTGCGTGTGTGTGTGTGTGTGTGCATGTGTTTCTGAGGGAGCGTGTAAGCTGCAGCGGTGTGCTCGCCGGCACAAAAAAAAGAAAAAAAAAGAAAGCATCAGCCATCTCTCTCAGTGTGGCGCTGCCCCTATGACTCCTGTTCGCTCCTTTTTCTGTCTCTCATTTTTTTCTTCTCCTGTCTTTCTTCTACTCTCTCTCTCTCTCTCTCTCTCTCTTTCTCTCTCTGCAGAAGCCGCTGCCGTGTCCCCCCCCTTGTACCCTCTCCGCAGACAAAAAGCTGGAATAACTGCCCCACCCCACCAGGTAAGATGTTATATTTTTCCTTAGAGATGCAAACATATGTGTCTCCATGTTCATTATCTTTCCTTTGTTTGCACAGAGTCTTAGGATTTAGGATATTTGCTGCTGACATATTCTAAGAGATGATGTAATAAACCAGGGGCTGTTTTCTTTTTTTTGTGTGTGTGTGTGTTTTGGTGACCTTTAGTCTTTGTGACGTACCTCGTCTAGACATGGCTGATTATTCACCCTGAGTTTGCTGTGTGTGTGTGTGTGTGTGTGTGTATTTGTGTGTGTGTGTGTGTGTGCACGTGCATAAAAACCCTAATCTCAAGTGATTTTCGCTCCGTGGAACGAACACACGACATCCATTGGAAATAATGGCCATTGTGATATATTTAGAGGCTGAGGGCTGTGATGGCATGTGGCCGTTGGCGGTTAGCGACTCATTGCCAACAGATTGTTGGTGGTTTCTCCGTGGGAGTGACATCAAGCCTGAGTGAGACCGCAGAACACATTACTCCGCCTGTCAGCGTCGGCAGAGCTGGCTGTCACAAGTTTGCTGTCGGGGAAGGGGGGGGGGGTTTGCGGCTGATGGGTGGTTTTGATTTGAGCAGGTGGTGATGGAGGGATGAGACGCAGAATCTGACTCCCTGTCTTTACCTTTCCCTTTGCATGTTTATGCATGTATCTGTTTTGATGTCTCATGGCTCTCCCACTCCCCATGCCCACCCCCCTCCTTTTTCCCTCTTCCTGTTTCTGTCTTACCCAGTGTTTGAGCCAAGGGGGGGTTAAATGGACTCAGTGGTGCTTTTCTAGCTCCATGCAAGCGGGCAATAAACAATACTAAATAGGCTGATAAAGAAAGTAAATCTGACTTTAACTGAGCTACTGACAAAAATTTAAACAGTAGCTTGCATGTGTTTGTGTCTTTGACTGTGTGTTAGAAGTCAACCAGAGTATCTGCCACATCCACAGTGACACATGCACACACATACACACACACACACACACACACACTACCCCTCCTCTCCACTCTCTCCATCTCCCTCTGTCTCCGTCTGCCTGCACGGTTGCTGGGCAGCTCTGAGGCGAGCTGTCTTTTCCTGGGAACCAACTTGGGATGACACGCCATGGCACAGGAGGGGACGACGAGGGGGCAAACGCGCCCTCTCCCTGTCCTGCTTTTTTGGGGGTCACAAAAAATGTTGTCCAGCCCCCTCCCCAATCATCCTCCACCTCCTCCTCCTCTTGCCGTTTTTTCCTGCATCGCTCTCCCGGTTCTGCCGAGCCCGTGCCCTCGGAGCGAGGTCGTTGTTTGGCACGGAGGCCACCGAGTCGCTCGGTTAACCAACTGTTGCGGCGCTTGCAGGGGGAAAAGCGAGTGGGAGAGAGGGACATTGTTTTGGAGTCAACATTGCCCCTGGTTCCAACTGCTGTTTGTCAGCAAGGCATTTGAAATGTAATGGAGATAAATGTAGGTGTTGCAAAAATGCAAAGTGCAAAAGAGGAGGCCATTGTTTCAGCGGCTTTGCGCCCCTTCACTTCTCCAACTGTCAGTTCGGAAACGCATCATCACATATTTTGGGAATAATCATGCTATTTATTGGTGGCTTGTTAAGTTTCCAACTGCCATATGAGAAAATTCCCTCATCCAGTAGCTGCGACACTATCTGTCAACTTCAACCTCTCGCGCTGCAGTGCAATGTAGGCGCTATTCAGAGGCAAACTGTAGGAGAGAGGGCTGTTGCATTGAGTCAACGCTGGCCTCGACTTTGACTGAACGCCCTCAAGTGTCCGTTGACGAGTGACACTTGATGAGGATGAAGTCTGACGTCAGAGCAACTGACAGAGTTGAGGTGAGCCGCGGAGACGGACGCAGTGCTGAGTAAAACAGACAGCGGCTGGGGTGTTTTTGGGGCTGGACTGCAGCAAAGTTGGGGAAGCTGTTGCACACGCCGGTGTGTGCTGTGTTTTTAAGGAGCTCGTCATTATGCTGCATAACAGAGTGAGAGGCACAGATTACTAAAGAGGCGAGCATCCTTTCATCTCATCCGCAAAGCACTTGAACCGCTTTTGGTATGCAAAATCAGAAGGGAAAATGTATGAGATTTTGTTGCAAAGAAAAAATGAACAGTTTATACAAACTGCACCTATATTGTGTGCTAACTGCTTTGGGCCTTAAATAGCTGATTTAAGGTGAACTAATTGTGAATATACAATGAAAGATTTTGCATGAAAGGAGAATATGTGATTTATCATCTGTGATCTCGGATTTGGTGGCTAAACACAAACATGAAAAATGATGAGATATTATGACTATTGACATCCCAAGCTGGCCATACATTAAGACGTCATTTCAGAACTAAATATCTATATATCTTTTGCAGAAACCTGAGTAGATTTACCAAAGCCAGTCTACCTAAAAGCCTGTTAAATTAGACAGTTCCAGCATCACTTGCATTCTTGAGAAAGTTCCTCAGAGCAGTAAAACCATGGCCTCCAGGCGTCATTTGGACGGCCCTGCCCTAACATGTTGATTGAAGAACGTGTGTTAACCTATATACTGTATGTATATATGTACATAGACCAGTTCTGACCACCTGTCTCCACTCTCAAGTGCAGCTGCTGCCTTGGAGGCACAAAGGCCTCCACCTGGTCCTGCCTGGTTGTCGTAACGTGGCGAGACAAAGTGCTGCTCGCATGTGTTTAAGCTTGTAGAACTAGTCAAGGGCAGAGAGTGTGTTTGACTTTTGCATCTAAAGTATGAGGCGTGCGTGTGTGTGTTTATGTGTGGGTCCAAGGTCTTCTCCACTGTTGTCCTCTGCTCAGTGAGCTGCTGTCAGATCCCGTCTCTTTTTGTGTGCTAGAAAAAAAGTCTTTTTGGCTTCAAGCACAGCATGTGACCCCCCCCACCCCCCTCCAACCCCACCCAACCCCAGTTTCACCACTGACATTGCCGCCAAGCCAGTGCAGTTCTAGAGGCTTGATCAGACCCTCCCCTCCTTTCACAATATTGTTTTCTTTCCAGACATTATCTGCCCTCTGTCGGTAGACAGGGCGGATTGCCAAGTGGTGAGGACACATATCCCAACATCCCTGGTTAATTTCTAGCCAGGGATGTGTTGCATGTTATCCCCCTCTTCCACCATGTTTTCTTACTATCTCTACTATTAGTAAAGGCTGAATGGTTTAAAAACAAAAAGCAGCACAACAAACTCTAAGAACTTTATCTCTTTAGTTTTTAGTCTTATTTGTGTTTTCTGCCTGACAACAGACAAAAATATGTTCCAAACAGACTTTGCAATGATATATTTTACGTTTCCCTTGAACAAATGTGCAGAATTGTGAAAATAAGACCTTCTTTTTGAGTGTCTCTGTCTCGTCCCTGCCGGTTTTGGGAATGCAGTTCATTGGACTGCTCTCGACCTTCTTCAAACCGGTGCTACAGTCATATCACCGGTTTGTCTGCTCATCTATGCCTTCTCAAGCTCATCTCGTCTCTCTTCTTCTTCAGATTAATTAAAGAGCCTCTTCCCTTGGCAGAGTTTGGCTCATTAGCCACACAGACCCTCTCTGTACTCTGTGCAAAGTGTGGAGGTGAAGAAAACGGCCTCCTTTCGGTTTCTATTTACATCTGTAAGGTTGCACTGAATAACCCCCCCCCCTCTCCTCGCTGTATAAAAGAGTTCAGGACTACATGTAGAGTCGTGATTAGAAAAAGACGAAGTGAATCACAGATGCAATTACTCACTGGCTCACATCAAGTGAAGTCAGTGGTGAAAAGATAACGAGAAGCCACGAACGCTTAACGCCGAATCCGAAGTGGTTATCAACACACGGATGATGTGGAAGAATAGTTAAGGAGTGTGCAATATAAATCTCAGTTGCCGCTGAGGCAGAAGATCAGTTTAGTAACTGCAGCTGTTATTAAAAAAATTTAAAGTGTGTTTCTAGATGCTGTTTTCTTTTAGTTTTATTGTGAAATCTTCCCTTGTGCATCATCTATCAGAGCTTTTTGGCTGCGTCACCCCAGAATACCCTTCACCTTCACCACAGCTCCTCGTCTTTGATGTGTTAAACATGCATGTGTTTGTGTGTGTGCTGACCTGAGGGGTGCACGTGTGTATATGTGTGTGTGTGTGTGTGTGTGTGTGTGTGTGTGTGTGTTCGTCTGTGGGGAGAAGGGGGCTGTCTGTGTGAATTATAGATGAGGACATGGGGGCGATGGCCAAGTTAAAAGGGAGGAAGCAGAGACCTCAGAGGAGAGGCTCTGCCAGATTTACTGGCCCGAACCCCCAGGTCGGACCAAAACACACCACGAACGCAGTCTGAGCAAACCACTGCAGCTTCAGCAGCCATGTCATGACCTTAAATCATCCCATTCCCCGTCGTTAGTTTCCTTTTTATACACATCTGTCATTTTTATTTCAGTGAAATCAGTGTGGGTCTTTAAAAAAATGGGGCTTTATTTCACTTCAGTGTCCCCTTAAGAACCCAAGTGACACTAGAGTGATTTAAAGTGCAGTGGGATTTTTAAGTAACACAATCATACTTCCTTTTTTTTCTAGCATTTGGCACCTGCTAGAGGAGGTAGCAGCAGTTTTAGCAGTAGCAACTAAGCCTTCAGGTGACATAATACAACTTCTGGCAGCCATGCTCAATGTCCTCAGGAAACTAGGACTATGTAACTACATAAAGCCTGTTTTAGTCCTTGTGTAGTGCTGGAAATTCCTGTTCGTGTCAGTATTGGGTGCTTTGCATAACTTTTAGTTAGCTAAGGCCAAAAAAGACTGTAGCAAAGACAAGACTGTGTCCGAAATCAAATGATCAAAAATCTATAGAATCATGATTCTAAAGACGAACGCTGGATTATGTCTAATAATGCTCTGCCGTGTGGTGATTGCAGGCGTTGCAGGTCACGTGACACGCACTGGCCCAAAAGGACTTTTTCCCTTGCACAATCAACCAATCAGACGCTTTGAAATATAACCAGAGTTTGATCCGGTTTCCCGGCTTATTGGATTGTCATTTGTTTATGGCTCGCTGTACATTACTGCTTCCTTTTCTGAGCTTACTTCCAGCTCTCCCTTTGGCCCTCAGTTATGGTGCCAGAAGAGTTTTAAAGTGCCAAAATCAATTCAGAGCTTATGAAGAATTAAATAAATGTACCTACTCTTTCATAATGGGCTGACTGTTGCAACTCTGCATCTTAAATGCTGTGCATGGTTGAGTGATGATTAAGATTTGGGATAATTAAACTCC
Organism: Seriola dumerili; assembly: GCF_002260705.1. Taxonomy (NCBI): domain Eukaryota; kingdom Metazoa; phylum Chordata; class Actinopteri; order Carangiformes; family Carangidae; genus Seriola; species Seriola dumerili. The sequence goes on along the minus strand of NW_019174274.1, from coordinate 74,818 downwards.
TTCAGTTGATGAGGCAGAATGAAGAGATTGGCAGTAATGCAGGAAGCGGCGCGTCAATAAAACCGAACCAGATAATTCCGAAAATGTCTTTCTGTCATTTCCCCTTTATCTCCTGTGTTGGCTCATTCCAGCGACGAGGTTTATCAGGCCTTTTAGCACGGGGCCGAGATTAGGATTCATTTCCTGTTTGCCTCGTCTCTGATGATGAAGTCAAATCTGTGGATTAGGTCAGCTTCTGACCTCCTTCCCCTCCTTCCTCTATCGTTGACTCTTCCCTTCCTCCATTTCTATTTGACCCATTTGGACTTCGTCCTCCTGGGAGGAACGTGCAGGTCCCGATGAAACCCGTACGTCTGCCGTGTTCCACCTTTTCCAGGGACTCGAGACAAATTGCTTGTTTGTTCAACCCTGTTTGTGCTTTCCATTAAATCCACCAACCAAGATGCGCTGGTGGGTTGGTGGCTGCCTTGGGTCACTGATAAGATTGTGGAGATGTCATATTATCAGCGTTGGGTCCTGTAAAAGCTGTAATGAATGACTTCGGAGATAAGATAACGGCAGATACCTTCTGTTGAGACAGGCTTTGGAAGAAACAGAGGCTGGTTGCATTTTCTACAGCTTCGCAGAGATGAAAATATAAAAACAGAGATCAAAAAGACCAGACATGTTTTCACTCATTAATCCACTATTCTCCCAATTAGAGTTGCATCAATTGCAGAGATCACAAGTTCCTGTTATATATATATATATGTATATTTATTATGAGTTTCTATCAGTCAGATTTAAAAGATTTAAAGAACTTTGTTGAGGAAGAATTTGTGTAAGAGAGAAGGGATCATTACTGTGACTGTTGAAAACATGTGGCTTTCTATTCCTGTCATGCTCTTGATATTTTTGGGCTGAGCAGTAACTACACTTCTCTCTCTCTCTCTCTCTCATCGTCCTTTGCTTTTCCTGGCTTTAGCTTCTCTGGCTGGCCGTGCAGCCTTCCCCCAGAAGAGACATTACTTCCTGTGTGACTGTAGTTTCCTTATTTTTTTTTTCTTTCTGCGCGTGTCTTACTATTTTCTTCCCTCTCCGCACTCCTTGCTTCCCTCAGAGAGTAATTTATGCCTTTTTGTCTCTTCTTGATATGCAGTTGTTTAACAAATTAGAGAGAGAAAAAAAAAAACCTTCATAAATGAGTGGAGGAACATAACAAATGCTCATCCTTCCTTTGAAGCTGTTTTGGGGGCTTTTGCTTTAATTTGTCACCTTTTCTATGAATGTAATTCATCAGTCCTTCAAATTAAAAGCTCATCCCAACAGTGGTTTTGCACAGTGTAGTCCACTTAAGGCAAACGGCATGTGTTTAGTTATTGCCAGCCTTTTTACAAAGAAATATGGAGTCCTTGAAGTGCAAAAGGCAAATTATTAATATTATTATTTTATTTTATTTTATTTTTTCATATTTTCTCTCCTCCCTTATAAATCCATATATTTTTATGTTATCATAACCCTGAGGCATGATGACCAAAGCTACAAAAATAAGACCTAGGTTGTAGTAAACTGTGACGATCCTTTAATGGAAGACTAAAAATACTTGTCTTTCCTCCTCTGTGAATTCCTTTTCCCTCTCTTTTTCACTCCAAGCTTCTCTTCTCTAATAAATCAACCTCCTTCCTGTTTGGAGAATCCCTGTTCTGTGCTCTTTGCGTCCCTCTACTTCACCCTCTATCTCTTTGTCTCTCCGTCCAACCGCCAGTTTTGGCGCCAGAACCCCCCGATGGTGCTTTCACACTGTTTTAATGTTAACAGGATGCTCTGTGTTCTCCCTCTTTACAGTCCCATAGCAGAACAAACGTGCAAATCTGTCTTTCTTCATGGCCGGCTTAAGCCTTAACTCATCCCCTGGCTCAGTCCCAGTGGACCAATCCAGGAATTTGACAAATCTTAAAAAACAGCTCACTAGTGGAGTCTGTCTAGTTGGCACACAGAGGACACGTTCACTTGTAATCACTTGTTTGTGAGAAATAACCACTGTGATCACTTTTTTAGATTATTATCATCTCTCCAGTTGCCTTGGGAACTCTTACTTTAAAGTTTCTCAGCTTTTCATTTTCTCTTAAGTTTGCAGTTTTAGTTCAGTAGAAGCGTCTGAACATGTTTCACGTGCAGTTTCCCTCCTGGAACAACATGATACTTTTGCTTTTTAAATTAAATTAAATTCCCAGCACTTGCATTTTATTAATTGAAAGATTAAAAGAAAATAACAAAAAAAATCATACATTTGAGGGATATACGATAATGTGAACAATGCTAGAGAATAATACAAGTCATTTTAATATAAAACAGCATTTCTAAAAATTACTCGACATAAAATGCATGACACAGCTCAATGAAAATGCAGCAATATGAAAGAGAAAAAGATGTGGACTTAATGCACATGCACACACACACACACACACACTGCTGTTGTTTTCGGCTGTGCTGTTATGTACAGAACATCAGCAGCAGCTTAAAAGAGCTACAAGGCCTTCACTGAGGTTTGGATTCACGCTGCTGGCAGACTCCAGGTTACAGAGATAAGCCGCTGTGCGTATGCATGGCTGTGCTGAACATGAAGCCGAGATGACAAAAAAAAAAAGAAAAAAGCCCCTTATTTGATTCTGGACTAGGTAGGCAGGATTGAGAGGTTCAGGTGTAGAGATGTCGGTGAGTTAAATGGGCTCAGGCTTGTCTCATTCATATAACTTTTACTTCAGTGGTTTCCTAACATGGTTTCCCTCTCTCTTTTTCTTGCATCCTTCACGCAGGTCTGAGCAGACTCTCGGCCCTCCTCCGTTTCACCCATCAGTGAAAGCAGCTCTTCAAGTCCGGTAAGCTAATGGGGGGAAGAAAAAAAAAAACATGCATGTGAAGAGTCGACAGCTGTGCACTTGCTATGCGTCAGGATGCTCACAATGACAATGCAAACTGTGGTAGTTAGCACTAAATAGAAAGTGACATCACAGCTCGAGACACACACAGAATTACACCAACGCAGACGTGTGTGCACAACATTTCTTATGCACAAAATTACATAAACCGAGTTAGCACCTATTGTTACTACTAAATAAGCCAGTTGGTAAGATTTTAGGTTTATATAGTTGTGATTAAGGTTCATTTAGAATAGACACAGGGTTTTAATGTTGTAAATTTAATTACAAAGACTATTTAAAACCCATTAGAGTCCACTAATTCCTAATAATTAAAGGACTGATATTATAGACTCCATACTTTCTTCATCCTCCGACCAATATTACCATCCACAGCGCCACTCTCTCTCAGCTAAAAACTCTGTATTGACTCAAACATTTTTTCGTCTCTTTTGCTTGAATACTTTGCTTTTCAAGTGCAATGCTTCCTCTCGCACCTAAATATCTTAAAGAAAAACATAAAAGTCTGGCCTGCTGCCAGATGGTATCCTACACACCATTCTACCCCCCCCCACCCCCCATGACATTTCACACTCACTTTTCCCATGACTCATAGGGCCCGGGAGTCAGATCTAAGTGGCTGCACTCAGCCAGATGATTAGCTTGGCTGTTTGTGAATGTATAATAGAAGGGGAATTATGCTCACCAACATGTGGGAAGGGGTAAGAGGGCGATTGTTTGGGTTGATGTCATGTGAGATATTTTTGCCCGCCAAAAAAAGGCCAGTCATTAAGTTGAAACTCCAGTCTCATGTTTTGAGCTCTCGCTGCTCAAATGTGTTTGAGTTACATGGCAGGAAGTGAAATGACAGAGCGAGAGGCTAAAAGTAGATTTGGTGGTAAATGTTGTTTTAGAGAAGTCCTCTGTTTGTGTGTGTGTGTGTGTGTGTGCGCGTGTGCGTGTCTATACTTAGCTCATGTTAACAATGTGTTTGCTCTCAGCCGGAGAATTTTTGGTTTGTGGATGCACTTGGGGTCGACAAGAGTGGGTGTGTTTGTTTGTGTGCGTGCGTGCGTGCGTTCGTGCAGTTGAATTTGTGGGTCCTCATGCACGTGTGGGTTGATTTTGAGCAGGGCGTGTGTGTGTAGGTGTGTATATAGGCGCGGGCTGGGAGCTGTCGTCAGTCATCATAATCTCCTCAGCCCATGAAGGATGCGTAAAAATGCAAGATGGCAGGGGAGGGAGGGACCGCTAAAGAGACAGACTGAGGGGAGATTTTTGTGGAGGAACGCAGTGGCGAGCTGGAAGCTGTGTGAAAATGTCACAGTGGCTGCTCTCGACATTCACTACTCATGGTAACTACACATTTCCTCCCAACTAATGGCTGCTGCTGCTCCCTCAGACATGAAACATCATTTCAAGTGCTCCAAAAGGCACCGAGTGTTTTAGGGCTGCAATTATTTACAGTGACACTTAATTACTTCATTTATATTCTTCCAATAACTTTTTTTTTGTCTGAATAGTCATAGATATTCAATTTACATTAATGTGCAAAAAGAAAAAGGAGAAAATGTTCATATTTGAGAAGCTGGAACCATCAAATGTTGGTATTCTTGCTTGAAATATGACTCAAACAGTTATTGATTATATAAACTGTTGCTTAATTACATTCCGTCAATTGCCAAATTAATCAATCTTTAAAATGTCTATATTTAATAATCAGTGCCGTCAATACAATAAAATACATTTTATAAAAATAGAAATTGTCTGAAGAAAACAAAATCAATCTTTGGAGTAACCTCTGACATGGTGACGGGTCACAAGTTTAGTTGTCATAATTAAAAAGAAGTTGGGAACTATTGTCTTATTGCCTTGGAATAAGGAGGTTCAATGGTTGACTCAGCTATTTTCATCTTATTTTGTGATGAAAGCAACATACATGCAGTAATGTTGGTCATAACTTCCAGTGATAATAATAATAAGTCAGTGATACATTAGATTTCCACCATCATCAGCACCAGCAGCATAAAGGCCCTAAAATGTCATCATCAGCCCAACCGACAACCAGCTATCAGTGTATTGATGAATTTAAATGGCTCGGCTCCCATTTGTGTCAGTGCAGTTAGGGAGGACCCCCGGGGGCCGTGCCTGCAGGATCTGGTGACCTATTTCAGGATCCATAACATGGTCAAAGCCCGCTCTTCGCTGCCAGCATCCTCTCCTGACCGCCACCAGCCCCCCTCCCCCTGCCAGGGTATTGTGTCACCATGGGAACCATGGGATGACATCAGCGTGGGGCGGGGCCGATGCCTGCCTGGAAACATCTACTCGTCTGATGAGATCGGAGGCTGGGAGTAAAGAGGAGGAAGGCGCTGAGAGGAGGGGATAAATCTGAGTGAGGATGCAGAGGAGACACAGCAGTCAGTTTGACTTCAGTTCAACCTTAACTTGTCTGGAAGGGGGAACATTGGTTTACTCTGGAACACTCACAAAAAAAACATGCAGTAGCATCACTTAATTCAGTCAGTTTAAGACCAAATTTTATATTATCTACTGTCAATTTCTATCTCTAATCATGTTTCATGTTTTTCCAGTGATGGGAAACCGGTCAACATACGTATGAATATCGATCACGACTGATGTTTTTGTGTAATGAATCTGCACTTGAGAGTAAAAAAACTGCTGAGGTTTTTTTTTTTTTTTTGCTGCCAGCTGATTGGATGTGACACAGCGCACGCAGCATCATGGTGTCATGGCAGTGAGAGAAATCATCTTATGGTCAGTGCCTGCAAGTAGGTGACGTGTCTGTCAACAGCGGGCTGCGGTGCGTGTTTGAACTTCTAAATTTAAAATACAGAAGCGAGAAAGTGTCAGTGTGGAGTCTGGAGTGTACAATCCGCACAACATGGGATTCAGTTGGGATCTCGTCACATACTGTTATCTCAGTGCGCCTATACCGCCTGTATTACGGTACTTAATCTGTAAGGAGTGGAACCAGCCCTGCACCTCATGTGAGCGGGGAGTGTATTTGTGTGTGTGCGCGCGCGCCCTGCTCGTCATGCTGCTGCTCACCATATATACACTGTTCATTCACACTTCACTGGCAGCGCTCATTATGCTTCAGACCCACACATGTATTGCTGAGTCAACGAAACATAATCCGCTCCTGTGGAGGAGGAGGAGGAGGAGGAGGAGGAGGAGGAAGCCACTGGATTCTAGGTTGATTACAGGTCACGTCAACCTTAACTGTCCTACTTTCCTCCTCGGGACTCCTGTTCAGTGGGACACTTACCCATCATGCACTGCAATGTACTATATAGCGACTGTGTTTCTGACCCCATCTTAAATAATGTAGATGATGAATGTTGATTTTTATTTAACATTTTTTATACACGTTCCCATTTACATTTACCACTAAACAGACTTTCCAGTGTATTACAAAGTCACTCCCTTGAAGCCTATAAATGCATCATGAAGAAGTCGGAGTTCAGTATTTGACACAAAAACGCAACTGTGATTATTTTCGTTATTGATGATTCTACAGATTATTTTCTTGATGAATCATTTAAAAAGTTTCGCCTATAAAATGTCAGAAATGGGTGAAAGCTGCCGATCACAATTTCCCAACTTCGTCATCATCTCCCTCGATTTGTCCCACCGACAGTGCAGCCCTCAAATATATTCAGTTTACCACTAAAACCAGAAAATATTCACACTTAACAAGTTACAGCTGGTGAATTATGGGTCTTTTTGTCCTTTAAACAGTGAATTGATTATTAAGCTAATCAATTAAGCACTTAATCTTAAAAAGGAGGGACTAATATTTGAATGACAATAAATATCACTTTCACACCAGGCTAATATAAATCATGTTCACAAGTCAATTTCTTATCATATGATTGGCTTATTTGCGATGGTATTGGAACTGTAGTCCATGTAAACATGCAGATAATTTGGCAGACGTATTAATTAGTTGTGGAGAATGCAAACCGATGACCTTCTTATTGTCTTGCTGTCTCTAAAGCTGCTTATTTTCCTGGAAATCCCCCCTTAACTAATTAGTTTACCAAATATTCTCATTATAGCCAATAGGATAGCCAAAATGCTATCACTGCGTGGGCAGAGGGGACAAAAGCTCGTTATTTTCAATCAGTGGAAGGTCATTGAAAACCGTGAATATATGTATGATTAGAACAGATATAAAATCAACTTAGGATATCTACAGCAACATGGCCTTGGATGGTAAAAGTAGGGATAATATTCTACTATAGCCAACTTAGGAGTGAGACCAAATGGATTTTAAGTGCAGGCATGAATGTTTTCAAACAGATACAAACACACATAGAAACACAGCAACACACTCAGGCGCTCGCACAGAGGATTAAGGCCAGGTTGGCCTACTGAGACTGGCTGCCAGAGATTCCATCCTCCCTCCTAAATGGATGGTGACATTCCGATGTGAGCGGCGCTCCACGGAGGCGTGATGAGTGACCCAGATTGAGGGGGGGTAGGGGTGGGGGTGGGGGGGTGCAGACAGGGAGGGAAGTGAAGTTGGATTAGGGATGGGGGGATGGGGTGTGGTGGTGTCGGTGGAAAAGAGGGATGCCGGGGCTGGTAGGTAGGGGGATGACGGCATTGAAAGACAAATAAAAGAGGGAGAGGAGAAAAGTCAAGCGAGCCTCAGGCCCGCTGCCACACCCTCTCTTCTTCTCTGGACGAGATCATGCTGGCAGGTTCAATCTAAGACATCAGTCCCAAGACGTGATGGGATTTGACAAGCCTTTTTTGACTCCTAGTGCTGTTGATTTAACCCTTTCAGGATTAGGACACTATGATGGTTCTCATGCTGAGCACTTGCGGACTAACTGCTATGCTTCTAGCCTTTCTTAAAATGTAATACTCAATCATTGTTTAACAGTTTGGGATTCTACAGAAGGGTTAATTACCTCATTTCTAATTTAATCATGCACATGAAGTATTTCTTTTTGCTGCCCGTAAAATATAAACCAGCACTCACATTATCATGTAATTTTAATCCTTAATTGAGTCCCTTACGTCTTAAACCCCAAAAAGTCTAAATCTGCCAGTGCTGTAAGAATATTCCAGTTATTAATGCAAATAAAATAGTTTCTTATTTTTTCATTTTGTGGCAAAAAGAAGCGGTTGACATGGGTAACAAGGGGAAAAAGGGGCGTTCAATGACATGTAATGGGCACATACAGTATACTGTATATAAACCTTTTCCCTCATGGTTTTACATATTGATTATATTGCAGTCTTAAGGTAAACTTTTTTCAAGTATTTTTTTAATTTGGTTATTCATAAATCTTGTTTAGCAACCTGCTTTATTCTTTCCTGTTGACCTGAATACCTTTTCCACCATGTGGAAAATATCACAGGTGTCACTGGTTAAATCCAGCATTAGTGTCGGTGGTTTGGGTTGTTAAGGTTTATTATAGAGCTGAATAGGAGGTAGCTTTTATCTGTTTCACTTCTAAATGGCACCAGAGATCTGTTCCTGTGTGAAAGTAAATGCCACATGAGTCTATAACTAGGTTTTCCTGCTCATAAAAGCAATATTTCGCTGTACTTTGTCAAATAGCCACAAGGTAAATTGCAGACAGACCCTACAGAGAGTATCAGTAAATTATTAGATTAGATCTTCAGATGAGAGAATAACTGCTGTGGGAAAAAGCAGGAAAAACAAACAGAATGTTTTCCATCAGTGCAGAATGTCGTATTAAGTCCTGCTGCTTTATTTGGGTGTTGTTATGTCTAGAACGTGTTCGCTGCGCCGTTTATCCTCTTCTCTCTAACACAGCAAGACTGGTAAACAGCTACAAGGAAGTGATGAGAGAGGGCGATGTCGGATCACGTTAACCACACCAGGGTGACGGGGTGCGCCTGGAGAGCAAGGTCTGGAGGGTGAACACACCCAGATGTCAGGAGTACAAACAAACTGCTGAAATAGTTAGATAAAAGTCACGGTTTAACCTAAATGGTTAGAATAGTTAGCCTAATGGACAAATAAGGACAAACTAGAAATAAGCTCAAAGTTATAGATAAACAGTTGAAATTGCCAGCAAAATGGATAAAAATTAATATGTTAAATCGCATCAAGTCAAACGAAAACATTCGGTTAATAACAGCTGATGTTGTTGAAGTTCACCTTGCAGGGCTGTTGGTTTACATCCGATAAAAAAAAGGCCGGAAACTACTGGTCTAATACACACCTGTGATGTCATGCACAAGGCCTTAAACTCTTGCACACCACCACCGGGTTTACACAGAGAACCAGAGAACATAGAAGATTGTGAAGGCAGTTTTAGCATTACAATTCTTCATCTAAACTTTTCATTTCTTTGGCATCTGACAGCATTGATTCTCAAGGTTTCTTATACAGCCACTGTGACGTGCCACCAATTCTTAGGATTTTACAGTCTGCTGGTAGGGGAGGCAGACAAATATGAAAACAAGTCAAATAGTAAATGATTTATTTGCAGTATGTCTGAACCCCTGTGGTGTAATGCATCTGAATTTGTGAGGGAAAAGATGTTTTTTTTTTTTCTTTCTCTGCAGTTAAAGTGCCTTTCTATCAAATGAGAACACGGAGGATTTATGTAAGCAGCCCAGGTTTATGACATCCTTTGTAGGGGACACTGTGTGAAAGCCAAGTGCGGGCGGCATAATATTGCCAAAACAGCAGCTGAAAGCAGGTCAATGCAATTCTAAACCACCATCAGCACAATCGGGCTGTCAGCGCACCAGTTTTCTTCCTTAGCAACAGCTGGGACCAGACTCGCCTATGACTGAGCCCTGGGCTGAGATTTTTACTCTCAGACAGTTTGGCCCAGTATCTTTTGAGTGTCAGTAGGTCCTCCTCCTCCTCCTCCCTCTTCTCTTCCATCGTCTTTTTTTCTTCTTTTTTTTTTCCTCTCCTCTCTGATCCTCACATCTTCCCACTGCAGCAGACATTAGCCCCGATCACTAAGAGCCTGTCGTCATGCAGCGCTGCAGGGAAGGAGAGAGACTTAGAGAGGAATGAGGACGGGAGAGGAATAGGCTGAAAGAAAGAGGACAAAAAGTAAGAGACAAATAAGGAGGGGTAATCGGCTACTATTTCACGTTGGCTACCACCAATACATTTCACATAATAATATCATATTGAGTTTAAATTTGAGTTTAAAAGGGAGAGAAGAGAATAAAAAAGCAAGACAAAGAGCTAGCAGCTAAAGGACAGGGTCAGAGTTGGTGGTGATAGAAAAGTTGCATGGTTTTTTGAGGAAAGGAAGGATCAGAAACCCGACAGAGGGAGGAAGAAGAAAGAGCCTCGCCGACAATTTGTTATGATGAAATTAACCGCAGCTGCTTGATGATAATGATGCTGTTTAGCTAAGCTGCAAGGCAAGGGGAGGGAGGGCCCCCCTGCTAATTGTGTTTAAAAAGCAACATTATGTGTCCCGTCTGAGGGGGAAATAGGGCCGCTTTTATGAGGCTACATGCTCGATTAGAATGGAGATGGTTTAGTAGTTCACACTTGATTGGGACAAACCTTTTTGTTATTGAAATTAATGGGAGAGAGCTTGTTGCGCTGCACTGTGGTGCTAATAGGTGCTGCTGTTTGTCGTGTGTGTGTGTGTATGTGTGTGCGTATGGAGGACTCTTTTTTTTTTTTTTTTTTGGCCTGAATGGGGCGAGCCTGTCAAACCCATCTGCTGGACCCCCTCAAGACCTGTTCTGGTTGCCATGGTAGCAACCTCCTTGTCACTGGTGAATGGTTATTAAGGGTGTGTTTCACATGTTTTCTTTACACGTTACAATTTCGGGAGCTGCCTGCGGTCGTGCATGTCATCTTTTTTGTTTTGGCGGGGGTTGATGTGTTTTGCCGTTCAGTTCATATTTTAATTCAGAGAAGCTCACAGTGTGTGTGTGTGTGTGTGTATATGTGTGTGTGTGTGTGTGTGTGTGTGTGTGTTTAGCATGGGTTTGTAGCAAATCTCAAACCTTGTCAGCTGCTGATATAAAACCAAAAGCACTGGCTGTCTGTGGGAACTCAACATGCACTGTAAAAGGGGAAAAACAGTCATGCAGATATGTTATCGGCCTCTCCCTCCTGTCTCAGCACGTGGATGCTGAGACAAAGACCGGTTAGAGAAGCAGTGTGGCTCCCAAACCCCTCTGGTGGCTGATTTGTGAACTTCCCCCCTACAGGATGCACCATGTATCAGAGTCAGCTTAAATGCTTTGAGGAGTCCATCTTTTTGTTTTGTATTTTTGGCTCATTTCTACTCACTTTCCCCGATCCTCTGCTTTCGGATGCCCGATACTCATCTTCCCCTTCTCTTCACCTCCTCCCAACAGGTGACCCATCCCCTCCCCGGCGTCCCAGCAGGCAGGCATGGCAGACGGTCGGCAGCCAGACGAGCACTGGGCCTCCAACGGCCAAGAGAACGGCGAGAATGGCTACTCCGCCTACAGCTCTGGCTACAGGGAGAATGGATACCACGGTGGCGCGGCTGCACATCCTGGAACGACAGGTAGGAAGGTGGACGCGGACGTGTGTTTGCAAGCGGTGCATGTGCATGCCTTACTGGGTCAGTGACATTGATCTGGCTGCCTGCACACACTGCCAGATGGCTGTGGGTAAATGTGATTGGTTCCACAGTGCCAGGAAAGAGAGATCAATTCCCAAAAGGCACTTGAACAGATCAAACTGTTTCACATTTGATTGAGTCGTGAACATGAACAATCTGCTGTAGAAGCACGACCAAAGACTGGAGGACATCACCGTGGTCCCCGGAGACACTTGGTTATGGGTCTCTCGTGGGTTGAACTACTCGCATAATTAAGCTTCTGGACCTCTCCAGAAGTAGATCAGAAAGCTTCATGAATCTTGGTTTGGAAGCACTCCAGGCTTTGTGTGAAAACATAAATTTTTAATGTTTCTCTTGTAATAAAGCTATTTTAATTCATAGTGGAGGACATTTTAAGATGTTGCCTTTCAGGAACATGCTTGTTTTAAGGATTTTAACAATTGACAATATGTCAGATTCAGATCAGAAAAACTCTAAATCATGATAAAAGTTACTAAATCTTACTAACACGTTAAAGCATAATATGCATTATATTAGGACCTGGAAATTTCACATAAAATAAAAATATTCTGACTGATATGTGTGCCAAGTGATGGAGTAAGCTTAAAGGAAAGATGGAGAGAAATGGGAAAGGTAGGAAAAGAAGTGGCAGTGGAGTGGAGTGGAGTGGAGGAGGGATAAAGACAGACAGTCATGTTTTCTTTGTCTTTCGATTGTTTTATTGTCAAATCTGAATCTCGAGCTGCCGTAATTTGACTCACAATCATCACATCATGTGATGTTTTTCGACACTGTTTTCTACACCATCTGAGGTAAGTTGGTGCTCTATCTGTATTTATCTGCACTGGGGAGTAAGCAGAAAGCCCAACTGGCTACTAATCAAATCCCACAGGAGCCAATGGGATTTGCGCTCTGCATCGACAGCTCATCAAACAAACACACACAAAGAGCATTGTTTAGACCTCAAAGGAGAGGGGAGGGGTGGCACCCACAGAGATAAGGTCAGCTTTGAGTTATTAGTTTTTCATTTCCTTCCTCCCATCCATGTCTTGTCTTCCCGGTGTGTCTATCTCTTCTCTCTCTTTCTCTCTCTCTCTGTCTCTCTAACTCTCTCTCCCTTCGCAGTGGATGACTCAGCCAATTTGCCTCCCTCCCCTCCCCCCTCACCATCCGCTGAGCAGATTGGGCCCGTGGCACAAGGTACACACACTGATAACCACTCCCGACCATCCAGCATGAGAGTGTGAATGGTGGTGCGAGTGGCAAAAATATCTCTTAAAAAAAAAAAAAAGAAAAAAGACACCAAACACACAGTCGAGAGATCGGTCTCGAGACATGGCCGCCGCTCCTCCTCTTTCTTCTGGTCCCTTAGTGTTTAGTTTTAGGAGTCTCTGTTGCTTTGCATGTCAGCTTATTGTCTTATCACCTCTGAGGAGTCTGCAGCATGTGCCACGCTGTCCTGTCCAATTCGCACTTTGGTTCCTTTTACCAATATTAGCCTCATATTAGTTTTCTATCCAGTACCAGTGGAGTCAACCCTGGATCCAAGAGCTAAACAGCAACACAAACATCTTTCCTCCCTTTAGGCAATAGCACATAACCTGCCACTGGAGCCCTTCATCTCATTAGTCTGCTTTCCCCTCTCAACATCTCCTCTGTTCTTTTTTTTTTTTGTTCTCTCATTTTGTGTATTGATTTTCTCCAGGATTGGCTTTCAGCTCTTTACTCACAGAGAACAGTGCAGCCTGTTTTCTAATCATTTCATTTTTGCACGTGGCATGCAATCACCAAAATGTAGACTCATATTAGACCCACTGCATGGTTTAGGTGTTATTGTACATGAAATATGGACGAAATCCCAAGAGAATTTTCCTCATACTTTTAATTTTTCTATTAGATATTTTGAAAATAAAAGACAGGTTAGTTGCATATATGTGAAGATGTAACTCTTATTTCTAAACCTTAAGGTATCTTTTTTTTTAAATTCAAATTGTTCAATATTTATCTAGGCTAGAAGATGTGCTGATTGCATCCCATACATCTCCATCAGAGCTGAAAGTGTCATGCAACCCATGTAACCCCAGTTTTGTTGTCCTCCATGTCTCATCCATGTGTATCCCTTCCCTGCTCAAAGAAGATAAAATAGAGGTTCTCAGTCAACAGCAAGATGAGGAGGAGGCTCCAGAGGGGCCCAGCCGTTACCAAGAGGAAGTGACATATGAGCAGCCAGGAGACTTGCTCTTAAAGCAGGCAGATTATTTAACAGAGCCCCAGGCTTTGGGCTGCCAGCAAGCCCAGACACCTGAGGTCCTCAATGGAGGAAGTCATCAAGGTGAACACAGCCCGTCACAAAAAGGTGTGTGTGGTTTCATGGGGTTTTGTGCGTGTGCATACAGTTTGTGTGAGGGTACTGAGTAAATGTGAGTCTGTCCATTGCCTATTTTGCATGATCCTCTCGTGCTCTGTTCAGGGGCACACAGACTTTCTGCTCTTGACTTATAAATTGTGATGCAACTCAGGCTTTGCTGCCAACCTTCCTCTGGCTTTGTTGCCCTTAAATCCTTAAGCTTCTGCTTCAAAACCTGAAATTGCCATGTGCAAAATGATGTGACATAGCATTTTGATTTTGTGCTTTTTCATGCAAAACATAACCATTTGCTTTTCATTGGAGCGACATTAGAAAACCTGATCAACCATATTGTAGTTGATCATTTCTGCACTTTTGTATTGCCAGCTACATTGCAAATGCAAATATCACTGTCTAAACTGTCAAGCATTGTAGACTTAAGTGTTGCTAGAATTAGTTGTCTATATTTTCTATGTGGGTTTTGCTGGAATATTGTGTGCAAGAAATTGTTTCTGAGTACACCCACGTGTATGGGTGCTTCATGAATCAGTCCTGAATGTATTTTAAGTCTGTTGTGTATCACTCGCTTTGAGTTTCAATGTTGTTTTCATTTCATCCCAAAGCAAAGGATAATCCTGTTTTCCTATTGTTACTAAGATCACACTTTGGACATTTTAATCCACCCTCATTGGACATATATCATCATCCTTATCTTAAAGGCTAATTGAATAAACTAAAAGTATTTTTCTTTTAATATTTTGACCATTGGGTTGACCATTTTCGTCAATCCTTGCGTATTGCAATAGGAATTCAACATATTTGTGTACATTTATTTCTTATCATCTAACGTCATGCAACTCATTCCGTCATTCCAGTTCTGCACGCAATCTTAGGTGCTGTGATCCCCCCTGTGCTGTTGTGGCCTGCCACAAAATACACTGTGCTGTGTGTTTTGCTTGATGGAGAGCTACTGTATCTATGTGCAGAGGGCCTCGGCTTGACTGTATTGGCTAGCTTTTGTGGATGCTGCTAGCAAAGCTTTTAGCTAATATGATACAGCACGAAGTTGTACAGTGTCCTTCAAACTCACAGCCCAGCTGGAAGAATGTATCAGTAAGGCATCTTGTGAGTCCGCTATGAAAGAAGATGAACCTCAAGTGCCGTCGCTACATGGAAAGCAGGTGGCTGTTGAAAGAGCAACAGCTGAAGGAGCAGAACTCGCCCCGACCGAACCTCCTCCTCCCACTGTGAAAGATAAAGATCGCTCCGACACCTCCTCAGTCGAGCTGGGTAACCAAGACAGAAAGGATGTAGTAGAAGAGTCTGTTGACAGCCAACTGCTTGTAGAGTCCAAAGCAAAAGAGGTGAAACAGTCTTCACAGGCAGAAGAGTCCTCAAAGGTTACGTCAGAAGAAAAAGAGGGAACTGTCCCGCCGAGCCAATCAGAAGCCCCTATGAATGAAAGCAAGGAAAAAGTGGGGACGGTTGAGGAGATAAATAAGGCAGATCAAGACAGTGGTAGTGACATTAGGTTGCATGAGACGCCACCGACTGGTATTCAAAAAGTCGACCAAAGACAAGAAACAGTCAAATCAAGTCCAGACCCTGCTACAGAGTTGAAATCCACATCGGAAACTTTTGTTCAACACGAGCCAGGAGCAACAACTTACTTTGAGACATCCTCAAAAAGCCATGAAGAAGAGTCACCGCAACCTCAGAGTTATTATGAACTCAGCACAGCATCAGAGACAAAGTTAAGTGGGGAAACCCATAGCATTGCGCAGAAGCTAGAGGAACAACAGGAGAAGAAAGTCAAAACATGTCCTGGTAAGATGTCATTAGAACAGAGAAGCCTCTCCTTGAACATCACTGTTGGATCCTCAGTGGGACAGACAGTGAAGAAAGAGACGTCAAGGACCTTCTTGGACAGCTTGGGTCCAATCAGTGGAAGTTTTGATGAATCTGAGGTTTACCCTTCAACACCATCCGTGGAGAGCCATAAACCCACGTTTCCTCCAGCTGTCTCAATTACCCCAACTTCCACTGAATCAACTGAGGATATTCCTACCAAGGAAGATACGCCTCAACCTTCTGACAAGCACAGTTTTGAGCAAACAAGCAGCCTCTCTGAGATGTTGGACTTGGCTGGATCCCTGCCACAGCCATCACTAGAGAGGAGGGAGGTTGACCACATGAGACGAAAGTCAGTGCCCGCTGATGTATCAGCTCTGGTGGGGAGTTCTTTGGCCAAGCTCGCCTTGGGAGATCAGACCTCCAGGGTGGTGGGTGGGGAAAGACAGCTGGAAGAAATGGGCTACTGTGTTTTCAGTGAGTACTCAGGGCCCATGCCTTCTCCTGCTGATGTACCCAGTCCTGGGGAGTCTCCCCACCAGCACTTCCCTTCTATGGAGGGTGAAGTTGAGGAAGAGCTTGGGGCCACAGAAGTGGATGATGTTCACAAGGGAATCCAACAACCAGATGAGAAAGGAACTGTAGCTGACATATCTCAAAAAACAGTAACTGAGAAGAAAGATGCACCAGTAAAGACTACCCTGATTCTTGAAAGAGCTGTGACAAGTGGAGTAAAACCTGATCGGCTAAGAATCCCAATCACTTCTTCAAAAGACAGACTGACTGAGTTTCGTTTGGAGAGTGGCCTGCCTGGTGACATAAAGATCCAAGCAATCCCTGAAGTGGACATTGAAAAAGACCCCTCCCGAGAGGCTTCTCCAATCCCACCAGACAATTCCTTTACTTTCACTCATACGGAAACTGGAATCAAGGCTCCCCCAACTCCCACCACCCCCAAGTCCCCAGATGATACACCCTCAGAAAGCCAAGACACTGGAGAGAAAGCTGGGAAAGATGTCTTACCAGAGGTCAAAGCAGAGAAAGATGTGAAGTTTGACAGCACCACTGATGATAAACAGCCAGGGTTAGACAAAGAAATGCTGACACCTGAACAGAAAGAATCAGAAAAAAGTGGAGAACCAGAAATGGCCAAAACTGACATACCCTCAGCATCATCTCAGTCTTTAGGAGAGAGCACAGAAATAGATGACAAGAAGATTCAAAGTGACCATGGGAGACCTGAAAAATTAGAAGGAATAGAAAAATATGAGACCTCAAAAGCTGTTCAGGATTCAAGCACTGAAAAGCCCTTAGATGAGAAAGGTGCCCAAATCGAGTTACCGGAGGTGACTGTGGAAAAGGGTTCACCAAAGCCACACATATCCTCCCCAATCATCATTATACCTCAAGCACAAGTAGAAGAAGAAGTGGATGATGAGGATGATATTGAGATTGCTGAAGAGCCTCAAGAGATGATGGAGGAAGCTGAAGAGCCTGTTCTCCCCAAGACAGATCAAGCTGTGGTTGGAAAGGAAGAGCAAAAGAAAGTGGAGGTGAGGCTGATGGTAGGTGATCAGGTGTTGGAAGAAGATCCCAAGTCTGGAGCAGAGGAATGGAGCCATAGTGCCCAAAACAGTGACGATGGGGAGCCTGCGACAGACAGTTCACACTTGTCTCCATGCTCTGACCACGACCCACCACAGCCAACGGAGGATGGAAGTAGAGATCAAGGGATGGGGAAGGATAAACTAGCAGACGACCCACAAATAAATAGAGAAGAAGCGAAGAAGCAAGGGGATGAGGAGGTAAAGAAAGACCAAACAGGAGAGGAGAAAGTGAGGGAAGTTGGTACTGATGAGATACATGAAAAAAAAGAGGAGAAAATGATGGAAGAAGAAGATGAGGGGAAGAATAGGACGGTTGAGGAGGAGGAGCAGAAAGACATCGAGATTGGTCAGGAGGTGGAAGAGACTTCTGATGTGCTCTGCCAGACCAGTCAGACAGCTAACGATGAAACCACCATGGACGTCTCCATCCTAGATACAGAGAGTGGCTGTATGGACTCAAAAGGTATTACAGCTTGTAAAATGAATAAAGCAATCAATTGTAAAAAAATAAATTAATAAATTAAAAAAGTTAATTTATACTTAATCTATTGTTCTTATATTAAAAACTAACTAACACCAGAAAGCTTGTTGCTAATAAGTCTGTATGTGTCTTTTGTGATAAGGTAGTTCCTATCAATAAATGTGGAGAATTAGTCCTGTTTTGATCCTTCTCCACTGCAGATGATGACAAAAGTATTATGACTGAGCAAATCGAAGCCCTTCCTCACACCCAGAGTCCAACCAGTACACCTGTGGTGGTGGACAGACCCGCTAAACGGGCCCCTGGCAGAGGAAGGGGCAACTCTGGCACTACTGAGAGCAAACTGTCCCGCAAAGTACCCAGCCACCATCCAAGAGAGGAGATGAAGAAGAAAAAAGGTTTCAGTTCTGTATTCAAGAAGAAGTATTGTTTAGCTTAAAACAAATTGTGTACTTCATTTTTTAACAATGTACATTTGCATTGATACTTTTTTTAAACAGTAGCAGACTTAATAGATTTGTTGTACATTTAACTGAGGTATTGCATGTTGGTATAATCCTGTTTCTCCTTTTTGCCAGTAGGCATGAGGAGGGCTGACCAGAATAAGGTGTCAGTCCTCCAAAGTCGTTCTCCATCTCGAAAGAGTGTAGCCAAAGCGGCGGCCAGACATCCTAGGCCTGCTCTGCTTCACGGCTCTGCTAGACGCAAGGCCACAGGTGAACACTCTTCACCAGGAATCAGTGCCGTGGATAGAGAGAGCGAAACCAGATCTTACCATAGCACGGTATCTGGAACTGAGCACCCTATGCATGACTAAAATACCAATAATCCCAATTTTTTTTTAAAAGGTTTTGGTCAGTATTGAGAATTTTCTACCAAGATCATGTGGTTCTATTTGAGACAATACAAGAAAACAAATATTAGTTGGCATAATTGATGAGAAATAAACAAAACAACGTAACAGCTATTGACAATGTTGCCTCTCTCTATTGATGGCACTTTGAGAAAGTGAGCAGGTACAATGTAGCTGGCAAATATCATGTGCTGTTGACCCATTTTTAAAACGCCACATTTGCTCTGTTTTTCTCCACTGACATGTCACTGCACTTTTTGGTTTGGACTTTTGTTTTGTGGTTTCATTTTCTACCTGTCAAAAATGGTGCATTTTCAGCTGTTAGGGTTCATATTCATGTTTTTTTTGTTGTTGTTTTCTGCTCGCTGATGCTGTAGTTTGTGAGTTGTATTTAATGATGGTGATGATGAGTGTACTGTTTTTTTGTTTATGAGGAGCCTACTGTAGCTATTTTGGGTTTTACAGCTCACTTTTCTATGTTTGCTGGAAATGGCTTCAAAGTTGTGTGTGTGTGTGTGTGGTCAGTTGTGTGAAAAAGCTATGAATGTGAAGAGAGACGAAAAATATTGTAATGTGAGTTTTCTGATGCGTGATTATCTGATCTCTGTCCATTCAGAGTGCATAATGCATATATATATATATGTATGGATGTACTGTATATGTGTATGTTTGCGTGTGCTGTGTGAGCATGTGTGTTCACACTCGCAAATGTCTCCCCCTGCTGGTTTACACTGATTATTACAGTAGGACTCTTCTTTCTTCACAGGGATGGAAATCCATCAGCCCCTCAGTGTGGCCCACCAGTCCAGGGAGAGGACCACTGTAAGTATTATGATCTGTGACACACACTCATAACGGCTGTGATTCTCATTCGCATGGAGTTTTTTTTCCTTTATTTTTGTAAATGCATCTCATTTGATACCAGAGGGTAATTGTTATTTTGCTCTTTTTTCAAGGTTTATGATTGCATCTAAATGTAAATTCAAGCATATCTTTACTGACTGTACATATATTATGTCAAGTTCACTGAAGTTGCATCATTTTAAGGAGTAGTATATTCTGGCAAGCAGTTGTCGCATTAGTCTCTCAGGACATTTCACCACACAACTCTGTGTTGCATCACGGGGGCCCGTTGTTTGCTCGAGAAACTCAATATTTTCTGTGCTTTTTCTTCTTTTCTGCATGTCTGCATTCATATCTTTTTTTATTTCTCTGTGTGCATATTCCTTTTTATCTTGCATGCCTGCCTCTATCCCTGTCTGTTCCAGTCTCGACAGAGAAAGCCTGTGAGTAAAGAAATCAAATTACAGTTGGCGTGTACAGCGAGGTGTACATTTTACCGAACAAAAAAAACCCAAAACACTCACAATGTGCAGTACGGTGACAAAGGGGCTCACCCGAATCATGTTTTCATCTAAATCAATCCCAACATTTTGACTCAAAACTCTGTCTTTTCCATAGTCAAGTCCTCTTCTTCCCTTTGTGTTGGAATTTCATCCTGTTTTATGTCTTTTAAAATATGAAAATCTCTGTCCTTCTAAGGGTCCAGATTGTCCACTCTTAAAAGAAAATCAAATAACCAGATGTGTATGTTGATCATTCAGTATCTTCATTCGTAATTCACCATAACAGGGTAACTTTTCTAAAATAGAATAGCTAAAGATACTGTGATACAATTGAACATACACTTTCATGTTCAATGTGTCTGTTCTTGAACTATAAATAAGCACATTTCATCTCTAGTCCGTCTCCATCTCACTTCTTCATTTCTCCATCTGTTTGTCACCTCTCTCTCTCCCTGCCTGCACATCCTCCACCTCTCCTGCATGTTTTCCTGCCTCTCATCACGGTCTTCGCTCCAGAGCCCCACGCGGGCCGTTCTGTTAAAGATGGCAGTGCAGCGTCGGGGGTCCGATCACCGTCCCCCCCGGCCCGGCTCTGCCTGTAGCCTTAAACGGAGCCCCCTGGTGGAGGCGGAGCTCAATGAGGCCCGCCCCTCCTCTGCGTGCTCCCGCCCGTCCCCTCTGCCAAAAAAATGGGCAGAGAAGGTAAAGTGAAAGGATAACGGGGACTGATAGGTAGCTGTGACCAATGTCCATCAACGCTGCACGTGATGAAGCCTGGGTATTGACTCCCCATGGTGTGTGTGTGTGTGTGTGTATGTGTGTGTTTGTGTGTGTGAATTCAGGAGAGAGCATACCGCAGCCCAGAGAAGAGGTCATCCCTCCCCAGGCCAGCCAAATCTCTGACTCGCCACATCCCTGCTGCTGAGCAAGAAGACAGCACCCCCACCAGGCCAACCTGTAAGAATACACACACATTAAAAAAAAACACACACACACACAGAAGCTTCTAGCTCGTTCCCCCTCCCTTTACACAGCAGATTGCCTCTTTATTGATCTTATTGACTCTCCGAACTCACTAACTTTGGATGATTTGATTACATATTAACTCACGCCGCCCTCCACGCCCTGCCCTGCCTCCTTGTCCTTTTGCCTCTCCTCTCTCTCAAAGCGTTCCGTACCGAGTCCAGAGCGGACGGCAGGTCTGGAAGAGCCCCTAGTATGGCAGGTAGACCACCCAGTAGCTCCTCATCATCGACACATGACATCTAGTTGTTAGCACATAGTGTTTCTGTTTTTGTATTTTGATTTTGTTTATTAATTACACCAACATAGGTTATAGGAGTGAGCATCTTCCATTGACAAAGAATTCATCCATTCATCTTGGTCACATCTTATTCTGAAAGGTTTCTGCAGGTTTTTTAAAATGATTTATTTTTCAATCTCCGTGCAACGTAATTCACCTTTTAATACACAACAGGATTGTAATATCCAAAGCATGCTTTATTTACAGGGCCTGCTCTGCTAGCTAAAAGTTTACAGTTTACAACAATTTTGCTTTGTTAAACCTGCAGTTACCTTATCAGAGAAACAGGTGGGATCCATGACGACAGGTTGCTACATGTTGGTCTTATTCAAGGCATTGTTGGCTGAGATCCTATTGGTCCTGCACCAGTGTCCCAGCAACAAGCCTTCAGCATTAAATGAATTCAGCTGCCTGTGTGTGCTTTCACGCTCCTTGTCAAACACTCTTGTTTGACCTGGGTTGTTTGTTCTGTGGAAAACGTAGAGAAAATTCGATGCGAACAGAGCAGCGTTCACAGCTGAGAGTGTTATGTTATATATATCATCATCATCAGAACCAGATGAAGGATTACACACACCAGTCCATCCGTCTCTATTTCTGTCTTTCTTCTCCCTCTTTCCTATTTGTCTGAGGTCATTTTGTTCTTTCTTTCTTTTTCTGCCACATTCCAGGAAGGGTTTTTCTTATCCCTCCTTCCCTCCTCTCATCCTAATCCGACCTCTCCTATCTCCTAGGTACAGACTCGGCACGTTCTCGATCAGTGCGCAGCGGCGCCTCCACCCCTGGCTCCTCCGCCGTCACGCCCGGCACGCCCCCCAGCTACTCTTGCCGCACCCCGGGCTCGCGCACCCCTGGCAGCCACACGCCCAAGTCGTTCAGCGTCCTCCAGGAGAAGAAGGTGGCGGTGATCCGAACCCCGCCCAAGTCTCCATCCTCCGCCCAACGGCAGCTGAAGGTTCTCAATCAGCCCCTGCCTGACCTGAAGAATGTAAAGTCCAAGATTGGGTCCACCTCCAATCTCAAACATCAGCCGAAAGGCGGGCAGGTAACGGGACTGTGCTCAACAGTCATAGTGTTGATTCGGTTTTGGAATCACACTTGAGGAAAAACAGAATAAAAAAAATAAAAAATACCTTGAGTTGCAAGAACTCAAGGATTTTCCAGTGGAGTTAAACCAGCACTTTTAAAATTAGATTTTAAAATTTGAACAATGCAATCCTTTTGTCTATCTGGCAAAAAAATCTTTACACCACACAGAGAGGGATGAATTTAGATGCACATAGATACATAATTCACTGAGATCATATTTAATGGTTCTGATTTTAAATTTTGAAGCATTTACCTACTTCTGCCACTAGATGGCAGAGAAGCATAAAGTTATATTGGACACACATTGCCTTTCATTTCTAGCAATATAATTACTGCAAATTATTTCTCTTTTATAAAGCTATTGATTCAATGTACCGATAAAAGACAGATGCAAGAAATGGTAACGTTGAAAACAAAACTGAAAGGTTATTTACTCATGTATGTAACAGGTCTCTAAAAACAGACAGAAAGTGGGAGTTTAAACAGTGGTTTTCTCTTGTGTTTTTCTTACCTTCCTTCCTCTTC
Source organism: Seriola dumerili (assembly GCF_002260705.1). NCBI lineage: Eukaryota > Metazoa > Chordata > Actinopteri > Carangiformes > Carangidae > Seriola > Seriola dumerili. Next base: position 51,925 of record NW_019174274.1, on the reverse strand, counting down.
TCTGTCTCCTTTTTCACTCTCTGAGTTGTAAAAATGTCGTGCAATGCTCAAATATCTCTCTTCACATCTTCACTATCACTATCACTGTCTGGCCTGCCTCTAAACCCCCTGCCGCGCCGTCACTGTCTGTCTGCTTCCCCCGCGACTGTCCTCTGCCCTCTCTCCCTGTCCGCTGTCATCTCCGTCAGCCTGGATGAACCGTCATCGGCTGCCTCTGGCCTCCACCCCTGACTGTCTCTTTGTCTCTCTTCTCCTCACCTTTTCCCAAATTTCTCTCTACTGAAGAAGCTTCAGCCGTACCACACACGTCCCGTGTTGGTCTTTTCTAAAATAATGAGGTTTTAAACAGCTATCCTCCTAAGAGTATTCCAAGAATACCTCCAAGGAGCAGTCAACCTGCAGAATCGTCTGCCGTGGGGAGCTGTTTTCGTCATTACCATTGCAAGAGTTTCCCTCTGGCTCTGACTATTAATAACTGCAAGCAGGAATTACTTATTGAGAACTTGTATGAAGGACACAGCATATAATAAAATATATCACATATATATAAATATATCGTTCGGTAGGTCCCCAAAAAGAGCCAGATTTACTCGTCTGCCTCTGTTGAACCGACGACAGATGCCTGATAAAAATTTTAAGATTCGAGGTGGCCAAGCTGTTAGAGAAAGAATCTTTTTCCCTTTTCTCCCAAATGAAAATGAAATAACGCACAACCCGTGCATGCACTCGAACTCTTATTCCCCTCATCTTTGTCTATGGGTTTTAACGGATGTGTGGTCGAGTGCAATGTAATAGACTGCAGTTTTTTTTTCATCACGTAGCCAAGGCAGCAGACAGTCTTAATGTTCCCGGAGTATTACAGAGGTGAGACTTTTCATTAACCCCTGTGAAATATGGAGACGGAGGCGATGTATTGTCACTTTGCCAGCTCTCCTTTCGTCTTCGGGGAGAAATGTGACATAAGGGCAGTAATTTTTAATGAAGCTGGGTGATGCACGGCTTGGAGAGAAGCAGCACAGCAGGTTTTGTGGAGCACAGTCTGTGTCAGACTAAAGACTTGATGTTGAAGTAGATTTTTTTTAATGTTAAAATGACATTGGATAACATTTTAATTCATATTTATAATTATATGTCTCAACTTCATTTTATTTTGATATTTGACATTGAAGACTTTTTCAGATGATATTTTTCTTTCCCTCAAAGAAGCATTGCTTGTGCAAAGAAATACTGTTGGTGTGAAAATGAGACTTGAGCATCAGTGCTTTGGTGATATTTCGTTTGGAGCTGTCGATCGGCCCCGCTGCTTTGTCATTGGTTGACCTTGCAGATGTCTGTGCCGCAACAGCTGTAGAAGGGGACAGCATAGTGTGGTAACTGCAAAATAAAAAGAAAGCAAAGAGGGGGAGAGAAAAAAAAAAAAAGCATTAAAATGGATAGCAAGGGCTGTGTGTGTCCCTGTGTGTGTGTGTGTGTGTGTGCAGGTTTTAGGTTTAGAGGAAGAGCTGTCAGGAGAATCCAGGTCAGGTCAGCATGGACCGGAGACAGAGGCTTGTTGTCAGGGCTCGTGTGTGTTTTCCCTGAACCCCTCTCTCTTTTCTTTTACCTTCTGTTTGTGTTCACTTAGGCATTTTTATATTTTTGATTCTACAAGATAACACACATTGGTGCACAAGGCAGAAATATTTTCATTGGTTATGTCAAACCGTGATTTATGAACATCAGCAAGGTTATATATATCTGTATTTGATTGTCGGTTTACTTAAATTTGTAGGTCTGGGCTTAATAATATTAATTACCCGATTGGTTACCCTTTGAATTTTTCGTTGAGCACAAGTCTAAAGATTATTCGTCCAGACAAAGTGTTTCTGTGATTCCGCCCGACGAGGTTTAACTTGGCCAATTCGATTATTTCTGCCTCCTAATCACCACTGGAAAAACAAGAGAACAGTTTTGCCACTGGACTTTCCCTGCATTTGTCGTGCATTTGAACAAACAAAGCTTGCAGTGTCTGTGGGTGGGAAGCCGGTGAGGGATCGAGTCTTTATTTGTGTTGTAGCGACTCCTGCAGAGCTCTGCACAAAAGCACGAAGAAAAGTACTGTAAAATGTAAATACATGTTCAATGTAAATGCATGTGAAGACACATTGATCACCCATCGCACACTTTATTAAACGAGGCACATATAGTGTTTTTTTTTTTTTTTTTTTTATTATTCGATTTTGTTTTAGGTTCACATTTTAAGCGAGAAGCTGGACTTCCGTCATGTTCAGTCAAAGTGCGGCTCCAAGGATAATCTGAAGCACACGCCCAAAGGAGGCAATGTATGTACGCCTTTTCTCTTTTCTTTCTCTTTCTCTTCTCTCTCGTTTTCTCTTTCTCCCTTTCAGCTGGGGCTGCTGTAGCGCTCTCTCATGCTACTTTTATCTGTTCATCTGTCGGCCCATCTGTTTGTCTGTCAAGCAAAACAAGGCTTTATTCCCAAAGTGCAATGAATCCGAGTTACTTCTGTGTCAACAAAGAAGTAAAGTTCCCTTCTCCCCTTGGAAGTGATTTTTTTGTTTGTTTTTATTTTGTGAATTTATGTCTTTAATACTTGTTCAAATAATGGATGCTGCACTTGGGAATTAACTCTTTAAAATAAAAAAAATGCTTCAGGGTGCTATAACAACTCTGTTTAAAAGAGGAACAAAGTTCAGGGCTCCACAGATTACAGCATTACAAGTGCAGCATCTGCACGCTGATACCTGCCTTTATCCCTGCAGAAAAATTCAACTTTCTCAATAAAAAGCTCCAGTTTGTTTTCTGTGGTCTAGATAAGCTGAAATTTGAATGCTAAAGTGAGCTCCGACAGATTGATCGGTGGTGGATTTAAAATTGGGACACTTTTACAGGATTATTTCGGGGCGGGGTGGGACAGGACGGGACGGGACAGGACGGGGGGGTGCCTTTTTTAAGCTCCCCCCCCCTCTACTCCTGCTTTAGAAAACCCTCAGTGTTGCCTGTTTGTTTGTGTAAAAAAAAAAGAAAAGAAAAAAAAAGTCACCCTGTCATTCCCAGGTCATGATTCCAAGTGTTAAACTGGATTTTAGCCACGTTCAATCTAAATGTGGCTCCCTGGACAAACTCCAGCACACAGCAGGCGGGGGAAACGTGAGTGACTCCGCAGAAAAGCATATACACACACACACATTCAAAAGCATCTCTCCAAGTCCTCTCATTCTAATAAACTAAACACATTTAGCTATGAACATGTCTGTGAATTGTAGCCGTGGAGTGTCGTCATCTTTATCAACTGTGTTTTGTGCCCCAGAAGCAAATATATTCAATTTTCTACTTTCATTTGTACCAAAAATATATCTATTTTTTTTTTTATTTGCCTGGGCCACAACATGCAGTATCTCTGCAGAGTGTATAAACTCTTAACATAAACACCTCTCTACAGCATGCAGGGTTGTCACCGTATCTTTTTAACAGTGTTTGTAGACGCACTAATTCATATCACCCATGGACAATAAAGTTTAATTGAAGCATCTGCTCCCTGTAGCATCACGTAGTGCCCGCGTTCTGTGTTTGCTTGCTGTCTGTGTTGTCGCCGCTTGCTATTCATGTTAACCCTCTCCAGGGAGCCGACGTCAACAATGTCTCATCAGCGTTGCCCGACCTAATCCGTCTCCATTCGTTCTTCGTGTTGTGTCGTCCTATAGCTGATTTGTAACTTTTCCATACCGACTTTTTGCTTTGCATCACAAAACATATCGCATCGTCTTCCTCTTCATTTCACGTCTGTGTGTGTAGCTTCTAGCTTTCCTCACTGTCTTTTTCTTGTAAACTTGGATTTAATGTACAGTGCTGCCCACAGATCCAAATCCAGACCAAGAAGATCGACTTGAGCCACGTCACTGCCAAGTGCGGCTCTATGTCCAACATCCACCACAAGCCAGGTACCATAAAGGGCTGCTTTTTACTGACCCTTGTGTATACACAATATTTAATGTGCCACTTTGTGTAAGAGGCTGCTCTTTATCAGTGCAGCATATAATGTCTGAAGTTAATATGTAGAGATAACAAGATTACAAAGATCTAACATCCTGTAGAGATTAATAACAAACTTAAAAGCTCATTTAGTTTAGTTCAGATTATTTTGCAGAGTTTATACATGTACATTTCTGCTGTTTGGTCTCAGTTTAACTATTTTATATGTGATTTTACATACCTGTGCCATGTTTTAATAGGTCAATATAGGATTTCAGCCATATTGCACTGCCTTATATGAAACTGCATGTACAGAATTAAGCAACTCAAACAGGTGTCAAACAGGAGAGTCTTTGCCCTGAGCGTAGCTAGGGAGAAGTGATGCAGCACAGGTTTATTTCTTTTCCTCTCCTCCTTGCTGTCCTGCTCCCAGGGGGAGGCCACGTGCGTATTGAGAATCAGAAGCTGGACTTTAAAGAAAAGGCCCATGCCAAGGTCGGCTCCCTGGACAACACCGCCCACATTCCTGGAGGGGGCAATGTTATGGTAAAAAGAAGCACGCAAATATCTTGTGCACACGATGTCTCTGTCCCTGCCAGATTTGTGTAAAAAAGAGAAAACAACCTTGACCTAAAGTCTCTTGTCCGTACCCGCCAGATTGAGAGCCACAAGCTGAGCTTCCGGGAATCAGCCAAAGCCCGAGTGGACCACGGCGCTGAGATCGTCGTCACTCACTCCCCCGGGGTCGAGACAGGAGGCACTTCCCCTCGCCTGTCCTCCGCCGGCAGCATCAACCTCCTGGAGTCACCACAGCTCTCCACGCTGGCCCAGGATGTCACCGCCGCTCTGGCCAAGCAGGGCTTATGAGCCGGCTGCCTCCGCTTCGGATACCCCTCCGAAAAAGAAAAAAAAAAAAAATCCACACCATTACTCCTCTTCCCATCGGTCTCATTCACTGATAAGCATCCAGTGTTCTCCCAAGGTTCCTCACTGCAACATGACCCCCCCCCCCCCCCCCCCACACACACACACACACACACTTGACCCCACAGGTTCTACTGTTGTAGTTGATTGACTGTCTCGTCCATCAACACCCCTTCCACCCTTTCCCGTGGGATTTTAAAAAACTGAATTCTAAGATTATCCGTCATTCACCCCCTTTAAAAGGGACACGCCCAGTCAATCTTAATTTTGTTTTTCCATTCATTTTTGTTCACTCGAAATATGGACTTTTCTGTTTTGTTTCAGATAGGTTGAATACGAAGGTTTGACTGGATGTGTTTGTCTAAGAACGCGTTGATGGTTTTATGATTGTACAGTGATATTTTTAGCGTGAAAAGCATCACTACATTCCACTTGTATGGGGATAAACTTTAAGGTGAACTCATGCATAACGTCCATTCAGAATTTATATGGTACTGAATGCAAGATATAGCTACTAGATACTAGACGGTAGTCTTAAAGATACATCTGTGTGTGAGAGACATAACTTACAGAAACATGGCGTGTAACTGTACCTGCAAAAGAATGGTTGATGAGCATGTCTGATAAAATGTGACATTTTAAGTCAAACGACATGAATTTTTGTTTGTTTGTTGGTTGGATTTTAAACTTATGATTTTCCTGATATGTGCTGAATTGTTGGACAAATTGTGTTCTCTTGCTATGTTTTCTTTTTATATATGTCACTGTAGTGGAAGTTGTTCCAGTTTTGTATGTTCCCTGTGGCTGCACTGGCTTATTAGCACTTAAATGTTGATAACCATTGCAGTTATGTTGAGTCAAGTGCTAAAAGGCTAGCTTTCCAATAGATTTCTCTTTTTGTTCTCTTTTCTTCAAACCAATGGGCTGCTCTTTGTTGTTTGGTTTTACATTAGCGCTGTGGTTTTATTAGGCTACATCAATGCTGTTATGCTGGCATGGCAAATGGATTATAAATAAATTAGATCTATTTGGAGCAATCTTAAACTTTTCAGTGCGAGTGTAAATGGCCAGGGTGCATCCTAGTGTCTAAACTTCAAGGTCAGATCCCTAAAAAGCCTCTCACGCTCCTGTGACTTTTCTCCTTTTGGCAGAGAGGGGGTCGTACAACGTATCTGAATGGACAAAGGGCCCGAAGTTTGTTTTAAAAAAAGAAAAAAGTGGAAAGTAAGAAGCTTTATATGAAAACATTCCATTTGAAAGAGCAGCTACTTGGCCCTTTTGTGCGATTGAACCGGTAACTTTAGAGGAAATGGAAGAAGAAACTGAAAAAGACCCTCAACTTGCAGCTGTTAGGATTCATAAAAAAAAGAGTAAAAAACAGAACAGTTCTAGCATATTCTCTGCTCACCATTGTGAAATTCCTCTGCCCCCCACCCCCCTTCTCCTCTTCTCCTCCTCCCCAATGTCAGCTGCCCCTCCAGTGTTCTTCTGTGCTTCCTATATTCTTGCTCCCCTGCTCCCCAGCCCCTCTTTGCCTGTGTAAGTGTATTTAAAAGACCATGTAGATGTGTGCACACTCTCCAATGTTTGAGACGTACTGATGACAAATGCTCCTACAGGATGATGATGACAACAGAAATAAAGAAAATAAAAAGTGGTTCTCTCTAGTTTTTATTTTTTAATGTATATGTATAAGTGAATAGGGACAATATGTTAATGTGCATGGCTGGTGTCTATACTGATATATTGGAGACTTTTATTGTGAAAAACTGCCAGTGGCAACCTCGTGAAATTTACTGGTATACTTGTGTATAGTGGTGGCTGTATCCAGTGGTGGATGATAACTTTATTTAAAGGGTTTTTACACCTATTTAAAGCCTAGTTTGCTTGTCACAGCTCCTATTCATCATGTAAAAGCAGCTGTGTAATGTTTTCAGGCGTTTCCAGAAGCAGCTTTTCAAAGTCTGAAAAAATAACCTTAGCAAAATCATAATAATAATTCTACTCCAATATATTATAAGGATAAATACTGAACTTTTACCCTGGTACATACATATATCTGTCTAGTTTTTTTTTTGCAGATAAAGACTTTAGGCTACATACAAAACATATGACCAGCTTATAAAATATGATGCATTACTACAGATTAAATGAATGAAAGGAGCAATATGCAGAATGATTATTTTTCATTTTGATAATCGAAGTACCTTTTGTAGTCAATACTTTCCCTTGTGCAGAATGCATGCACTTATGCAGAATCTGCATTATGTGCAATATTTTATAGTGTTGTATTGCTACACTTATTTCAGAAAACAAGTCTGAATACTTCCTCCAACACATCAAATTCTTTCATAGGCCACTACATAGATTGTCCACCTGGGTTATTAAACAACCTGTTGACATTCAAATGGAGGGTAGGGGGTGTTAACCCTCGTGTGAATGCACCATTCAGGTGCAAATCAGCAGCATTTTCTTTCTTTCTTTTTTTTTATCCATATGTGCAGTGTATTTGTGCCCTCTCCCGTGACGAAGCACAGCGGCTGACATGGAAAAAACATCTGGCTCAGCTGCACACTGCGTCTTTAAGCTCCGCCGCCGACAAATTAGCACGCCGATCAACTGTCACTGTCCGGTGAGGGAGGTGCTGAAATCAGAGCACTCTCTCCTTCTCCGTCTCCCCCACCCTCCACCCCCCACCCTTGCTCTCTCTCTCTCTCTCTCTCTCTCTCTCCCTCTCTCCCTCTCTCTCCCGTTCTCTCTCTCTCTCTATTGCCGCCGACCGACCGATACTTGCAGCCATTTTACGCAGGACGAACCCAATCATGTCGTGAGGGGAAGCTCGCTGGTCACCTGGGCAGAGCCAGCAGCCCGGTCCGGTGGTCGCACGCAGGCGGGCGGGCAAGCAGGCAGGCAGGTCCGGCCAAAATGGTGAAGAGGAAAAGCCTGGACGAAAATGAGCCGGAGTGCGGGAAGGGTATACCGTTCCCCATCCAGACCTTCCTATGGAGGCAAACCAGGTTAGTGTGGGCTTTAGTGGAAATTGATAACAGGTGTGTGCCAGTGCCCGAAAATAAGGAGGATCAAGGCTCTGACAGCTGCCGTGGCAAAGTCTCAGCCTGACACGAGAACAAAACCCGCATTTTTGTTGTGATTGGCGTCAAAATAGATGTATTGGCTTAATATGCTTCAACCCGTGAATGGGAAACCGTGTCACTGAGTGTATCAGTTCACCGGTTTCACTGAATGTTATAAATGGAGGAGGGTGGGCTGCATGTTTTTTTTTTTTTTTTTGCAAGGTGTTCACTGTGAATGCATACGGATGCAGATCGTATGATGTCACACCTGTGAAGCAAATTTTCAATGGAAAGTGGGCCAAATAGATAGACTGGTATGTGGACTAGCTGCAGTGAAATGACTGTCATGTTGGTGTAAAATGGCATGTACAGTATGCTTTGTTGTTTAAAAAATATTATCTGACATTTGTGATTTCATAGTGTCATTTTGTTTCAATCTAATCTGAGCATGTTTCCATTGTTTTTATTTTTTTTCAGTGCATTTCTGCGTCCAAAGTTGGGAAAACAGTATGAAGCATCTTGTGTGGTAAGTCATTTCATAATGCCATGTGTGTGGTGATGGGAAAATAATCGCTCCCTTCCCAGTAATCTGTTTTTACCTTAATGCACCTGCAGATCAAGTGGGCTCTTTATTTTGCATTTAACAAATTAGTTTTTGCCCTTGCTTCCTCCTATTACCCAGGAGCCAGACCTTTGGAAACTCATATCCATAATGACACTTTTCCAGATCCCTTTGGATCTAAACAGAGCTGCCAGTGTCTCTCCCACAGGCATTGCCTTGCTTGAGGCCATGTGGGACATTTAGATAGTCAAAGAAAAAGGCTTTAGTCCCTGGCTGATGTCTTTTTTTTCTTCCTCTCCCTGGCTGCCTCCCCAGTCCTTTGAGCGGGTGCTGGTGGAGAATAAGCTCCATGGGCTGTCACCGGCCCTGTCAGAGGCCATCCAGAGTATCTCGCGCTGGGAGCTCGTCCAAGCAGCCCTGCCTCATGTACTCCACTGCACCTCCATCCTGCTGTCTAACAGGAACAAGCTGGGTGAGGACACGCAGGACACACATTACCACCACTGTAGTCATTGAGTTGACAGCCTCATCCAGGTTATCCTCATTCAACAAAACACGGAACGGATGTTCTTTCAGTTACAGGACAGCCTGACTTTACAGTACATCGCAGTTCTCAATTATGGGAAAACAAAGAACAAAATATGTCTATTTGAATTATATGTATTCTTTTTCTGGATCATGTGAGCATCTCAAAAAATAAAAAATAAAAAGCAATTTGAGGACATTCAGAGTCACGGACTATCTAAGGCGTTTAAATATATATACAGCATTAAAAAGATGAGAAAAAAATATTTTACTATTGATAATAGGGCCTCAAATATTGACTATTTTCATTATTTATTAATCTGCTGATTATTTTGTGATTGATCAATTCCTTTTCTGGTCCAAAATAATGAAAAGTGATCCACATAATTTCCTAAAGCCCAAGGTGATATCTTCAAATTGCTTGTCTTGTCTCATCAACAGTCTAAAACCAAAATGATAAACAGTTTATTTTCACATAAGACAAAGAAAAGCAAATTTACTTTAACTGAAGTGAAGAATCACCACAACTGATGATAAAGAGTGTCATAAACATCCAGTAATATGCCAAAATCCACCCACACAAACACTAGAGCTTCATGCTGCCGATTCATCACCTCACTAAGCAGCGTTCAACATTAACCCCATGAACTCTGACCTCCGACAGGCCACCAGGACAAGCTGGGCGTGGCCGAAACTAAGCTGCTCCACACTCTGCACTGGATGCTGCTGGAGGCTGCCCAGGAGTGCAACCATGAGCCAAGCCTGGGCCACGGCTGGTCCGGGGGCAGCAGCAGCAGTGCCTTCCTCCAGCCCGTGGGAAACCAGGGCTCGTCACCCGGGGCTCCCGGCTCCTGCTCCGGCTCGGCCCTAGGGGGGTCAGGGCCCCAGCACAGCGGTTCCCTGCTGGAGGAGGACGAGCATACTCGTACCAAGCTGTTCCACAAGAGCATGGCCACCGTGGAGCTGTTCGTGTTCCTTTTTGCTCCGCTTATTCATCGGATAAAGGTCTGTTGTCAAATGAATGTGTGCAGCCTTGGAGTAAACTCTTATAACAGTATACTAAAATAGCCGTTCACTAACTGTCATTGTTACTATGCAAGTTTACTCTTTTCTATTATACAAAAAATGGCTGTCACAGGGAGATTGTACATAGTTGTCATTTTTTGAAAATCTTTTAGCAGCAGTCACATTCAGCTTCATTCTAAAATTGTTAACATCTCCACTGGCCTTCATACTAGAAGCTCATATCGAACCCTTTGAAACACAAATACTCAGGGTCACCTCATGACTATTGATCTGTGTGTACAAACGGATACAAGAGTCACGTTACAGCACCCTGGGGACTGCACTGTTTCCCAACTGAACGATGAATTACTGAATCTTGTGAATGATCATACCATGACCACGGTTCTCTTTCCAAAAATCCAACAACATGATAAAACTGAAACATTTCAAGTCATGCATTTTGATGATTAAATCATGCTTTGGGTGTGCAAAACTGCTTCCTCTATAAATGAGATTCTAAATATATCACTTGTGTTTTTTTGTTTTGTTTTTAAGGAGTCAGATCTGACCTTCCGATTGGCCAGCGGCCTGGTTATATGGCAGCCAATGTGGGAGCACCGCCAGCCTGACATCCCTGCCTTTACTGCACTCATCAAACCTGTGAGAAATATCGTGACAGGTGAAAAAATATTCCTCATATATACAGTATATATACACATCTCTATAAAAAGTATATTTATTTTTTATTTTCTCATAATTAAGACATGTAATCCGCTATGCCTGTCTCAACAGCTAAGAGGAATTCCCCAGTCAACAACCAGTGCAGCCCCTGTGGATCTGGCAACCCGGGTCCCATGGTGAGTAAGCGCATTTAGCTCAGATCTTTGTCAGATTTTGCTTCCCATGTTGATTGAATGTGTTCAGGCAACAGTCTGAGGCTTCTTCCCCTCCCCCCTTCAACATTCCCACTGGGGCTGGCTGCTAATATTCATTAGCACCAGCCATCCGGGAGCATTAGTGTGGTTAGCAAGGGTCATGACAGAAACCTCACTCCAACCTCAGAGCCTTTAATTATCAGGAACTGTCCGTACGTCTTTCTGTCTGTTTATCTACCCACATACAGTATCTGTCCATCTCTCTCTCCCACCCACAGGGCTTCCAGGTGGTTTGCGAAACCACCCAATCAGATTCCTCCTCCCCCTCGGCCGGAGAGCAGAGCTGTCGTCGTGGTAACTCGGTGGAGAAAGGTGGCCCTTCCCAACAGCCCCCGCCAGTAAAAGGCCCTTCCAAGAAAAAGTGAGCTGTGTTATCGAATTTACCCTCAAGAAGCAATGAGATAGGAAGCACTTGATCATGTGTGCGCCATTGATTTTTGATTTGGGAGTTATGTTGAAGTGTCATGCCCATTCAGGCACGCGGTTAAACAGGAGGAGGAGGTGGTGTCATAAATAGTGTAAATGGAACAAGGCTACTCCACAGGGAAGTTGGAACACGATAACCCAATAACACAGACACTTTTATCCACATTTCGCTTTCTTTCAAGTATGTGCACACATCTGTGGTACATTTTTGGTTGGAACAACCTGAGATTCAGAAAAGGAGAAACCCCATGAAATGATCAAGAGCAACAGGAGGCAGCGATCTTACATAATAACAGGGATACAGAAAGACAGAATAATCATTTTATGGATGTATGGGGAATTTTGGATTACGGTGAGAGGAGCAATGGGAACCACACATTTATATAAATGGGCAACATTTCAATGCTATTCATATTTTCATCAGGTCAAAATATTTAAAATGTTTTTTTTTTTTTTTAATGATTACCACACCCATATGTAGGTTCTATGATATCAGGTGTGGTTAACCATCCAATTCACCCGGGGTGATTAATAATTTAAGATGTGTGCAATGATGACTCAATAAGTTGTACATGCAGAATGAACAGACACAAGATGAACAGGCTTTCATCATAGCATGTGAAAGCAGGCGGTGGAATCATATATCGATTATTACCGTAGGCTCATGTGATCAAAGCTGTTTTCACAAACGAGAAATTTGCACCCAAGAAGCCAGTCGTGGGTTGAAGCAGTTCAGCAGTGCAGTGATTTATAAGTGACCCGCACTGACACGGAGCTGGTGCCATCATCTTGTTGATGGCTAAACATTTGGCCCTGCGGCACCGTCTGCCGAACACACTGCACAGCGCGGCTCGCTTCACTAGCTTGTGGAGCGTTAGCGTATATGAATAGCTCCTCCTTCCCCTGTGTAATGTGTTGCTCTAAGCAGCACTGTCTCTTCAGTCAGCGCGCACACACACACACACACACACACACACACACACACACACACACACACACACACACACACACACACACACAGCCACACACACACACACACACACACACACACATACAGAGCCTTGTCTTGCTTGAGCATTAGCAGACCCATCTGACATTTGCCCGCATAACCAGGGTAATTATGCTGAAGTAATGTGCTACATGTCTAATGCTGGCAGTGTCCCTGGCCTGGCATGACATGGCCTGGCTTGATTTTGGTCTGCCCACGGCAAGTCTGGCATTGTTCGGTCTTCGCTGCCAGACTAAGCCTCAATCTGTGCTTGTTTTGGCTCAGGCAAGGCAGGTTTGACCAGCTTGGTTGACAGCAATTGATAACTGACTTTACTTAGAGTATGATAATGTTAACCGACGTTTTCCAAAATCTTACAAAAAAAGGCTGTTCCCTATGCGTCACATTCAAGTGTCTGTGAGCTTAAAGGTTTTTAAGCAGAAAACTTCACGGTTTAATCCTGTAAAACACTACAAATATGATGCACTGTGTTATTGGAAAACACCAAATGCTCTTTGCAGAGAGTCCCCAGATAAACACTTCAAAACATTTGCATTCAGCACATCTTGTGTGGGTGTTGACTGTTTCTAAGTTCATCACGGCGGGTCTGTCATCATCCTGAATCGCCCGACCAGCGGGCCGAGAGAATGAGAATGACGTGGGAGAAGGCGTAGAGAGGTTGGTAAGCCATCCATTGCTCATCTCCACTCGTTCTGACAACCAAACAAGTCACTCCAACGCTTCTTCTGATCCATCTGACAGCCAGCAAGTGACTGCAAATCAAAATAAGCCTCAATCCCCCTCCCCCAAGCTAGTTATATCCTCATACACTCAAACAGCAAAGGATTTTTGCAGCAGTCACATGGTAATGCAGGAAGGGAGAGAATTATCCCTATTGTTTTGCTGCACACACACCCAACGTAGACAGAGTAATTGCTTTCTTTGTGTTGGTACTGGGAATTTGCTGTTGCTGTTGAGTGGAAAATGCTGGATAGGATGAGAGCAGGGGTAAGGAGAGAGGTGAGATGAATGTAAATTATATGTTGGATTCTTACTGTATGGATCCAGAAAGGGGTGGGGCTGTACAGTTGGCCCACACCAGCAGGTTTCAATCCAAGCATATAATCAAAATGTCCCCTGAATCCAAAGTCTTTTCTTTTTCCTTGTCAACTCAGGGGCATTGTTGGAGTTTAAATTTGTATCCGCTCCCTGATGTACACGCCCTTCTTTGCTGCACCGCCCCGATATTTCCACCATCAGCTCCTGTGATTAATGCAGCTTATTCATCCCATGGCGCAGCATCGCGCGCCACTCAGAGCACTGCTGATGCTGAGGCAGTTTCCATGGCAACCACTGGCTGCTGCATCTCTGTACCGCATGGAGTCGGGGGGCTGGGCCGCTGCCTCTCGGCGGGCCTGGGGTTGCTGTCGTCACTCGGTTTCTACGGCAACCTGACACAACAGCGGTAGGCAGAGTGTCTATGTGTCTTGGCTAGACAGTGAAACATGATACAGCCTCCCTCCGCTGTCCTCTCTCAAAGTGATTCATGTAGATATCGACCATCTCTTCCGCTCCGTTTATTACAACAGCCAAGATTAAAAGCCTTCCTCTCCCTCTCCCTCTCTCTCTCTTTCTCTCTCTCTCTCATGGTATCAATATATATATATATATCAAATGCTCCTCCACAGTGCACAGTGCTCTATACCTTTTGCAGCTCACCAACCGCTGACCTTCATTCCAGCTTATTTATAGTGGACTCACGTAGGCTTAGGCTCCCTCTCTCCCTGCCGCTCCTCCAATGATGCTGGAGGGAGGCTCTGCCCTTGTTTACCATCCTCCTTTGATGCATTATTAATGAAGCAGTGTGGCAGGAGTTCATGACAGGCTAATATAACAGGAGAGGCGATGATTTAGTGTAATTGTTGTGTTTGTAGTTAGTGGCGTGACAGTATTGGAAAGGCTCAGAACGCACAGAGAGTGCTCCAGTTTGTGTTTCACTTTCGACCGTTTACTTTTTCGATTAGGCAGCTGTCCTATAATGTCACTGTCACTTCCTTTCATTACCTCTTTATTGCCTTAAATCAATTTAGTATCTTTTACTTCCATTGCTCCTTCTGCACAACTTCTGCTGCCCTGTTGATCTCCCTATCTGCCTTGGGTGTAAACAAGAAGTGTAACATGTAGTAACTGACTTCGCTGTGGGCTCAACCTGCACTTGTTTGTTTATGTGTTGGTACTTGTGCACCATCGAAAAGTCATGTTGCATTAGCTAATAGCGGTTGAGGGAGCACTTTTTAACTTTCCTCTCCTTTCAGGACTTCAGCCCCTGCCGGCCTGCCGACATCCGAGGGCCAGCGAGCGCGTTATGCCACCTACTTTGATGTGGCGGTGCTGCGCTGCCTGCTGCAGCCCCACTGGACGGAAGAAGGCGTGCACTGGGCCTTGATGTTTTACCTCCAGCGCCTCAGGCAGATTCTGGAGGAGAGACCCGAACGCACCCCGGAACCCCTGGTCACGCCTCTGCCACGCCCACGCAGCAGCTCTATGGTCGCTGCAACACCTTCATTGGTCAACACTCACAAGACCCAGGTAGTGGAGGGAGGACAGTGAGAAGGAATCATTTGGACTTCAGGAAATAGATCTTTATATGTTAACACACAGGATAAATGCTGTTTTGGATCTAAATGACAAAACCTCAACTAATCAGATAAATCACTGACGCACCCATTTTTCCTTCCCTAGACTGTCATCAAGATGCATTCATGTAGTCTTTCTGATATTCATGCTGCGCTGACTGTTGGGTTATTTGCGTCCTCTGCTGTGTTTTGCAGGATATGAGTCTGAAATGCAATGAAGAGGGCAAATCTCTGAGCACAGAAACCTTTGCAAAGGTGTCTCTGACTAATCTCCGTCGACAGGCAGTCCCCGACCTCTCCTCCGACCTGGGCATGAACATCTTCAAAAAGGTCAGACAGGCTTACATAGGGGCCCTTGTTTGTGCTGACATGTTCAAAACATGCAAAATTGATTACTTTTCTGATTTAATTTTACACATAAGGATTGTGGTTCTTACCGGGAAGTTCCTTCTCCTGTTCCTTCTCAGTTTAAGAACCGGCGCGAGGACCGGGAGAGGAAGGGCTCCATCCCCTTCCATCACACAGGAAAGAAGCGCCAGCGCCGCATGGGGGTTCCCTTCTTGCTTCACGAGGACCACCTGGACGTCTCGCCCACCCGCAGCACCTTCTCCTTCGGAAGCTTCTCCGGACTGGGGGACGACCGGCGTGCTCTGGACCGCGGGGGCTGGCAGGCCACCATCATGGGTATACAGAGTGCTGTTCATAATGAGAATAGATTGCATTTCACCAGTTCACAGCACTTGCTTCCTCTCCCCTAAGCTCCCATTTGGTGAGTCAGAGGATTCCGCCTGGATCTAGCTGTCAGCTCGTGAATTAGGCCAGTTCTTTAGCACTGCTATTTCTTATTAGCTCTCACAGAGAAGTGTGATTAAAATTCGCCAAAGGCATAGAGACATTTATTATTATTATCTGGAGTTGGTGATTTTTTAAAGCTCTCTTTCCATGAACCCATTGCCCCCCTTTTAAGATACTGTTATGTATCTACTCAGCTTAGTTGCTGCTTCAAACAAGCTCCATTACCAGCATGATTTAAAATAAAATGCTCAATAGATGCAGGAAAAAATTTATGTAATTCTACAATTATAAGTCAAATATGAGATACAGATGTTTTAACCTGCAGCTGCATAAAGTATTTATTTCATAATTAACAAGAAGCATGAAGCAAGAAAACCCCATAAACTGGGGATCATAGGGTTGTGACACAAAAGCAGAATCTGATAGTCAGCTGGCATTTTTATACGCATGTGTTTGTATCATGTATATGTGTGTTTAATTGAACCTGAAAAATGTGTCTGTTGCATCACTTTCCAGGCAAATTCACGCGGCGGGGCAGCACAGACACAGCTGCAGACGCCGACAGCCTGAGCGCCAAACACTCCCATTCCCACCACTCTCTGCTCAGAGACATGCCTGACCACTCCAACAGCCACAGCGATAACACCGTCAAAGAGGGTAAGGAGAAGGCGCAGATGCCGTCCAGGAGACGTTACTCAAATCAATCTTGAGACCATAACAAGCTAAGAGCCAGCCGTGACTGAGACGAGTCAGGAGTTTTTCTGAACAATGAATAGATTTGCAGACACACTCTATCGACTCTTCAATGTCCAACAACTCAATAGAAATATATATTCCAAGCCATTCAAAAATAGCAATTTTTTTTGTAATAATAAAGAATAGTAAAGTCAGCACACAGCAGTGATTAAGGTCAATACCTAGAGGATAAGAAATGCTCAGTGCAGCTTCTAGGGAGGTCAAAGTAACATCAAACACACTTTGAAAATATATTAGAATATAACAAAATTAAGAAATTAGGAACTGCTGCAAGATGAAAACTATAATCACATTACTATTCATCAGCCGCAACAAAGGGAGGCCAGATGCTGCTGGCTCCTCTGAGGCCTGCTGAGTAGAGCAGAAATAGGACAGGATTATATAACAATAGTATTGTTGTGACAGTGCTAATTTACATACAAATAATAGCGTTGGCTTTAGACTGTGCTCCGCACTGCATCAAATGCATGCTAATAGGTTTACTTAGAACAGAGTATAGTTTTCTACGTTTAGAACAAACAGCGAGGTGCCAACCTGTGCGACTTTCAATGGAAATCCATAGAGAAGATAATCTGAGTGGAATTAAAGAACAGGTTCCAGTAATAAGAGTTGAAAAAAGACACAATAGAACATAGAGCGTTAGAAAACTATGATCCAGGACCATTCAGGGCTGTGGTGGCTTCTTATACTCAGAATACACGACAACGCTCTCTCCTCTGTTGCCTAAAGTCCGATCTCAGATCTCCACCATCACCATGGCGGCGTTCAACACGACAGTGGCGTCCTTCAACGTGGGCTATGCCGACTTCTTCACCGAGCACATGAAGAAACTCTGCAACCCCGTCGCCGTCCCTGAGATCCCTGTGGAGCCGCTGGCCTGCGCCAACCTGCCGCGCAGCCTCACCGACTCCTGCATCAACTACTCCTGTCTGGAGGAAGGGGAGAACATCGAGGGGACCAACAACTTTGTGCTGAAGAATGGCATGCTTGACCTCACTGTAAGGGACTTAAATGATTCCCAGGCACAAATGCAGTGAGAATCTAAACTGAAATAGATGTTTTTTTGTTTTGCAAATTACCCTCAATTCCTCACCCTTTTCCCCTTCCCCTTGTCATCCAGGCTGTCCTGCGAGCACTCTACGCTGTCCTCAGTCACGACATCAGCTCCAGGATCTGCGACGTGGCCCTCAACATCATCGACTGCCTGCTGCAGCTGGGCGTGGTGCCCGGCATGGGCAAGAAACTGTCCAAGCCCGACAACAAGGAGAACCAGGAGGCACGAGCCAAAGACCAGGCTAGTCAAGGGCTCGGAGGAGGCGCCCAGGGAGGCGGAGCAGTCCCAGGAGCAGGTGGAGGGGGAGACGGAGGCGGAGGTGGAGGAGGAGGGGGAAGTGGTGGAGGGAGTGGGCAGGGGAGCAAGGATGATGTGAAAAATAACAAGGATAATGATAAAAAGGTGTGTTCAAACCGTATATTCAGAGGTGTGTTGTAGAGGTTATAAATGTAGAGGATATTACCATAAGAGTCCAGTGTGTTTAAGCTTGTGTCCTTCACTTCGCCATGAACAGGAGGAAGGCTCCGGCCTCAGCACCCATCGCCTCGCTCTGACCATGCTGATAAAGATAGTCAAGTCTCTGGGCTGTGCCTATGGCTGTGGCGAGGGGCACCGCGGACTGTCAGGAGATCGCCTCAGGATGCAGGTCAGACTCGTTTCTCCAACTCAACTGACCTTTGCATGTGCGCAGCTTCCACAAATCAGCACAGTTAGTGATGCCTGACATATATTTCTTTTTTATTTATTATTAAACGTATCGGCCCCTTTGGTGTAATAAAAGTTTAATGAAACTGGAATGAATCCTGTGAGGGCAAATGGACGGGTTTGTAACTCGAGTGAGGAGCAGCTGCAGTTCTATTTCAATGCCGGTCAATATTTTTTATTATTACAGTAGGTCAAAGAGTAAAGACGAAATAAAATGCTATCTCGATGGCGGATACCCTTCATGAGAATCAGTGAAAAGTGATGAAAATAGCACATCCTGCAAGGAAAGCCAGTTTATTCCTTACTGACTTACTTTTGAGACAAAGCAGGCCAGTTTGGAAAACATTGATTCATGCAAATCTTTCATAATGCACAGTGTATTCTGTTCCAAATCTTTCCTTTCAGGCCCAGAACTGCCTGACCAGCCTGTATAAGCTGGACAAGCTGCAGTTTCGCCAGACAATGCGCGAGTATGTGAACAAAGACTCTCTCAATAACATTGTGGATTTCCTGCATGCGTTGCTGGGCTTCTGCATGGAGCCCATTACTGACAGTAAGTATGTGGTGTGTGTGTGTGCGTGTGAGTGGGACTGAATGCAAATACAAATACAAAAAATGCAAATGCGCTGATAACAAATGCAAAAAATAAGGTGAATCAGGATTTGAACGACATTGGTTTTGAATGATGATACTGATTCATGTTGGGATTGATGCAGCAAAAGTTGATATTCGCTGCGGTAAGGCTGCACATTACAATTACTTTTATTATTGATTAATCTGACAATTCTTTTTTTTCAATTAATCAATTAATCATTTAGACTACAAAATATCAGCATGTACAAAAGACAGCAAGTCTAGAGTCAGGCAGCTCTGTGAGACTGTGCCTGGGCACAGTAGTGCTTTTAAGTAAACATAAAAGTCAGCGTGCCAACATGCTCACAATCACAATGCTAACATAACATATTTAACAGGTATAATGTTAACATGCTCACCCTCTCAGTATATAACATATTAGCATTTTGTCATGACCAAATACCTGCAAAACTAACATTTGCATCAGCCATTCTGCTGTACTAAATCTTAGCATGCTGACATGCTAAATGGTGCAAAATGGTGAACGTGCTAATATAATATCTGCACACCATCAGTTAGTTAGTGTTGTGAGCATGCTGACTTTTGCTTTTAAAAGCACTGGACGGTTTTTTCAACTGATGACGGCACTAGGTGAAAAGTTCGATCTCCGACATTATTACAGTCGATCCTGTAGGGATGACGAATGTGTGTAGAAAATGTAATTCCAACTCAGTCCAGTAGTTATTGACTGGTCAGTTGACATCGGCTGACCAATGCACCAAAATTTACATTTACAATGATATAAGAAGCAGTACATTTTCACATTTCGCATTCTTGTCTTGATAAATGACTTTCAAAATGGTTGCTGATTAAATGACTAGTAGTTTCAGCACTACTGTGCAGACATTTACATTGTTTTTGGTACAATTATCACTATTCAAATCTGTATCACACTCAAAGGTCTAATTTGGGTGCAATATTACAGAGCAGTAAGATAAGATTCACATAACTTAACATAAGATTAGCGTGACATTTTTGACAAGTACTATGCTCTAGTGTTGTTGACAAAGCTGAATTATACTACTGCTGTCTCACCCCGCACTTCGACTTTGCATTCCAGCGCTATCTATGTTTATATATCTGTTTTTTACCTTCCTCCTTCCACTCTGCCTGTCCGTGTCCCTTTTTGTCGTCCTCCTTCTGCTTCCATCTTCCCTCTTTTTCTTCATCCACCTCAATGAGCTGAACCCTACCTTCCTTTCTCACTCATCCATTCTGTACACTTGCCAATCCAAAGCTTTGCCCATTACATCACTGCTCAACCAGTGGCTTTATTGCTGAGCATTGACACACATTGCACATGCCAGTTTTGCACTGAAGTTTTGTACATGGTAACTACATTAAGTCATATGATACGAAATACTGTGCAATTGGCAAGTTACTGAACCGATGAGTGCTTTAATTCTGAAAGTGAACAGGGCACCCTGTTAAGTTTTTTTGGTGTGTGTGTGTGTGTGTGTTATTTTCACGTGTGCCAGTCTGTATGTGTGCGTCTCAAGTTCACCTCCATCCGGAGGTGGGGTGCCACGTCCTTTCTGACACCGCGTACATGTCTGTGCTGGCCTGATGTCAATCAACCTGTGCCCCGCCTCTTTTCTCTTGCAGAGTACGGCAGTGCAGGTGAGAGGTCCAGGAGGGCGAAAAAAAGAAACATCGGTAGATACACATGATCAATAATCAATAACAGTCAATAATATTAGCAGTAAGATGAATATTCTCACCTAATCAGACCCTTCCCTAGGCACCGCTTCCATTGCTGCACCCCTCACTCTGTCCGAAAGTGACAAAACTCGCCTGCAACTCCAAAATTTACACTTGTATGATTAAATCTAGTCTTTTTTATAGAGCTTATATTTTTTGCATAGACAATAAGTTTCATCTAACTGGACCGAGGGAATAAGCCCCCTACTGTATGTTTTTATAGCAGGCCTTAGTCACTTGCATGTATTCCTTATCCTCTTCCCAGAATCCTTTTCAGTTTGCTTCTCCCCCATATGCTGTATGAACCTTTTCCTTTGCCCCCCCCCCCTTCCCTCCCTGTTGTATGGGCTCACTGTTCTATACTCAAGCTGGTCAGCTGTCAATAATTGTCTCCCTTCGCTGACTAAACCGCCCCCCTGTGTGATCCGTGGTCTCTCCCGCTTCCCTGTTGCTTCCAGACAAGGCGGGCTTCGGGAACAACTTCACCACAGGGGACAACAAGTCCGTGGCCCAGAATATGGAGGCGGTGGTGGTGGGCTGCATGTTCAAGTGTCTCATCACCCGCTGCGCCTCGACCACACACGAGCTGCACAGCCCCGAGAACCTGGTGAGTTGTGTGTGAAGTCATCGGCCCATCTGCCTCTCTCTGTGTCTATTTATTTTTCATCTCCGCTATCCATCTCCGTGGCTCTCCCTTGATTCAGTCTGCGCCTCACATATCAGTTGTACTCCCTTTAGATTCAGACGCTCGTATTTCTTCTCGCAGGATGTTGTAGTTGAATTATTAATGGCTCATCTTGTGCCGAGCCTAAAGAAGAACAATCACTTATGTCGCCTCTGTTAATGCTGTGTCATACATGATGAATTGGAAATGAGAAGTGCTTAATCTCACTTTGTTAATAGAAGCATTGAGCCATTCTCTGTTCTTTCCCAGAATGGATCATTTTTCACAGATCTTTTTCACTTTTTATTTTATTGTACATTAATTGGAAACATCATCACTGATCCCTATTACAGCAAACTTGTAACAGGCAAAATACGCTATATTAGTCCATCAGCTGAGTTACTGTTTACATGTTTTTGACATGCAGTTAAATGCAGGTAAAATCTATAAGTAAAAGAGCTCATTAAAAATGAACTGTCCATAGATGAAAGAGTTTATTGAGCATTTTCCATCATCTTAAATAAGCAATTTAGAAATGAAATGAATGACATGTTTTTGATCAAACTTAAATAGTCCATGCATTCCCGCTACAGTCGGATCACTCCTCTAAGAGCAATGAGGTACCACGGCCACTCTGTGGAGCCTAGAACGCCTCGAGGCTGGCATGACTTGTGTATGTTGGCGGAAGATGACAGGCTTCTCAAGGCAGGCTTTATTATGGCACGGAATCAGAGGCCACCCACTCACAAGCTGGAGCCAGTTCCTTGACAAAACGCGAGCGTGCTCCTGCACACCACACATTTATGCATATATGTATGTGGGAAAAGAAAACAACCACACTGTTGGATGCTAACTGTAAAGTAATATCAGCCTGATTCTAGGCCCTAACTGTCGGTCTTCTTCACGTCCTTTTCCTTCCTTTGAGACAACTTTACCATGCACACACCTTTTGACTCACACGTGCCTCGCTCTCACTTTGTCACCCTCTTCCCTTCCAGGGTCTGTACTGTGACATCCGCCAGCTGGTGCAGTTCATTAAGGAGGCCCATGGAAATGTGTTCCGCAGGGTGGCACTGAGCGCGCTCCTGGACAGCGCCGAGAAGGTCACCACCACCAAGAAACCCGAAGAGAAGGAAGAGACCAAGCAGCCTGGACCAAAGAGGTACTGGCTAGTTATTGGCCAGAAATTGTCCAGTCGTAAACTAGTAAAAGTTAAGACTGCCAAAAATGACCATGTGTCTATTCCTGTTGAAATGCCCTTGAGCATAGACCTTAAAACCCTCCCCCTTATAATGTAACAAAATATTTCTCATCCAATCACAGTGATTGATTATGTGACATCCTATTACAACATTTCTCCTTATCTGACCAATCAGAGCTATGCTTCTCATCACCGCTTGCCTTTTTTTAAAATTTATTTTACGTTTATTTCTGTCCTGTCTGCATCTGTTTTTCTTGCTTGAGTGACTGATTTGATGTTTTTATTTTCAAAATGATGTGGCTGTAGCACACTGGGCAGCCCTGCCGGGAGGCACCTCCACTGGTTTGAAATGAATGAGGTCAATGATTAAAGAGCAATATACAATTAAACCTGGGCACATGCACATGTAGGATTTTCATAACTGTGGCGTTACCTTGAAAAATAGGCATTTTAATAGCTTGAATATTTAGATGATAGAAAACGTGAGTATTTAATGTGGATGATCAATCAACCAATTATTTAGTTTATGAATTTGATTTTTAAGTTTTAGGTTTTTCTTTTCTTTTTTTGTAATATCCACAAATATTTACCTCATCGTGTTTTAGCAGATTTTTTATGCAATATTTCTACGTGTTTCCCTTTTCTTTTCCTGCAAAAAGTTATGTAATATTGTGAACATGCAAAACTATGCACTGTAGGTAATTAGAAACTATAACAAATAATCAATGCAGTTAATGATTTTTATATAAGTATCATAAGTATAACAGTGGCAAATCTTCTACTGACAAAATGGTAACTGACTGATAAATTAGGAATGTTTCCATCCATACGTGGAGCAGGCAGTTATCACGGCTGAACTCATTTTGCCAAAAACATCTAAAGCTTCAGTGACGCTCTTCTAGTCCCCATCAGAGCTAAAGTGCTGGAGCTATGCTAAACGTCATTTCCACGAGGGTAGGCTCTACTGCATCAGGAGAGTTCAGTTGGTTTGTCTGTTTGTCGGGGTGTGTGTGTGTGTGTGCGCAGGTCAGAGGCGGGTGTGTCCGGGGAGAAGGGTCAGGTGTCCAGTGCTGCAGATGAGTGTCGCAGCTACATCTCCAGCAGACCCCCCCAGACACCCGAACAGTGAGTGTCCACCTCACAGTGTCTCCATATAGCACCATGTCGAGCCCAGCTGCCATTTCTCTGCACAAAATAGGAAAACCTTTCAAAACTATACCTGTTGCTTCCTCTCCCCCTTAGATAAAGAATAAATATTAAATTTATACCAAGAGATGCCGAAGTTAAACTTTGCTTTTGTGAAGTTTTTATCCTCAAATCCGACCTTCCTTTTCTCCCCCCCCCCCCAGCGAAGAACAGATCCCGGGCGCTCTGCTGGGCAGGAAGGATTTCTGGAGGAAGATGTTCAAGTCGCAGAGCGCCGCCAGCGACACGAGCAGCCAATCGGAGCAGGACACCTCAGAGTGCACCACTGCCCACTCTGGCACCACCACCGACCGGCGCTCTCGATCCAGATCCCGTCGTATTTCCCTTCGCAAGAAACTGAAGCTGCCCATAGGTACGAGCACATATTACGCAACAAGTCTACCTCTCACCACCCTGAAAAATGTTTACCTTCAATTGTTCTCTTTTTTTTAGAGCCAGAACTCAAAAAACCGACAGGTAATTTTGGACTAAAGTGTGATGAAAAAGCACTAATGGAGGAGCTATTATTATGAATGCAAGTCATTCTTGCTCATCAATAGAGCTTCATGCCAGCCAATAAAATTTCTGACTGTTTCTGTGGTCGTCGCCAGAGCAGCACTGTCACTGAAAACTATTTGCATGACTAGAACTCCACTTTGCATTTGCACACAGCTGTGAATCCTCACATTTTGACTGTAAACTTCAAGGAGAAAAGACCAGGATCATTAAAAATAATCACAAAGGGTTTTCAGGAACAGTCACTATTTTATGTTGGATTTGGACTTGGGCACAAAAATAATCGAACTTAGCCAAATCAAATGTCGGTCAAACCAAATTTCCAACTGTAAAATCTAGATAAACGTCTCATTCTGGGCTTAAATCTTCAAGACAGAAAAGAAAGGATAGTTTAGTTTTAGAGCTGTGGAATGTGTTAACAACAAATTTCCTCTATATTTTTCAAACAGGTATTATTTCACCTAAAAAAAAAAAATAAAAAATTCAACAGCTAAATAAAGAAGCTCATGCTAAAGAGTTTGGAGTTTTGGTCGAGGACATCTGAATTTTTTTCGCTCGTACTGTACATACTAACCTTTAAAGGCAACATGCAGGAAAATATTGTTTGTTCTCAGTGCAAAGCATCCAAATCATTTTTTTTTTAAATATATATATATATATATTAACTCTGGTTACAGTATGTATTTCCATGACCATACCTCATTACATATGCTGTCACCTTGAAATTCACTCAAACATGATGTGTTTTGTCTGTCTAACATTGGAACACTGCCTGCTGCGAGGCCAAGTCACTTCATTTCTTTGGTCTGTTTTGTGTTCCTTCTTGTGCCTCAGCATGCCGTGGGACTGTTCGCCTACCACTCACTCTCTCTGTCTTACGTATGTGGATGTGGAGCCATCTTCATACAGTATCGATGTCATGTGTCTGTTTTTTTTTTTTTTTTTTTTTTTTGTGTCGGTCATCTCTCCCAGTGTGCACGGTGTTCCGGACCCGGGTTGAATTGTATTTGCAAATCATATCAACCAACTATAAGCTGATGTAAGAAAAGCTAACGTTATAGCAAGTGAAAGCTAGTTGGTGGGATACTTCCTGATTTTATTTTTATTTATTTATTTTTTGGTAATTCAGTTTTTTTATTCCACAAAGCTAAATGCCTTCCTTCAGTTGTGCAGCTTTCTCTTTTCTGACTTTATAGGGCAGTATAGTTCACTCCATCTCTCTTGCATCATGACCATAATATAACACTGTATTTGCAAATACTATTCGACCTGTGTCTTTTGTTTCAGTCACCTTAAAAGAAGCAAAAAAAAGTTGGTTTTGTTCCTGTTTTGTACCAATTTTGAATGATCCCTCAGTCTGTGAATTGTTATGAGTTTAAATACCCTGATTGTATGTGATGTATGTGCAATAACGGTGAGTGAATGCACCGCCCCCGTCCTCTATCCACCCCCTGTGTGTGTGTGTGTGTGCATGTGTACTCTCCTTCATAACCCAGTGTGTACAATAGATTTCGTGGCTTCGTTACCTTCCTTTGTTCTGCAGAGTTGTTCGTTCAGGTGCAATTTTTTTTTTTTTTTTTTTTTTTAATCCATGTGTCTCCAGGCAACTGGCTAAAGCGCTCCTCTCTTTCTGGACTGACTGACGGTGTGGAGGACCTGCTGGATATCAGCTCAGTGGATCGACTCTCCTTCATACGACAGAGTTCAAAGGTGAGGCTGGGTTAACATCGACCATGACGCTATCTGTTCACCGCCGCTAGATGCTAACATAGGCCGTAATGATTTATCTTGGAAGATGAAATAACTGGAAAAAAAACTGAGCAGTTAATTGAATGAATAAATTATGAAAGATTGTTATTTCTTGGTATAAGATGCTAAGTTGGTTTGTGCGTGTTTGTCCACACATGTTACATGTTGTGTGTATCCATGCGTGTGTGTGTGTGTGTGTTTTATGTGGCCGTAGGTGAAGTTCACCAGTGCGGTGAAGCTTTCAGAAGGGGGCGCTGCAGGGCCGGAGTACGGCAGGGACGAGGAGGAGAATTTCTTCAAGCGGCTCGGTAAATGGAGGTCTGGCAGGAGGAATCCATCCAAGCTTCACCACACAGAAGAGAAAGATGGTAGACCTCCCCCCACACCAGGGTGCCCCTCGCCCACCCACGCCCAACCCCCCCCCCATCGTCCTTTTGTCTATTTCTCTCTCTCTTTGTGTCCCAGCCTCTTTGTTTTGTCGGTGTGGTGTCGTGCCTTGTCTCACCTCGCAAAAAGTCGTGGTCTGTTCCCTTCTGCCAGTTCTTCCGTACGCCATTCTCCATCGCCGGAAAGCTGCCTGCTACACTCTGTTAGCCTGGATGTATCATTTTCAACCCATCAAAATGTCTAGTTTGTAAAAGTACACTTTATTTTTCAGAATAATTGGCCTGGAAAACCAGCTAATAAAACGTTAACATAAAACAATCCAGTGGTGGCACTTTAAAAGCAAGACTATGTAACAATTGACAGAGGAAGTAACGTAATATTCTTGATTCTTACAAATGAAAAGTTAAATGCAAAAGCAATAAAACACCCCCGTGCTCAAGTCAGTGCACTCTGAGGTTTTGCTGTTGCAGCCTTACTTGGCCTGGTATGACCAGTAGCTTATGGTGGCTAATGCAAGTTGACATTTCTGCATCAGTTTGCTGACGTGCTGACCCGTCTCAGCTTGTGCTACTGTTACACATGTCATCGATGTTGTCCCCTAACGTTACCCCGGAAGTGCAATATTAAATAGAGTGCTCCTTTTATTAGACATTCATGTAGTTACCATAAACAAGCACAATACTTTTCATTTTTTGCATTAAACAAACCATTAGTGCCATCGATGCAGTGATTTCCACTGAAAATGACTCTATATAAATGATATAGTTTTAAAGATTTGCAAACCCAGACATTCAGATGTGTTGAAACTCACCTTCTCGTGGAGTGTAAAATGTCTGTTTTTCTCTCTAATGGCAACTTGTCATTGTTTCCAGTTCCCCCTAAATTTATCATCCTTTCTAAAAAAGCAGAAGATAAGAAGCATCTTATACAATGAGAAAATAGATCACTCTGATTTCATTAGTCAAAATTCTTCCGTAACAGTGTGTTGTCTCACCAACTCTACATTCCCTCCTTTCCAACTATGCACGTCCTGTTCTCTCCAACAATCAACCCCTTCCTCTCCGTTTCATTTAACGGTGGAAAGAGAGGAAAGGAGGTGCCTGGGAATAACTCACATCTATGAAACCATCTTTCTGCTGCGAAGCATATTTCTGTGCTACGTCAAGCATGACGCTGTCAGCGCTCTCTCTCTCGTCTCTTCTGTGGTGATGTCTGGTGGTATTTTCCGATGCCTGAATTTCAGGGAAGCGATAATACTGAATGGTCCACATACAGCTTTCTTCTGTACGGCTACGGTTACACTTGTCATTTCAATGTCATATATAGGAAATAAACAAAGAATGTAATGTATAAGAGACAGGAAAGTTGCCTTGGCTACAAAACAAATTTGTGTCGCTGAGATCACACGCTACAAGTAGAATTGAAAATCCAAGTGTAACCTCCGCCAGTGGCTGTGTGTCCATCTCTCACTCAGCTTCATTCGTCAGTGGCTCTTCAGTGCTTTTTGTTAAATGTCCTGGATGGTGATGTTGCTTCATGCAATGTCTTAATGCAATCTTCAGTGCTGTTGTTCACGTTGGGGGGAAAAAAGTGCAAACGAGCGCTCCTTAATATGCTTGTTTTTAAAAAAAAAAATCCCTTCACTTGTTCTGCTATACCCTCTTCTCCTCTCTTCTCCTCTCTCCTCTTCTCCTCTCTCCTCTCTTCCTCTCTCCTCTTCATCTTTTTCTCCAGGTCCCCACGGCTTTCAGGAGCGTCTAGCAGCCAGTCAGGAGGCCATGAAGAATAAGAACGTGGTGAATCTGGGTGCCATTCGACAGGGTATGAAACGCTTCCAGTTCCTCCTGAACTGCTGTGAGCCGGGGACCATACCTGACGCCTCCATCCTCGCTGCTGCTCTGGACCTGGTGTGTTTCATTCTGGAAACAATGCATGAGTTGTAAATGCATGTCACCTCGGGCTGTTCTGCGCATTCAAAAGCTATTACGTTAAAAAAAATCTTCATCTACTTTCAGGAAGCTCCAGTTGTGGCCCGGGCCTCCCTTTTCCTTGAATGCGCCAGATTCGTCCACCGCTGTAACCGTGGCAACTGGCCAGAGTGGATGAAAGGCCACCACGTCAATATTACCAAAAGAGGGCTGTCAAGGGGCCGATCACCTATTGTCGGCAACAAGAGAAACCAGAAACTCCAGTGGAACGCTGCCAAACATTTCTGCCAGTGGGGAGATGTGAGTTTTAAGATTTCACAGATTATAGAAGGTGACGCTTAATAATGAGGTTCCGCTAAATGTAAGAGCGCGTGTCTCTGTGTGTTTAATCTGCTCAGGCGATCGGCACAAGGCTCAGTGAACTCTGTCACTCTGACAGCGAGAGCCCTGCCAACATTCTGGGTTACATTTATGATGAAGAGACCAAACGGAGAATGAGAAAAGAGGACGAGGAAGAAGACTATTTAGACGACAGTGAGTCGCATAGTGGTGTTTCATGACACAGTTTTGGTGGATAGTGTTTTATTAAAATCTTATTTTAGATTTGTTTGTTTTTGGGTTGGTGACAAAAACATGTTAATGCTCTAACCATGTCATTTTATTTTACATCAATTTCTGCCTGAAGACACAGTCAATCCTACAAAATGTGGCTGCCCCTTTGCTCTAAAGATGGCTGCCTGCCAGCTCTTGTTGGAAATCACCACTTTCCTGCGAGAGACATTTCCTTGCTTACCACGCCCGCGCACTGAGCCACTTGTGGTCAGTACTTCCACAGTAACCCGTGCATTCAGTGTGTGTATTTTTCGAAAGGAAATATGAATCAAAAATATGCACTAAAACATTTACCAGATATATGTTGCACTGATGATGCTCACGTGTCCGCTTGTAGGATCTCGACAGCTGCCGCCTGCGCTTGGACCCGGAGCTCGGCCGCCATCGCTACGAGAGGAAGATCAGCTTTGCAGGCATCCTCGATGACGAGGACGGACACGATTCGCTGAACAGCAGCAGCCACACGCTCAAGTCCGACACCACCTGCGATGACAAGAAGACACAGGAAACCCAGGGTGAGACCCGATGTCGCACACACTGGCTCGCTTGTTTTTGTTACTGCCGTTTGCTTATTACTCACTGATGATTGCAGATAATCTCTCCCCACTTCCGTCCTCCCCAGCACCCATCCGTAAGATTCGCATCGGAGGCTCCCGGCTGCTTCAGATCAAAGGAGCCCGCAGTTTCCGCGTGAAGAAGGGCGGCTCCCTGTCCTCCATACGCCGGGCAGGGAGCCTCAAGAGCACCAAGCTGTCTCGGCAGGACTCGGAGTCGGAGAACGAGGAGGGCCTGCTGTCGCAAACACACAGCAGGGACACTGTGACTGACATCGGTAAAGTCGTGGATGAAACGTGACGACAGTCATTAATCAGCGTGATCTCTGAACATTTGAATTCATTCATGTTATTCATTAAAAGGAAGTAGAGCTTGTTGGGATCGGACGGCAGCTTTTAAAAAGGAGGAACCAGTGAGAATACTGCTTTCAGCATGTGCTTTCCTCTTCTTTTAATGATAAATAGAAAAAGCTGTAACTGTACAATGAACGATGCAGGAGAAAGCAGGGGGTTAATTAACAGCATCCTGTTCACAACAGTAAAAAACAGGATTTAGGAAGGAAAAGTGGCCTGTGATTTAACTCTCATTTAAGTCTCATTTGTTTTATAGCATTTATTAAGAAATGGAAATGACCTTGGATATTTCCTTCTGTTGTAAGAGATCAAATGGGACCGTTTTAAACATTTGTGTGTCCTTGTTGCCGGTTGCAGGCAGTCCCTTCAGCACCAGTGAACCCAGCATAGAGCCAGAGGGTCCGAGCTCAGGAGGAGCAGAGGACAATTACCACCGCAACATGTCCTGGCTCCATGTATGTATATCAGTATGTGTGGATCGTGTGCCCATGTGTTCACTCTTACATACTGACCTCCCCTCCCCTCCCCTTTTTCCTCTCTCTCCCTCTCTTTCTCTCTCGGCTCAGATTATGATCCTGCTGTGCAACCAGCAGAGTTTCATCTGTACCCATATAGACTTCTGCCATCCGCACTGCTACCAGCACCACAGCCGCTCCTGCGCCCGTCTGGTCCGCGCCATCAAGCTCGTGTACGGCGAGACGGTGGACAGCCTGAGGGAGGACAGCGCCTCCTCTGGTAACATCGGGGCACGCGCAAAGAAAAACAAAGAGGTTCATTTCACGAGTTGTCTGTCCCACAATCAATAAAGAAATGGGTTTAGGTCTTCGCTGGTGGTTCATAAACGTCTCTCTGCCCTCAGTGCTCTGACAAGTCTTGTCTGAGGACCCCGTCCATGAAGAGAAGACCCACTGACTCCAACACAGAAGGGAAGAAAGATACAGGCATGCTCAAGTACATCCGCAACCAGGTGAATTGGTTTTTGGATGCTTTACCTTTTAACCTTAGAGTTTTGTCATTGCCATTTTTCCTTTTTATTTAATGGTTCATGTTTCTTTCAGGTGATGAGCTTGTCTCCGGCTCCGCTTTCGCTACTGATCAAAGCGGCTCCCATCCTGACCGACGACATGTACGGAGACGTCCAGCCTGCGGCCTGGGAGCTCTTGCTGAGCGTGGACGAACACATGGCGGCCGCGGCTGGTGAGTCGGCCGTCAGGCTGAGTGTCGGTGACCCGTGGGTTGCCTCTTGAGGTTAATGTGCCCATCAGAGTTTATAAGTGTTCAGAAGTTTAAATTATGAAAACACATATGACATTTTATTCTATCAGTCTCCATTTTCTCCTATTTCTTTTTTGCCCTCCGTCATAATCTCTCCTCAACCACATTTTTCCTGCCCTTTCCATCCCTGCCTCTTTTTTCATGTCCTCGCCTTTGCCCTTTTTACTCCCCTCCAGCTGCCATGTTCCTTCTGTGCGCCGTAAAGGTCCCCGACGCGGTGACCGAAATGATGATGGCCGAGTTCCAGCACCAGGAGGCCTGCCAGCGCATCAACTCCGTCCTGAAGTTTTACACACTGTGGCGTTTCCGCTACCAGGTGTGGCCTCGCATGGAGGAAGGAGCCCAGCAGATCTTTAAGGTCCGGAATAATCATATTGTCATGTTTCTACATCCACAAAAAGGAAAGTTGTCCTCTCGTCTCACTTTGACCCGTGTTGTACTACATTTGTCTTTTATTTCAGATTCCTCCACCCAGCATCAACTTCACTCTGCCATCTCCTATACTGGGCATGCCCTGTGTCCCCATATTCGACCCCCCCTGGGTGCCCCAGAACACTGGCAGCGTCCAGGACCCAATCAATGAAGATCAGTCTGTAAGTCTGAGCCCTGTTTATATGAGTTGCCTTATGCATTCAGTACATTTACTAACTTACTTTACTATTACTTACTTATACAAATAGAAAATAGTAATATGTTTTATATTGAATGCATCAGAAACACTGACCTTATTATAATTATTATTATTATTACTTTTGAATCAGCTTGGACTTCGAGGTGTAGTTAACGTACATAATATGTGAATCATACTGACTTTCAAATGCACCTGTGGATGTGACATCACAAACAACCTGACCTGGGTTGGGTGGTCAGGTTGCTTTAGATTCAGTGTAAATTTAATGCTGTGCGCTGCAAAATTAAAGGGATTGTTCACCCAAAAAAAAGCATGTTTGATCGCAATATCTACAATGCAGATTGCTTTTATTTAATTTGCCCCGGGGGGGGGGGGTTGCCATGACATTTTTGCATAGACATTCATGGTTTCCAGAAGATGTAACCTACTCACTTTTGTGATCCTCCGGCTTTCGCTGTAGCGCCACCGTTGACATTTGCAAATTTTAAATGAAATCTCTTGTCGAACTGTTTTGGGTTGCCACGACATTTGGCACCGACACTCTCTGTGTCTCCATCAGGATGAATTGTAATAGCCTCAGTAGGCGATTAGCGCTTAGTTCTGATCGTTAAACTAAGATGGTAAAAAAATGATCTCTGTGCATCATCAACATATTGTCATAGTGAGCATGTTGGCATGCTGACGTTAGCGTTTAGCTCAAAGTACAACTATGCTTAAGTACTGTTAGGCATGTTTAAATGTAACTGAAATTCAGCGTGTGCCACTAATTGGAGGCAGAAATCTCAGATAG
Source organism: Seriola dumerili (assembly GCF_002260705.1). Classification (NCBI taxonomy): domain Eukaryota; kingdom Metazoa; phylum Chordata; class Actinopteri; order Carangiformes; family Carangidae; genus Seriola; species Seriola dumerili. The sequence goes on along the minus strand of NW_019174274.1, from coordinate 19,388 downwards.
CTCAAAATGTGGACAAATTAAATCAAAACTATCAGCATGCTTCAGATCAAATGAATGATAAGTAACTAAATGTTTTGTTTTTTTTGTAATTTGGGTGAAGGAACCCTTTAAATCCAGTTGAACCACAGCTCAACCTCACAATAGACCACAATCAGACACAGATGCACTTTAGACTGCTTTAAGTCACATTTGTTACTGCTATGCAAGTGTAATGTGAACAACTGCACCAAGAAATCTGCTAGTTTAAGAAAAATATTTGTAACACACTTTTAAGGTCAGAGTGGTCATTGCAAGTAGTGAAACAGATTTCTTGGTGTTTCCTTTTACTTTTCTTCTCTTTTTTGTTAAGAAGCATGATTATCAAAATATGTTTTATAGATTTTTGATGACGACCTGCGAGCACATGTTATATAATTTATCTATCGACTGTCTTTGTTTTTAGTACTCCACATTAATTCAGTCAGTCCATACCATAGTAAGTTGGTATTTCTGCCCGGATGTTTGTGCTGATGCATCTTGTTACCTCAGATCATTAAAGACAGGAGGGAAAATTTTCTCCATTGAGTGTTTTTTAGGCCATTGGGAGCTGTAGATTTTCATCATGGATCAGAATCTGGGGTAGTTTCATGGGTCATTTCAGATAGCTGCATCTTGATCAGTGATACAACACCACACTCACACTATTCTAATACTTGCTCTGATTGTAAGGGGGAAAAAAAATAACAGCATGCATCGGACATTCAGACATTTTGTGTGTGTTGTGCTGTTGATGCATGGTCATTAGATGAGAATGACTTTGCCGTGTTTTTTCATATCATGTGTTCAGCTTATTTGGATATGTATGTATATGAGCACTCGTGGGAATGGTGTGAGGCATTTACTGTACACAATATACAGTAAATTCTCCAAATTCCAGTCTGAATACATTTATTTGTGTCACAATTTGTCATGATTGAAATCTTTCCTATTCGATACTTCAACAGTGTTCTTCATGATGCTCGGGGTGGCATTAGGAGAATTACTGTATTAATGTGTTGTCCAGTCATTTTACATTCCAAAATGCTCCTCAGATGTAACCGTAAGCCTAGAATAGATGTGCACACACTTTCCTGACAGATTTACCCTGTCAGTTTGGTTTTAATTTGTGCATTCCCTCATTCTGAATCTTCTGTATGTCTGCACCCGCTGTTCTACCTCGGTGCTGTTTGATCCAACGCCACCCTCCATGCCACCCCCATCCCCCTCCCCTCCCCTCCCAACCCCGCCTCCCCCCACCCCTCCCCCCTTTCAGAAATCTTTCTCAGCACGGGCGGTGTCGCGCTCCCACCAGCGAGCCGAGCACATCCTGAAGAATCTGCAGCAGGAGGAAGAGAAGCGGCGTCTGGGCCGCGAGGCCAGCATCATCACGGCCATCCCCGTGGCTCAGGAGGCGTGCTACGAGCCCACGTGCAGCCCGCCGCCTGAGCAGGAGGAAGAAGGTGGGGCTACCAGGCACACAAAGCGCATATTGTACAGAAACACACACGTACGGATGTCTGCCGGAAGTTTGATGGGAACTGGCAAAAGCTGCTGACACCTCTGTACCCTTGACGGTATGTTCTTTTTCCCCATGTATCTGTACTGGTCGTGTCGGACGTTGATCCCGCCAGCAGAAGAAGTGGTGAACCTGGCATCACGCCGTCTGTCTGTCAGCCCGTCCTGCGCCTCCAGCAACTCCCACAGGAACTACTCTTTCCGCCGGGGCTCCGTGTGGTCTGTCCGCTCACTGGCCAGCGCTGAAGGTTTGAACATAAAGAATGAATAAATAAAACTCGTGCTTATCTTCCTTCGTGGACACTGAGAATTTTTATTTGTTCATTTTTATTTATTTATTTTTTTTGTCAGATGAAGAGAACACAACAGAACACACTCCTACTCACCACATGCTACAGCCGCCCCAAGCTGTCTTCCCAGCATGCATCTGTGCTGCCGTCCTACCAATAGTGCACCTCATGGAGGATGGAGAGGTTCGAGAGGATGGCGTGGCTGGTAGGTGTCATCACACACACACAAAAAAAAGTTTATCTTTAGATTCAATGTGGGAATAAGAGATCGATTGCACACGATGAAAGATTTTATCATCACAATTTCAAACCCAATGTAATAATAATAGACTGTAGATAATAGATTCTTTTATTTCTAATGTGCCTCCTTTCCAAATGCGAGGCCTGTTCATGGTATTTGTAGTGTTTTTCTCTAATGTTTCCTCTAGTGAGTGCTGTGGCCCAGCAAATCCTCTGGAACTGCCTGATTGAAGATCCAGCCCTGGTTCTTCGCCACTTCCTGGAAAAACTGACAGTGAGCAACAGACAGGTAGGCAAACACACACACACACACACACACGCACCGCAAGCTGAGAATGGGAAAATGTAAAATGCGACATCGCTTGAATTTCTTTGTGATGTTAGGATGAGCTGATGTACATGCTGAGGAAGCTCCTGCTCAACATTGGAGATCTGCCAGCCCAGACTTCTCACATCCTCTTCAACTACCTGGTAAGGCAACAGAAAGAACTCAGCTACTTTTTACTTATAGTTTCATGTAAGTTATTTATCTTCATTACCTTTCAAACTTTCATCAATTCCCATAATCAAATCTCCTCCCCTTAGGTGGGGCTGATCATGTACTTTGTGCGGACTCCCTGCGAGTGGGGTATGGACGCCATCTCGGCCACACTGACCTTCCTGTGGGAGGTGGTCGGCTACGTGGAGGGGCTCTTCTTCAAGGACCTGAAGCAGACCATGAAGAAGGAGCAGTGCGAGGTCAAACTGCTGGTCACCGCATCCATGCCAGGTGAACTCACCGATACTGCCTGAAAGCATTAATGACGTAACACCGGTGTCAAAACACGACAAGAGATTTCCTCGTGTCTTTGTCAACGCAGGAACCAAAACGCTGGTGGTGCACGGGCAGAACGAGTGTGACATCCCGACGCAGTTGCCGGTCCACGAAGACACTCAGTTTGAAGCGCTGCTGAAGGTGAGGACGCTGGGCTGGACTCAGACGCTTCGTTTACATCCTGTAGTCAGGGTTTGGGAATCTGGGTGTGTGCGCGTCTCTCGCCGTTGCTAAATATAAATGATCTGGAGTACGACTAAATATTAACGTGAGCGTAAGTCGACTAATGAGGGAAGCTGATGACGTCTCCTCTTCCTCCAACCAGGAGTGTCTTGAATTTTTCAACATCCCTGAGGCCAGATCTGCCCATTACTTCCTCATGGACAAACGATGGAACCTCATCCATTATTCCAAGGTAGGTGGACAGCAGCATTACTTTTACTGTAGGACTTGTAGCAGAGACTAGCTCTTCCTGGTTTTGAAGATATTTTTCTTTGAACAGTTTCCATTTGATATTGCTATCCACCTTCCTGTAGACATATGTAAGAGACATCTACCCCTTCCGGAGGTCAGTGTCTCCACAGCTCAACCTGGTCCACATGCTGCCTGAGAGAGGACAAGAGCTCATCCAGAAGCAGGTTTGGACGATTTTGAAAATGAACAATTAAGCCACTATGAAATGGCGCACCATCGAAGTGACACGGGGGAGAAGTAGAAGACTCGTTCTGTTTCCTTTTCGCCTCCTCTGTTCCTTTCTTCTAGGTGTTTTCCCGTAAACTAGAGGAGGTCGGCCGGGTCCTCTTCCTCATCTCCCTCACGCAGCACATGCCAGCCGTGCACAAGCAATCCCACGTCTCCCTGCTGCAGGAAGACCTCCTCCGCCTGCCCTCCTTCCCACGAACTGCCATCGATGCAGAGTTCTCATTGTTCAATGACCCACAGGGTGAGGCAGACTCCAACTGTATCATCACACGCTTACATAAAAACACTCTTTTATATATACTTTGGCGTTTTTAACCCTGATCTCTCAGGTAAGGAGCTGTTTGGTTTGGACACCCTCCACAAGGTGCTGTGGATCAAGCTGCTGGAGGAAATGTTTCTGGGCATGCCCAGTGAGTACCCGTGGGGCGACGAGATGATGCTGTTCCTCAACGTCTTCAACGGGGCGTTGCTGCTGCACCCGGAGGACAGCGCCCTCCTCAGGCAGTACACAGCGACCGCCATCAACACCGCCGTACACTTCAACCATCTCTTCTCTCTGAGCGGTTACCAGTGGATCCTGCCCACCATGCTGCAGGTATAGATACGCGTGTCCTACACCCAAGCTGTTACCAACGCTGCAGGACTCTGAAATGAATTCCTATTGTTGTTTGGTGTCATTACACTGCCGCTGACATACAGTACATTGGGCCTAATGACAGTGTACACTAGTAGGATGAGACTTAAATTGTCTGCGGCCACCTGAGGTGATATATCCTACTCTTCCCTCTTCTTTCTCCCACCCTGTGCTGTTTATCAGTTAGCATAGTTATCAGGCATTCAGCTCTTAAAGTTAAGCCTCTCTCCACCTCCACCTTATGAAAAATGCAAGACACTAGGCAGTTTTAATGTGCATTTGCAAATGAAAAAAAACAAACAGTGGAAGCACCAGAAATTAAAAGAATGAGAGTAAAATTATGCTTTTTTTTTATTATATTATTGATTGGCTGAGTTGGAAAAGCTGGCATAAAAAAAGAAAAAAAAAGAGCGTGATATATGCTGACAGAAACACATGTACGCTCTGTATTGTTGTGACAGGTCTATGCCGACTACGAGAGCAACCCTTTACTGAGGCAGGGCATCGAGTTCTGCTGCCGGCAGTTCTACATCCTCCACCGCAAACCCTTCATCCTGCAGCTGTTTGCGAGCGTGGCTCCGCTGCTAGAATTCACTGTAAGACTTTTTTTTTTTTAAGCTTTGCTATGTTTTTATATTCCCATATGCCTGGCTTAAATAAATTTCTCTCTACATTTGTTTCCCGCCCCCGCCCCCCCCCCCCCCCCCCCGCAGACCAGTCAGCCAGTACGGGTCTGTCTAAGGAGTGTCAGCCCAGTGTCTGTTTGACCTGCTGGTCTCTCTGGAGGGTGAGACCCAGGACGCCCTGGACGCTCTGGAGCTGGTCAAGGCTGAGAAACCTCTGCGCTCTCTAGGTAAACTGTCAGTCACCTCAGGCACACGTGACCACAGGTAGATGGACCACTTCAATTTCAGGGTCACTGTTGTCCACTACCTCAAAGCACAGTTGTAGTACCATTCGTTTATGATGCTTTTGGGGAAACTCAGCAATTCTATATTTAATTTTGAAGCCCAGAAACCAGCCATTAAAAATTAAACATTTATTATTAATGAGAAGCTCTAAAAATTATATATATGTATATATATTTTTTTTTTTTTTGCAGATTTCTGTTATGGTAATGAGGACTTGGCCTTTTCTATCAGCGAGGCCATCAAGCTGTGTGTCACCGTGGTTGCCTACGCCCCTGAATCCTTCAGGAGGTATTGGAAACACACTCTGCATCACGGATCGTTTGTCCATCTTCTTCTTCTTCTTCTTCTTCTTCTCCTGCACCTACAGCTTTTTCTACGACAGCACCATTTTCTATCATCTTAACAGTCTGCTTTAATCCCCCGCAGTCTCCAGATGCTGATGGTGCTGGAGGCGTTGGTTCCCTGCTTCCTCCAGAAACTGAAGAGCAACACGGTTACGATGGAATCGGCTTCCGTCGCCAGGGACGAGATTGCCGCCATCGCCGCCCTGGCCACGTCACTGCAGGCGCTCCTCTACAGCTCAGAGGCTCTAACAAGGTCATCCAGATGGAAATTTTTGCACCCGTGGTAGCTGGAGGTGATGTGTTTTTTTTTTTTTTAGATGTTTACAACCTTTATAATTTATCCACACCTCCTCCACAGGCCCATGACGGCCCCGCAGATGTCCCGCTGTGATCAGGGCCACAAGGGAGGCACCACGGCTAACCACGCAATGTCAGGAGGGGTCAACACAAGGTCAGGAGTTTGTTGATTTAATTCCACTTGAGTCAGTCCCAGATTCTGGTGCTCAGAAATCTGAAAGACCGTTCACGTTCCCAGGGACAACCTCCACCTACTGGAGGAGGGCCAGGGCATGCCGAGGGAGGAGCTGGACGAGCGCATCGCCCGGGAGGAGTTCCGCAGGCCTCGGGAGTCCCTGTTGAACATCTGCACTGAGTTTTACAAACACTGCGGACCGCGACTCAAAATCCTGCAGAACGTAGCCGGAGAGCCGCGGGTCACGGCCCTGGAGCTGCTGGACATCAAGTCCCACATGAGGTGATGAGACTGACTCACGGATGCTTTCAAATACGTCTTTTGCCAGATTTGTTGATAAAGGTTGATCGTCCTGTTCAAAACAGTTTGAGTATGTCAGCTTGGGCTTTGAGAAATTGTGATGAGTTGTTCCCAAACATAGCATTACATTTGTTATGGAAAGAAATACCTTTAATAGCACTATTAATTTGCACGGTGTGTTCATGTCGTCTCTTTCCCAGGCTGGCAGAGATCGCACACGCCCTGTTGAAGCTGGCGCCCTATGACACCCTGACCATGGAGAGCCGAGGGCTGCGGCGCTACATCATGGAGATGCTGCCCATCACCGACTGGTCGTCCGAGGCCGTCCGCCCCGCCCTCATCCTCATCCTCAAGAGGCTGGACCGCATGTTCAACAAGATCCACAAGATGCCTACGCTCAGGTGCGCTCGCCCACAGGCATTATGCACCAGGTCTGTTGAATACAATCCCACTTCTTTCTCCGTCTCCCTGTGAGTGTATCGTGCTGTACCGGTGCCGTGGTGTGTACAGTAGATAGACGGCTTCTTGGCACTGTCCTCTATAGCGCTGCCTTCGTGGGTGATGTACCGTAAGTGCTGCTGTGGTGTGTGTGTGGTTTTTTTTTGTGGTAGGTGCGGGTACTTGTGAGTGTGTGTGTGTGTGTGTGTGTGTGTGTGCAGGAGGAGTTACAATGCATACGTGGGTTGGCGTGGATGTGTGTACTAACGATGGATCACTGGCAGTGTTCCCCCTAATACAGGGGTGCAGGTTTGACTGTTAACGCCTGTGCACAGGAAGTTGTCAGACTTAATGCAGTTAAAGGTGTTGTTATTTTTCCTTTTTTAAAATTAGTTTACCTCACTATTATCTGTGTAATGTAACATGCAAATGATCATATTTTATATACACGTTACTCATTGACAGATGTTTCTACTTGCACTTCATGCAAACAGTCTTTTCATGCTTGGGCATTTTTAATTAGACTAAACTAGATTATTACTATCTATCTATCTATCTATCTATCTATCTATCTATCTATCTATCTATCTATCTATCTATCTATCTATCTATCTATCTATCTACTATTCAGACATAAAATGCAGCAGACAGGGTAATACACAAAATTCAGAAAAAATAATAATACTATGCTAATATACTCCTATTATGGTTATTGCAGGTACATGAAGCGTTTTTTCTCTAGAGTTTTAGGTTTGTTGCAACAGATAAACCAGATTTTTACAACCTAACATATCTCGTCCACAAGTTGAACAGTCTGTAGTGCAGCAAAAAATAATGCCCCAAAAACCCCCAAAAAAACAGCTTCCTCCTCTTCCGTGAACATAAGAATGGACACCGCTGGCTCAGAGGGAACACTGGTCACAGGTGTGTGCTTCACACCAAGATCTGTTGCTGCAGTGTTTAGCTGTTTATGTTTGTGAGCTTCGCAATATTCACTGTTAGTATGGCCATAAAGGTGATGGTTATATGTGGTGAAATATTGAGTGATAATATGATTCTCCGCTCTGAATATTAGATTGGATAAGATTGAACCAAGACGAACAGCTTCTCCGTGCCAACGTCTTGTTTTTCCTTTCTCATCCCACAATGACATGAATGAGGTGTTTATGTTTGAGCCACTTTTTAAATTCATGACAATGTGCTTTTGTTTGGGTGTGGGTTGGTGCTGTATGGTTGGGTGTTCTCCAGGAGACAGGTGGAGTGGGAGGCGGCCAGCAGCCTGATCGAGGGGATCTGCCTGACCCTGCAGCGACAGCCAATCATCTCTTTCCTCCCACACCTTCGCTCGCTGATCAACGTCTGTGTCAACCTGGTGCGGAAACACACGCAGACGCACACACACACACACACACACACACACACACACAACGGCGCAAATCATTCCATCGTCACTCCCGTTTTTAAAGCGTTTATTCGTGTGTGTTGTCAGGTAATGGGTGTGGTTGGTCCCTCCAGCGTAGCAGACGGGCTACCTCTGCTCCACCTCAGCCCCTACCTCTCCCCTCCACTTCCTTTCAGCACGGCGGTGGTCCGGCTGGTTGCCCTGCAGATCCAGGTAAACATCATCTGACTCTTCATCAAAAATCCCCCCTTAAATATAGTGTCCCTAATAAAACTTTTGCTTCCTCCATGTTTTTTTTTTTACCCATCCTAGGCCTTGAAGGATGACTTCCCCCTCAGTCATGTGATCTCGCCTTTCACCAATCAGGAGAGGCGAGAGGGGATGCTGCTCAACCTGCTGATTCCCTTTGTGCTGACTGTTGGTTCTGGAAGTAAAGGTAAAAGCTTGCTGCGATTGTAGGTGAGATTACAAAGCCAATCTCATAATAAATAAGAAATTCTAAAAAGTCATTTGCCGCTTAAAAATCAAGCCTGAAATGAATGGGTCTTTGCAGGAGACGAGCTGTAATTAAATGAGTCAATCAAATGCAGACGCATCACTTGCCGGCCGGTTTGCGTCTCACTGCCTGTGTGTCTTTTCTTTCGCAGACAGCCCCCACCTTGAGCAGCCTGAGATCTTCCTGCTCCTTCAGACTGTCATCAACATCCTCCTGCCCCCTCGGATCATCTCCACCTCTCGCACCAAGAACTTCATGCTGGACGCTTCTCCGGCTCACTGCTCCACCCCGGGCGACACGGGGAAGGACCTGCGCCGAGAGGGATTAGCCGAGTCCACCAGCCAGGCTGCATATCTGGGTATGAATGAATGTGATAGCGTTTTTTTTTTTAACAGGATAAATAAAGGATACGTGCTTCTCTTGTTCGTATACGTATCGTATCCCTTGTGATTCCGCAGCTCTGAAGGTGGTGCTGGTTTGCTTTGAGCGGTCTTTGGGAAACCAGTGGTACCGGCTGAGCCTGCAGGTGAAAGAGATGGCTCTGAGGAAGGTGGGTGGCCTCGCCTTTTGGGACTTCATCGACTTCATCGTCCGAACACGTATCCCTATTTTTGTCCTGCTGAGACCATTCATACAGTGCAAGGTAAAGGAGCGGTGATTATTGCTTCAGCTCGTTCTAACCGGTGTTTTTTTGTTTCATTGTCCTTTTCTGTGTTTCACCTTTCGCTGCTGCATGTTTTCTAGTTGTTGACGCAGCCTGCTGACTCCCAGGAGGAGATTACAGCCCGTCATCACATCGCAGACCAGCTGGAGCGACGCTTCATCCCACGACCCCTCTGCAAGAGCTCCCTGTTCGCAGAGTTCAACAATGAGCTCAAGATCCTGAAGGAGGCTGTGCACAGCGGCTCCGGTCAGAAAAATACTGAAGCAAAAAGCTTTTTTCATATTCTTACATACATTTTTAAATGTGTACGCCTGTGTGTTTCTATTTGATCTGCCCCCCCCCCCTCCAACCCAACAGCCTACCAAGGCAAGACGTCCATCAGCACGGTGGGTACCTCTACATCAGCCTACCGCCTCAGTTTGGCCACAATGTCGCGCTCCAACACAGGCACCGGCACAGTTTGGGAGCAGGAAAGCCAACCGTCGCGCCAACCCTCCCAAGACACACTCAGCCGCACCGACGAGGACGAGGAAGAAAGTCAGAAACATTCCCGTTTTCTTTCCGCATTTGATGTTTGCAGAGACTGGGGCGGAACTCACCGCCCTCCGCCCTTTTTTTTTTCCTCTGCAGACGACTCCATGAGTATCCCCAGCGTGGTGAGCGAGCACGAGGCCTTCCTGCCCAGGGTGATATCGCAGCGCCGTTTCTCCAGCCACGCCACCAGCTCAGCCGCCTCGCAGCCCGAGGCCCCCCGCACCACCATGCTGCCAAGCCACAGGTGACATTCCCGACGGACACATGCATGTGCACAAAAACGCACACTGAAACACTCCCTCCCCAAGAGTAGCTTCTTTCCTTTATTATTTCTCCAGTAGGTGGCGTAGTAGAGCTGGTGTGGAGGCAGAAGTAATCTCACTGTGTGAAACCTCAAGTGGAGTCAATAGATCAGTAGCTTTCATCCATTTTCAGTCATTCTGATTCTTCCCAGATGAGTCAGAATGTGCAAGTGATGACAAGTGGGAGTTATAAATAAAATATGTATTGTATGTAAAAACGTTGCTGGCTGGCCACCACTGTAACTGCAGGCTTTGGAAAAACCTTCCTCGAAGGATCATCGCTTACTTTGATCAGCAGGTCTCGGTCTTGTTTATGCAACCGTGGCTCCACCCACTGAGGTCTAACCAGTGAGATGTCTGTTTTCTATTTTCCAAAAACTTGTTCATGTACGATTCGAGTCTTGGCTTGTTTATGTAATGTGTAGAATTAATATTTTGAAAATGATCAACCAGTCATATCCCACAAACCACAGTCATTTTTTTCTGTGTATATCTCTGTTGATTTATAATGTTCTTTGCTCAACAGTCTCAGAGCAGCATTGCGAAGTAGCTAAGACTCTTGGTGTCTTGGTAAGAATGTTCTGTTCCTGATTGGCTAACTGTGCTCAGAGCAAAACACCCTGGTTTCCTGCCGTCATCAGGAAGGGGGCTCAGGGACTTTGGGTGGTGATGGATCTCGACTACAACTCCCTAAACTCCCGTTCTCCCCCTTCACCCCACTTTTTACAGTGAACCCAATGTGCTAGATGAGTCCCAGGGCCTTCTGCAGGAGGGTAACCTCTCTAGGTACAGTGGCCCTCTTTATGTGTGTGTCCCGTTGGTGCGTTCTTGCATCTGTTCTGCCAGTGGGAGGGGCATTGCCTCGGGACGGCCTCCTCTATTGGCCGTTGATCACTCATCTACATCCAATCAAATCGCCTTGGCCCGTCACCCCCCACCCCCCCACCCCCACTTACCTGTATGTATCTCTTTCTGTGTGGGTCCAGTGTGCCTTGTTTCTGTCCCCTAACCCCCTTCCCCCTTCTCCTCCTCTTGAGCTCCACACTGACCCTCATCTTCTCAGCTCATCTGCTGTGCTATCCTAACCAGGCCCCTCCCCCCCTTAAAAAAAAACAAAAGAAAACAAAAAAAAAACTAACTCCCATCAGCCCCCGGGGCTAGGGAGCTCTGCCTCTGTTTCTCCTCCGTCAGCTGTGTGGTCTTTACAGTTGACGTGCCATCACCAAAGTCAGCCTCTCTCCCATTGGTGCCATGGTGTTTCATATTGTTTACGTGTCTATCAGGCTTCTCACTGATCAAATTGGGCGTCCTACTCTGGATACCAATCTGTAGGGGCAAGGGGGAACTGGGGTGGCAACATAATGCAAGGACACGGTTATTTTCTTGGTCCAGTTTTGCTTTGAAGAAACTAACTCCATACCTGACTTATCCATATTTCATACTTTAAAATGAGTGAAGGGAAAATTTTGATATTTGTAGAGTAATTCAATAAAGAGTAAAAACAGAAAAAAGACAGTTTCCTTATGAGTACACAAGTTTCTTTTGTCAGTTGCTACTCCAGCCCCTACTATCCCCTGTTGTGTTTTCAGTGTATGAATCATAGCAGCATTGTTTTTCCTGCACTGTGACTGGGTGTCTCGTAAACATACTGTGTGTGTTGTGTAAGTGAGCGAATGGGTAGAATAGCAGTGGCATCTTGTTGTGGTCAAAGGTGTGGTCGGTAAGCAAAGCACAGCTGGGGGATGCGGTGGCCCTTTCGCTCTCTTCCTGCTTACGTATTTCTGTGTCTCGTGTGTGTGTGTCTCTGTGTGTGTGTGTGTGTGTGTGTGTGTGTGTGTGTGTGTGTGCGTGCGTGCGTGTGCGTCAATGCAAATGTGTGTATGTGTCCATGTGATTAACTCATCCAGGGTTGCCAGTGTGCAGAGTGAGCCGGGCCAACAGAACCTCCTGATACAACCTCCGTTAGGAAGAAAGCGTGGCCTCAGACAGGTGTGGACATCCACTTTTTTTTTATTTTTACAACACACATACTGCAAAGATAATATGCATACATATGCTTCATTTAATGGTAAGAAATATGAGTGATTAAATATTTGATTACAAACAAAAACCTCACAAATGTGTAGGAGAATGAAATCATGCAAACTACACGGGCAGTGAAAAATAAGTGATTTTTATCCAAAAAAGTGTGTTTGAAATGACAGTTTGCATAAAAATGCATGGAAGGAAGCCAGCTGACAATCTGCACTGTGCTGTGTCTCCCCTGCAGCTGCGACGCCCCCTGCTGTCCATTCCGAAGAATGAACCCCGTGGTCGATCTGGAGCCCGGCTCTCCACGACCCGCAGGAGCATCCAGCCCAAGAACAAACCACTGGGTAACAGCACACCGTGCCTTTCGCCTGTGTGTGTGTGTGTGTGTGTGTGGTGCTGTAGGTGAATGAATGCGAGCGAGCGAGCGTGTGTTTGTAGATAAGTGAGGATGAAAACACATGTTTTGCATTTTTAAAAAAAAAAAAAAGGATGAGTGACTCACTGAAAAACGAACAGCCAGACTCACGCTGCACTACAGATCGAGCACATGGGAAACCAAACCTACACTCATAAAACATATTACTCCCAGTAAAATACTGTATTTAATGTCTGTGTGCCGTCCTCCCCCACTCACCTCTGTCTTTGTTCCTATGTTGTTTGTTGTTCCATCTGCCACCAAACTGACTCTTCTCACTCTGTTCTGTCTCATGCCTTATGTTTCGAAATAAAGAAACTTTATTGGACTGTGAAGGTGAGACACAACTCTTAACCCTTCCTCTCCACCCTGCAACGGCCCGCCCCTTTTATCTGCAACCTCACCCAATAGGGCGCTCTGCATGTCTGTCTTGCATCCCCTCCCGACCCCCTGCCTACTCCTCCTGTCCCATCCCTGCCTCCACTCTCCACTTTTGGTGGTGCTGATGTGTAAGCGAGTCGCCAGCTGTGGCGCTGTCGCCTCTTGTTTTGACCACGTGCGCATGCATGTGTGTGCCCACAGCGCACGGAGACCAAAAGAGGTCAGTCACCTTTACAGAGAATCAAGACCAGCAGGCGTCTGCGGGGATAAGCAAGGCCCCGTCCCCCAGCGCTATGGACCCCCCGGACGAGGGCAGGAAGGGCAGTCCTGCCCCTTCAAAGTCCCCCACGCTGGAAGTGCCCTCTGCCTCCTCAGCCACAGTCACTGCCGACCTGCACAGCCCTGCTAACACACAGGTAGGACAGGCAGAGAGAGGACTGGAGCAGGGGTGGGTACGTAACTGCTGAAACTATACATTTTGGCTCATTACTGCTTACATGGGGACCTGAATGGTCAATTAAAAAAAACCAAAACAGTACATTAATTAAATATATAATCATATGGACAGATACCAACAGAAAATGTAGTGTAACCAATGCATTTTAAAACTCAGATCATTAATATTAGATGTTATTTTACTGCCAGAAATCTCAGGGATGCAAACGTGTCTCAGAATCTTGTTACATAAAACAAACAATGTGCATGTGCATCTACCAGTGGAGGTTTAATAATGTATGTTTGTTGTACTTTGGATAAACTGACCCAACAAACCACTTTCAATCCAGAAACACAACACGAAGTGACGAGTGCTATTTAAATGTTGTCTCTTCAGCAATGTCAACAAGAAAAACAACCACAGGAAAAAAGGTTTATTCTCTCCCAGGTCCCTCCAGCCATCAGCAGCAAGGAGAAGAGAGAGCAGTGGGGGCTCCGCAGCAGCCTCTCCCCTCCTCCCTCCATCTCCCGGCCCTCCACCCCGACTCCCCCGTCCCGAACCTGCTCCCCGCTGCCCCTCTCCCGAACCTGCTCCCCTCTCCCCTTATCCCGCACCTCCTCTCCTCTCCCACCGCCGCTCCCCGTGCTGGGCACGGCGCCGGCCCCGGGCCCCCCGCCGCCGCCGCCACTGCCGCCAACCCCGCTTCTTCCCCCGCCTCCGCCGGGGCCATCCAGGATCAGAGAGAGCCCCGGGGACGAGGACACGACCGCGCTCCTGCCGCGCAGCAACACCCTGCAGCGGCTCAGCGAGGACGACGGCACAGAGAACCCCCTCCTCACCCCGCTGCTGTCCCCTCCCTCGCCCCGCCGGTCGCCTCGCCGGTTGCCCCTGCCCCTCTCCCCCGTTGACCTGGACCTGGATGAGTCCCACGTGTGAGGGGTGACAGGTGGATTGTATTTTTCTATCTGTAGCCCGAACCAAACGCCATACGGATACCTGCAGGGTACGGATAACAGGGAGGCTGTGTGGCATGCTTTCAAAACATTTAAGAGCAAAAAGTGACGTACGTTTAGATTTGATTCACTGACAATCTAAAAGTACATCGTTTGAAAGGAAGTGTGGGCTTCTGTTTCTGTCCACAACTACCCCTGCCTCTTCCAGTGTGTCTACAACCCGCCAGCTTGATTTCTATTCCGTCTGTAGCCCCTCAGTGTTCGCCCAAATCCTAAAAAGCCATTTCTGTTTTCCCCCCCTGGCTTTGCCCTGAAACTAAACTGCTCTCTCCTCCTCGGTCCGGTTGTTTAGTTTTGACTTTAAGTATCTCTCCTAATTGTGCAAAACGTTCTCTCTCTGTCGGTCTCCTGTTGCATCTCTTCAGTGTTGGAATATCAACATCAGAATCATTATTGTACTCCTGTCTGTTCCTAAGGCTACATAACCTGAGGGTTGAATGTATATTATAGCAGCAGATCTCCATCGTCATCTCAGACCCATCACAGAAACAGTTGCATTCAAGTGCTGAATGTTTTAAGTCGGCCCGTGTCAGTCGCTTCACCCAGAGATGTATTGTTCAGCCATGTGTGATGTCATACATAGTGTTAATAATGATGATGAATACTGACTTATTACTGATCAGAAATGGTTAAAGGATTGATATTAAACTAATTAATGCTTTTAATAGATGCCTATATTTAGGAGATCTACGTACAGGAGGAGATGCTATTGTACAAAATGTTGCAAAGGTTATAAAGGAGGGAAAATGCAGTTTCTATGAACATTATATTAAGAGCCATGCTGAAGCCGTGGGTGAAATGAAGGCGTTTTTATTCAATGATATACAGTAAATATACAATACAGTATATGTATTTTAAACATTATATGTGATTATATGGAACAGGAGAAATTAGAGATTTTATATTTGAGAAGATTCTTATTAGTTTTTCAATATGTTGATTGTCCTGTAAAAATGTTAACGGAACCTAAATTTGAAATTGAGCTTTCAGTAGCGGAGGGCAGGAGTTCACAGAAACTCTGCGTCTGTCAGGAAGTGTTTTTAAAGGGGCACTCCACCAAATGTCCATGCATTCTTAAAGAGGAGTTCACCCTTCACCGGGAGTATTACTTACTTATTTTTAAAGTCTGAGAAAATAGCCCTGATGTTGTCCAGTTTTTAGATTTGCAGTAACTTCATCGTACAAATAATCGAAATATGCTAAATTGCCGGAGTACTCCTTTAAAATAAGTGGCATTATCTCTGAATGAGTTTTGTTTGAAACAGCAGAACCGCCGCAGACTTCTTCAGCGTACATTTCAATGCAGTTCTATATTCCGGCCTCAGTGGCAGATGAACCAACCGACGGCTCTCATTGTGCAATCGAGTGTGTCCCATTTAACTCTACAGTTCCAGTGTATGTCGTGCTGCTCAAGTGTCTCAGCAGGTGATTTTATTTGTGACCAAAGACTGTAACACAATATATGAAAAAACACATGTAACATTAACGTAAGACTCAGCCACTTGTCCTGATGTTGCAGTGCTGGTCATGTTGTTCTGTTTGTGTCTGTGATGTTGTCTTATATTCAGACCTGTGGGGCAGAAAGATTTTTTTTTTATTTTTATTTTCTTTATTTTTTATTTTTAATCTTAATTGCAACTGTGATGAAGCGATGCAGTAGATAGCCGTTACCTCGTTGCTCATTCCATGCCTTAACAGAGAATTATTAACATGTCTGTCATTATCAACATGTCATGTTTGTTTAGATGAATTTATTCTGTCCGGTGAAAACCTCATACCTCTGTGATGTCCACTTTTAGGAAACTAGCACAAAGACCTACTTATTCTAACATGTGTAACTTTATTTGTAAAGGATTACACACATTTTTTTTTTTTGTGTGTGTGTATGTAAAACAAGGCTACATCACATTCAAACAGGCTTATGTTTGTAATAACAGTAATGAACGATCACGTCCCAAGCAGATATCGATAACGTGCCATAATCCACACCAATGCACTGTGAGTGTTCTGTTATTCGCTGCTTCTCTGTGTTCCACGTCCTTTTCTTTTCACTGTTTTGTGTCGCCGTCTGTGAAAATTGTTGTAATCCTTTGGTTACACGGAGATTATGTGCCGATTTCAACAGTTTCGACTTATGCAGGGTGAATAGAGGGGAGATGATGCGGCCTCTGTAGTGGTGTATCGTTCATGCCAATGCATCATTAGGACAGTGAGCAGTTTTCTCTGTTAATGACTCTTCTAGCTGATGGAGGGCAGTAGCTGTGCACAAACTGTTATGCATTTCTGTCTTGTACTCCACAGTCACATCTACACAACAAGTTCTGCAAAATATATCCGTCTCAAATCCATAAAACGCACGCTATATTTCTACATTAATGCCATATTCCTCTACTGCCCATTTCAAGCTTTTTACAAAGTAGTACAAAGACGCGTTAGTGTTTTCAGTCAGAGGGCCACAGCACTGTTGAATCTGAGTTCCCTTTAAGTGTAACGTCGTCTGTGTCGAATTATGTCTTCTTTGTGCAAAATTAGAATAAATATATACACTATATCAGAATATTTCTGGAATATCTAAATAAACTGATATTGTTTACAATGGTTTTCAGCTTTCTGTTCATTTCCAACCGTGGAGGAGACAGCGGAGATCTAGTCGGTTTTAGTCAAAATAAGCAAAAAGGTCTAAAGGTTTGAGGAGAAAGCATCATATCCTGGCTCAGAAATGTGAAGAACAACAGCTGTTAAGACCGCCAGAGGAATAGCTCAGTGTGCAAACAGCTGACACTGTCCCTCTTGTCAATGTGAATGTAGGGTGGAAGGCTCAAATCCTGGCTTCTCAAATCTCAGAATTTTGTGTTCACTCCTAAGTAGTGCGGATAATAAAGGCGACAAATCGCTGAGGCTGTCGTCCCACGCAGTAGCTCAGCAGCATGAGCGGAAGCTGGAGTTACAACATGAAAAGCTGAGGTGGAAGGTTCAAAGGCCTGTATCTCCTCTTTTGAGGTTTTCTCCTCAGCAGTGTGAACAAAAACATCCTTGAACACCCACTCAGTAAACTTCAGGAGTAGCTCGGTCAGATAAATGTCAATGCAGCTGATACCTAATGATCTGTGGTGATGGGATCAAGTTCTTTATATGATCTCCACATTTTTAAAGAAGTTTTAAAAAATGTTAATAAAATTTTGTCTGATTTTGGTGGCTCAGTAGGTTTGATACTTCCTACAACTGTTTATGGTCCGATGGTCTGTGCTTTTGTCATTATTTATTCTCACTGTGGTATAAGGATCTGGGCTGTAAAACTTAGAAGTATTTGTCTGATTATATTTAGTCAGTGTATGTACAGTGGGATCTCCTTTAATGACAGTTGGCCCCGTTTCACAAATATCACACTGAGAAAATGTTTCAGTGTCAATTTCTTTATTAACTGTTGCTTTGTATTTGTGATTGTTCATGTTTACACTTGAGGACTTGAGGTGTATTGCATCCTGTGTGTGTGTGTGTGTGTGTGTGTGTGTGGGTGGGGTTGCCTTTCACCACAGGTGTGCTGATTGCTAATTGATGGCCCCTCCTCCCTCTATTGTCTGCTGCTCTCTGTGTGTTTGCCTTCTGCTTCAGAGAAACACATTTTCTGAAGCGACGTTTTAGTTTGAAACAAAATGTGACCCAGAGGACAGAAAACACCCTGATGTGAAGGATGACAAGGTAACTACTCTGAACACAAATGTGTCCAAGACAGTTCTGTGTGGAAATATTCTAGTTCACTGACTGGAGGCCTTGTTAACACCATGCTTGTGGCTTTAGTTTTGTCTGCATGTTCAGAGATGGCACATTGCTCTTACAACTTGTAGAAATCCCAGATCACTTGAATGTGCAGCTTTGAGCTTCAGTTTGCTTCGAGTGGTAGACAGGAAGAGTTTGGCCGCAGCTGCTTCTTACATTTTACTTTGTTTTAGCACAAACTGCTTTGCTCTGTTTCACTGAGCATTCAACAATGAATTTATCCTTCTGTGATTCCCTGTTTTTAGCTCAGTTTAGCTTGACAACTTGCATGCAGTTACCTGAGCTTATATTGACTAGAAAATACACCACAATGTCTCTCCATTCACTGACAATGGTGGTCATCTTCTCCTCGTAGGTGTTAGGAGTCGGCTTCTGGGCGTCTGTGAAAAATCCATGAAGATGGTGGAGAACACACAGAGTGGACGGATTGAACAGGAAGGTCAGCTTCCAGCTGTGAGGGGTGAGTTTCAGTCAAGCAGATCCATATTTGGACAATAAAACTCTGTGTGTGTTCAGTTTGTATGTAGCATGTTGATGTTAATGCATATGTGTATACTGTGTTTTTACTTCCTGCTGCAGCCACGTGCTGGAGATGCCTTCATCATCATCTATTGGTAAGATCCTCTGACAAAATGATATTTGCATGTTTTTTTTCTTTCTCAAAATAAGAATAACATTCGCTGCTTCCTAAAAATCCTTCATCGTTACATTAAGTCAGTTTTTATTTATCGCCCCTCGTCACAATAACACGTCTCACATCACTTGACTTTACTAATCACAAGGAATTATGAAATACAGTGTGTGGCAAAAGTAAAAGATGACACACAAAATAGTGTAGGCACAAAAAAGTGAAGATATTGTGCTTCTGAAACCTGAGTAGCAGTGAGTGGCTGATGTGAGCTCCTGTCACACTGAGTTCCTTGGGTAATATAAAAACATGAATAATTAACAGGTGCTTCATAAATGTAAATGATAATAAGATTTATTTATATTGCACCTTTTTTTTTTTTTTAATGTGTATTAATTGTGTGTTTCTGTTCGTCTTTGCATCTGGATCTCTGCTGTGGCGACGGCGGCGGCCATCACTGATGTCATCCGGCTGTCACAGGAGTGTTGTAACTGGGTGAGTTTCATACAAAAAACACAATTAAGGCACAGAATGTAAAAGTTGGTTCTGACACACATTATTTTTACAATTTATTTATTCCTGATTTTTCTTCAAAGTGCCACTGTATGATTTTCACACATATTCAGCCCCC